>NC_051178.1:187595481-187793074 GCF_013339695.2 Rhipicephalus sanguineus
TGAGGCATGCTACTACAACTCAAAAATTGGCCTGTTTTTGTTGCTTTTTGCAGACGGCATTCCTTGGAAACTCCGCACGTAATGTGAGTGGATGCAAAGTTTTGCCCCATTTGCCTATTTCGTTGTTGGACCACGTTGCTCTGCTTTGAACCCCATGCTGTCCTGCAGTCAGTGTGCATTTTGTGTGCAGATGCTTTTGTGTGAAACTAATAACCTTGTAGCAAAGGAAAAGTCATTGCCGTTTCCAGTGAATGAAATAGGCTAATGTGTATTTTTGTAGCCTTAAGGGGGCACTGACATAAAATTTCAAGCTCGAGATGTGCCCTTCATTCAATTGCTCGGAATGCATAGGTTTTCTTGGCAAACTTTAATGGCGTCCATCACCTGGAAGTTATTATTTCGAGGCAAACAGCCTACGAAAGCTTAACGGGGGCATTCAGCAGCCTGCGACATCGACATTGCTGTGACGTGTTCGGTGTGGGCATACCATCCTGAGTGCTGATGCGTTAGTAGTGATGACGTCGACAATCTGAGTGTTTTTATCATTCCTCCGGCGCCTGAAAACGCTCTCACTCCCACTGGTTCTACCACTGCGTTTCTACCCCACCTCATCATGTTTGTTCTTCGTCCCGCCGCTTTGAATGGTTTTGTCATGTGCTCGTCAGTCAGAATGTTGGAGAACGATTGTGTGCTGCAGTTGTGTTCTTAGAATGCAGAAAAAGCAGAAAGAGTGCATCGTTCATTACGCGTACAGTACATGCTAACATGGCCACAAGCTATCAAACGTATAGTGGAATATCATCGCCAACAAGGAACACGGAGATAGCATTAGTGTAGAATTTTAGTTTGTCCTAGACTTCTTTACGTAGGTGTAATACCGTTTTACCCTAGCCGTAAACGTGAGAGGCTGAATAGGTGGGGCTATCTGGGTGGCACAAAGAAGAACCTGTCAAGCACAGAATTATTCTAGACCTACTGGTATTCTACTTCCTGCTGGTGTACATTCGCAGCATGACATAATTCCGAATGCGTTGCTTTGTTATAACTTTTTTTTACATCAAGGACGTTACAAAAAACGAAGAGACGTGCATATCTATGAGCGGCACAACTTGTCGATCGAATCATCGCACAGTAACCCAATATTCCGTAAGTCCTTTGCATATACCGGAATGACGTACACGCTAAAAATTATCTGAAGCATATAGCTAAGCATGGCCCAAGTGTGCATCCCGATGACCTCCTTGTCGCTGCTTGGAACGATGTTCATTTCTGAATCACTGCTTTGCAAAGTGCCGAAGCTGAAATGCATCGCGACATTGCGAATCCAGCGATTCCAAATTACAAACTGTTGCCTTCATCGCTTGTCAACACTGTTGATGATGACGACGTCGATGCTGTGGCAAATAGCAGACGAAATGTCAGCTGAACCTGGCGTCACTTTTTTCTGTTTAACGCGATCAGCTGGGGCACAGTCAGGAGGTGGCTGCGAGGCAGCGCTGCCAGCTCCACAAATTGGTGGGCTTTCCACCCGTTTTGAATCGTGCTCGATACTGGTCATATTAATCAATATAACAGATAGTTATTTGTCCCTCCATTGCATTCCGAGTCGCACATCGCTCCCAGGGTCGAAAAAACTACACCAGGATTAAAAAATATTGCCCTGCGTAAATTTATGATGTCAGTGCTTCTTTAAGTCATAGCAGATAGTTATGCCATCGTTCTTTTTTTTTTACCATTTTAAAGTTTTAGAAAGCGTACCCATCACGTGTAAATGGAGCGTTATGTCTAACATATCCTTGCAGTACTTTTGTGACTGAAAGAATGTTTACCATATATTAAATAATTATGGTGTTGCATTAGTCCAAGGTGGTTACAAATATTTAGCAGGAACATTCTTGGGCTGACAATGCTATCATGTTCATTAAGAGTGTTCACTACTGATTGAAATATTATATCGTTAATATTTATAGTGATTGTTAGTCTCCCTATTTGTTACTTTCACAGTGTGCAATGATACAAGCTAGGTTGACCTTACGCAAAATTGGTGCAAAAGTACGATATGTTTCGTTCTTGAAGGCTAGTAATAGACAAACATATGAGAACTTGCTTAGTGCAGCGAGCCACTTCACTAGGGAAGCCATTCTTTACAGACTAAAGATTGTTCGGACTCTCGGTAGGGTTCTGCATGTGCATAGAATCTTCTTTGTTCTTGACACTCCATTTATGCTTATAATTTGAGAATATGAATAGTAGTAAGACGTACTAGGATGTCAGCATCATTTTATATTAATTGTAAACATGGTTGTTCGATGTTTGAAAGTGTTCGATCTTCTATTACTTCTGACACTTCTCAATCCTCATTTGATTCGGTCTCAGAAATAACCATTTGCAGGTCCGTATCTTTTAATTGGCTTAAAGTCTTGGTGCACAACCTTGTCCGTTTTCCATCCTCATTAGCTCAAAAGTGGAACACTGTAGTTCCAAGTAAAACAGATTTGACAAAGACTTCCTTGTGACATGCGGTGTGCGGTAGGTACACAAGATTGAGGAACTTCAGGAAGCTTGCTCACCATTTTGAGAGAAAGTGTTTCAGCTAAGCTGTGCGTGCAAAAGTGTGCCAAATTTGACGGAAACGGTATGCTAATTTGATGGTTGCATTAAAGTGCGGACATTGCATTGGCTCCTCTTTTTCACTGCGTGTCATTTCTGTTTCGTGCGTAGGAGATGATGCTGCGACGTACACTGACTGAGGAGATCCTCCCAAGCCCAACGTCTCCTACTGCAAGCGACGTAGCTGGAGTGGGTCCCACAACAGACCCTTTTCTGGGTGGTGACTTCCATTCGCGCCAGGAGAGTGCAGACAGTGGCCTTGGGCTGGGCCCAAACTACTCGTTGCCACATACTCCGGAGGACTTCCTCTCCAGTATGGACGACAGCATTGATGCCGGGCTGAATGATGGTACGTCATTAAGGGCCATGTGCTTCCTATTTTTGCCTCCTTTTTTTCACCAGAGAGTGAACTTGCTGACAGTGTTGGTGTTTAGGACACTCTGGTTGCTTTCCTGTAATGGTGGGACAGTTAATCACCTCTCTGCTCAGGCCTCACTGTTGGTAGTCACACTAGCAAAATGACTGTGATATATTTCGTATGTGTCATGTATCATGACACATAATGTCTCTTCTGTCTAATAGCACTCATGGAGCTCTAAGAGAACAGTCTTTCTTACTGATCATCCGCTTATGCTCTCCTTCACTGTCCCTAACACTGTACATGAAGTTGGCTCTAGCATTTTTTCTACTGTAACAAACTTTGATAGCTGCGCACAGAACGTGTTTTTATTAGAAAGTTGAGGCAAATGTTCATGTAAGATGTTTGAAGTATAAATTGAAAACACTTGGTATTGGGTAATCGGACAATGATACAGCGAGCCACCACATCATGTCCTGTTCTTCGGCTCTTGTAACTACTGGTTTATTTGTTGTGTTTCATAATTCAGTATGTAGTAGATATGTATTACAGTCCTGGACTTATTCTTCTTTCTTAATTTATTTCCTCACAGATCCCAACAACCAGAACAGTGAACTGAGTTTAGACGGCCTACAAGGCACGGGCATTGACCTGGGCACAGAGAACATGGACTCGGATGATCTCGTGCCCAGTTTACAGGTGAGCAGGCATTGTCTTTGATAGTGTTGCACCGGTAGGTTGATACATTTTGCCTCTGACCAGGTTGCAAACGTGTAATGTAATGGCACAGATGTTTGCATCACGTGTGATGTTGCACGCTTATCTCCCGCTTAAGGTTCAAGCATAAGTGCATTTTTGAAGGATTACCACACTACTAAAGCAAGGCAGTAGCATTTTGGCAAGGATGTGGAGATTTTGCTACACAGCAAGATGAGATTTAACACTGTCATTTTTGTTTCTGCTTGGCTACGAGGCTTCAGTAATTTTACAGATAAGAGAATGAAGAATGAATAAAATTATAAAAGTCTTCAAAGACTACACATTGGCATGCTATTTTTTAATGTTGCTATTAAATTTCACCATTATCTTATCATTCTTATCTTATCCATGAGTTCTTGCCCTGTATACCATGGCAGCACATTATTTGTACTGACTGTGTGTAGTGTGAGACAGCTGCAGTATGCACTTGTAGTTAATGATTGGTAAAAGTGCTGCTTTTGCTGCCAGCAGGGATACTTATTTTAGTCTGCAGAAAGCCTAAGCACACTACACATAGTGTGTGCTTATCAAAATCATAGTATTACATTTCCTTAAGTCAGTCACGGTTTTTCTAAGGTAGGCAATACCATTTTGATTGTTAACCACCTGACAGGACCAAGGATCTTGACCAAGAAATAGGAATGTTACAGTACAGTTGCCAACACTTGTGCTCATTGTTCAGTTTGAATTGGTCACAAATGATTGTTCATGATAAGCAGTCCAGCTGTGCAAGAGACCTATCTGTAGGTGCTCAGTAATATTTGTGAAGATGCATATTTTACTTCCGAGTTCCCTATGGTTGGATGCATGCTGAGCTACAGTGCATGGTTATATGTGTTGTCAAAATAATGGAGTTACCAGCAAATGCATGTGAATATTAACTACAGCTCTGAAAAATCGCAAGAATTGTGTTTACGATAGACTCTCAGTAAATGGAAATTTCTTAAACGAAACTGCTGCTTAAATCGGACAACTGCCTCTGATATGGTTGGTTTTGTACTTCTATTCTGCACTCCTGTTCATCTCTCAGTAAACGGAACACATTTTCCTGTTCCCTTCAGGTTCCGTTTAACGAGAGTCTACTGTAATTACAGCATCTCGGACATGTAAACGTTTCCTTACCCGTTGACTTCAACTTTTGCTGCTTCCTCACCCTAATGTGTTAGCGAACGAAAGCAGCTAGTGCCTCCAGCAGCGTCAAAATTTCGTTCACTCGCATGCGCTTAACAGGCTGGGCACTGCACTGCATGTATGTTGCAGTGCTACACCTTGGGTCAACAGCGACGAACTAATGTAGCCTTCTCTTAACGCTGAACCTCGAGCCATGCCAATAAAAAAAAAACTACAGTTAGGTTTGGCACCTAGGCCAGTTGTATTAAAACTGGACACTGCAAAAAGTGACAGATTTGCCAGGCCATTCGATGACTGGTAAACAATGCAGCAGCGTCCCATGGAAAGGATCTGTGCTGTTCATTAGTGCTTGCCCACATACCATGGCAGCATGTCATCTGATCTTCACATTCTGTGAAGCATGGCCACTGTAATGTATGAATATAGCACATATTTGAAAGCGGGACAGGGCAGCTTGGCCCATTCAACAAATGTCCACTGTCAATGACAAGTCAAGAACGAAAAGAAGCACCTCTTCGGAATGTGTGATGCAACCTCTGGGAGACCACATGGGAGAGAAGCCGCTATGGTATCTCAGCAGTAAATGAACATGCTGCAGCTAAGCCATCAGACCCGTAATTTAAAGGCTGGCACAGCTGGCATGCACAAAGCATAAAGAACAGCACATCAGTCAGTAGCACAAGCGAGTCGACACTTGCCTTATATGCCGCTGAAACATCATTAATTACTTTTCTCTGAATTGTCTCACAAATTTGCGCAGTAATGTTGGTGACACACTTTAAAAGGCCTCATACAGTCAAGATGGCATAGTCCTTACTACCCAAAAGAACACTACAGACACAGGCTTTAGTGACCAAGTGACCACACTTCACAAAGCATTGCGGTGATTACTTCAACTTAATTGGATGCACACACCGAGTAAGAGATTGAAACTGAGTAATGGCAGTTTGCTGGCTTGCAAGAAGTGAACGCAGACGCGCACATGCACATGCTACAAGGGGACAAAATAAGCAATGAGGATTGGCTGGCACATGATACCGACCCACTCTGAGGTGCGTTTGTCACTGCATTCTTGACCTGTCACTGACTACAGTTCACGTGACCTCCGTTGTTCAAGCCACAAAGAGCATTCTTGCTCCAGCCACTCTGTGCTGTTTTTGCGCACCGTGCCACAAAACCCAGTAGTCTGTGCTCACTGTGCACTGTGTGTTCTCTTCTTTGCTTCCCTAGGAGGAGCTGCAGGGAGACCTTCTGTCAGACATGGAGGCATTGTTAACGTCCAGCAAGGACAGCGTGCTCACATGGCTTTAGGACAGTGCCTGACAACCACTCTCCTTTGCCTCCCTTCTTTCTCTGCCAGCTTTCCACCAACTTCTTCCTCGGACTATCTCCCTTCTGAGAAAAAGCAGACTGGTGCACTGCCATTCAACTTGGATATTTCATCGGAACAAGCCCAAGTCATGTAGGCCAAGAAGCGTGAACACCCTCTCCGTGCCTTCCAGTGCCTTGTGTTCCCACCAGGAAACACTCGTAGGCCGTGCTGTTTTCAAGGTTTAACGTTCAGCTTTGGATAGCAGACCTGTGCCTCTTACGTGCAGGGTTCCACATGAGCCACTGCTGTCCACTTGAAGTGCCTTACATTGATGAATTTTAGATGCACCTATTATTGATCAGCAGTTCAGCTGAGGTTGGATTCACAGATACCTTTGCATGTTTAGAGGGACAAGTACCGTCCATTATTGATGATAACTTTGTGTCGAGCGAGTGCACAGTCAGTGCACCATTGAGTGCATTGTGTCGCACGAGCCGAACTTACTTTAGACCTGTGTGCCTTACCAACACCGCATGTGTATTGTCTTTGCAGACGTGCATGCTTGTGTGCCTTATCAAAGTAACATCTACTATACACAGCTTTTGCTATTGTGACCAGAATATAACGTGTGAAAATTTGCTTTCTGTGGCAGTGAGGCTGCCATATATTACCCTTACTACTAAATGTTCTCGTGCATGAGAACGACGTCTGCTATTTCACTGCTATTTTCGAAGCCTTGAATTTCAACGCAGTATTTTATGCTATTACCCCCAAGTGTTGTGACTTAGTGCAAGGGGAGGCTATGGGAGGGTGTTCTGCAATCGTTAAAAACAGCAGCAAAAGGTACCATGCTTGAACGTCCCTTCCTTTTAAAACTTAGAGTCCCGTCTCTGTGTAGAGGCAGGGCTTGCTCAAAGTGTTGCCTCCGTAGAATGTGCCTTTTGCAGCCTTGGCTCAGATTAAACAGCTGAGTGCAAGGCTCGCTGTCCACTTATTGTGTGCCACTGTTATTCTCGCACATACCTTATACTGAAGGGGGCAGTGTCGCTAGGAGCAACACATGACCTGCATCATCTTTTTACTTTTAACAAACTGTCTGTTGTTGTATCAGGAAGTACTATCAGACATGTCAAGCAATAACAAGGCCTTGTGCAGCACCCACTGGCTTGTCCCATGGGGCACACATATTCGCACCTATTTGTTCCTACGTTGTTTATCCTTGTTTTTCTCCCTTCTCCTTTCTCTGTTCTCTTGTTGAAAGAGGAACTTGTATATTTGAGTTAGCTGCATGACTGAGGTTGTCAGCGTCCATTCCATCCATGAATAGAGCTCCTCTCCCTTTGTGAAGCTGTCTGTGACTGATGAGGGGCAAGGCTGATTGCCAGAACCTATGGTTAACACAGCAGCTTCTTGGTACGTTGTGCTGACTTCAAAAGCTCGCATAATGGCAGCTTTTCAGTCTGCTTTTAATGTCTTGCAATGACCTTGTTTTGAAGTTAATCGGCATAGTGCCCGTCATAACATTTTTTTTTGTCACTTTTGTTTATTCAATTCAGTACACATATAAGCCTACCTTAGTTTCCTTTCTTTTTCTTGTCCTTTTGTGCAGAGGCACGACATATGTATGCCTCATTAGTAGCTTCCTTTTTCTATACTTTTTATCAAAGACTTTAGCTGAGGATATGGTTTGTTTTGGTACACGTTTTTAGTAGCCCTTATAAATGCTTATTATACCAGAAAAGTTATACTTTTACTCGCTTGATTTCAGCTTATTTTCATTTTGCCAATTGTAACCCTTGAAGCTGGTGGAAAAAACTGCTAACCATGGTTCTGCCAACAGTCTTGTTACCAGTCCAGCGAATGTGCTTTTGTGTGCAGGGAGAAAATGTTATTTTTCATGTGTGCATGCATGTGTGCGTATGTGTGTGAGAGCGAATGGTGTTTTCTTGTTACATTGAGTTCATCCACCATGTGCGGCATGTGCAAGAGCGCCAGAAGGCTCGTGGCTGTAATCTCGGAGCCTTGCTTGTGTCGTCACTTCTGTCATTTCTTTTATACATCGCTTACCGAAGTGGAGACTGAGATGAAGGTTGTAAGCGACAAAAAGGAAGAAAAAAGTAGGAGGTACCACAAACTCCTGAAGACCTGAAATCATTCTTTTCTTCTCTCCTTTTTCTTTTCATGAATGACATGTAAAGGATGCTTTTGAGTGCCAAACGTGTGTAAAGCACGTGCAATGTGACGCATCGTCATGGGACGCATTGTTTCGTTATTTTCTTCTTGTACACATCTCTTTTGTCCCTTTTTTTTCACCCTTGTACAGATGTTGTAGCTGCATTTACACAGCCACGATGGACCTTTGCTAAGTATGAGAAAAGATGACCTAAGTGCCTTAACTGTTCGTGGCACTTTTGTGTTGAAAGCCACGAAATGTAATAAAAATGAGAAAGGGCCATAAAAGATGAAATGTCGATTTCAGGGACAACTGGGTGTGTCCTGCTTAAGCTCCAAGAGCATTGTTAACTGCATTCTTACTACCTACGTGCCTTCTAGCTGTCCATAAGCTTGTTGAAACTCAATTAAGTGCTGAAATTAGCACGCTTGGCTGCTCTTGTTGACTTATTCCGTGGCATGCTAAAGTGATCCCAGATGCAATGCAATGGGTGAGTGGACAATGCGAAGCTGCAACCGTGAAGTTCGCCCCTTTTTTTGTTGCAGTGCTGTTTTACCGTACGATGTAATGCCTATGAGGATGTTGTCGCTGCACACGAGGTTCTGTTTTTTGCTCCAACGATCATGCTTTGCGTGATTTGCTTTTTGATGAGCAAACAGGCTAAAGTGACAGGTTTGTTTCATTTTTTTTTTTCGTCGGCAAATTGTCAACTTCTGTGAAATGGCGAGGAACGAAGGGAGCCCTCCATCAGTATTAGCGCTTTTGTGGTTCCGGGTGATCCATTGAGACTTGTCGCATTTAGGATTGACATGTCATCTCATTTATGGTTGTGACTGAAGAAGTACAAAAAAAAATGGACTGCTGCTATGTTCAAAGAAGCAAGCTAAGAAAAAAAAAGAAAGCAAAAATGTTATGGGTCACCAGAGAACAAGTATTATAGAAAAGCCTGTATTGTGAGTGCAGGATAAAGTTGGAGCTGGCCTTTCCTTCCTCGCATAGCACAGTGACGTAGCTTTTCTTGCTTCTTATTTTTTGTTCCCTTGTCCCCTTTTATATCTTAGACTGCCCATTCTTGTCACAAGGCATGCAGTGCAGCTTTGAAAGCCTTTTGCTGACAAACATCATGCCGACAAGAATGTTTGGTGCAGTCTCATGTTTGTGCAGCTATCTTTTTTTTTTTGTCTTACCGCTTTTAACTGACTCATTTGTGGCGGGTAGAGAAATGGAATTGTTTTTAGATGTCACTTGAGGTGTGCCTTATCTGACAAGTGCAATTGAAAACTCCTGAATGTGGCAGCCTTTGTGAAGCCACAGCGCAGAGCAGCTACCTCTGAATCTGGAAGAAACGGACATGAATTGCAAAGTGTCTTGTCAATGCTGGCTTGAAAGTTCCACTGTGCGACTGCTTGTTGTTAACCGCATTGCAGGAGACTTGTTGTGATATGCCCATCCCTCCCTTTTTTTATGTATATTATGTGTATTTTAAATCTCACTGGTTTTGGGGGAAAGGAAAACAAAAAAAGAGAAAAGGCGAGCGAACATGTGCTCGCAGTCAAAATTTTAACGTCTAGCTTTTAAAACAATTCATGTACATAAAAAAAAAGGCTTACTTAATTCCTCCAATATTTGTCATTGTTTGTATTTTTTTTCCCTTATGTTGGCTGTGAACCATGTAAATAAATAATTAATGTTCAAACAACCTCTGCCTACTTTTGTCGTTTTGCCTTCTCATAGTAAAGAAAAAAAGATCAGGTGGGCCTACACAAGAACATAATACAGACATGTAATATCTCTTTTACTCTTTGTTGCTGTTTGCGATGCTTAAGGTTGATGATAGGAACGAGTGTTTCATTAGAGACTAGGTGTTATGAAAAGATAGCGACTCATCCAGTGCTCATGCGCATTCATAGGTGTAGACAAGGGCAATATCTCTGGTGGCACTACAACGCTTTACTCTTTCTTTCATACTTGTACACTGTCTGGTAGGACGTGGGCTGTCTTCTCTATATGGCACTAGTTGCATAGAGTTTCTCGCAACGTTTCCCTTTGCCAACGCGTGCTACTCAGTGATTGGTGACAAAGGCTGCTTGTTGAAACATTACAAAATCTGGGATCAAGGCACTGAAAGTCTAAACTAGTCTCTACAAGGCCTTGTAAGAAGCTAACTGTATCTATGAGCAGTTCGTCCTTTGCTCAGTATTGCTGTAGCAGGAGGCTCATGAGCAGATGGTGTTCAGCAATGAATATAGGGGTCCTGGTACTGTGCATGCATTTTTGGCATGACTTCAGAATCTGTTCAGAGATAGTCAGATAGCCGGCAATCCTGTGATGATCTGTCATCATAGCAGTAACAGTTGGCTCCGCAGGAAACGCTTTTTTCAGTCTTATTGTGGGAAAAACATCGACAATCTGCCAAGTTCAAGAGTGCTTTCGTCCTGCTTCACGCCGCACCTAAGGGGTATTGACACCTTTTTTCGAAGGCGAGTTTACTATGCCATGCAAATCTCCTGTATGCAGCGACGGCTCTGAGCAAGTGTGAATCTCAGCAAATGCTGATAAGATACTTTATTTTGATATTAAAGTAAATTTTTCTATGGCTCACCTACTGCCATCGACACTAGCTTGACGTCAGGCTACAGTACTAATACTTCACCATGTACTTCACGCAGCAGTCTGGCTAGTTGTGATGACCACAGGTACCAAAACTTCCAAGGTGGCCGCTTGTGCGTCACTAAAACATTCAAGATGGCTGCTTGTGCATTGCCAACGGAGCAACGGGGTGGAGCGGCCGTGGAAACGTCACTATAGATGGCTTGCACGTGACGTCATGGACGCAGCTTCTGAAAGGAACTGGAGCTCCACGATGGCGGTTTTGATGACAAACAAGCTGCGTCTATGTGAAAACGACGCGGCAGAAACCAACGTTGGCAGAAACATCCCTGTGCGTGAATAATGAAAGAACCTGCATGTGATGTTTTAATAACATTAATGTGACATCGGAAACGTCACGTCCCCACATGCTGATGCTCCAACACGGTGCTTTCAGTGACGTCAGTGCAAGCCATCTATATATTGTGCGAGCACGTGACAAGAAGCTCATACCATGTTTTGACGTCAGGGTACAGTAGGAACTGAAACTAGCTTTTAAAAACATGCTGTAATTACTTTTTCAGGGTGCACTCGCGCTTAGCACTATACCTTTTCTGGGCTCTTGAGGGCTCGGCCTTTCATTTGATGCAAAAAAAACTACAACTGAAAATTTTCGTGTCAGTACCCCTTTAACAGAAAGCCAACCAGCCCAAACCACTACTCTAAGTTACTGTCCTAGAGCAGCGCTTTACAGTAGAAGTTTACATGCATTAATGCGGTGTTGTCACATATCGCATTAGCTAGTCCAGTGGCCTTTCATTTCTTCTTTATTACTTCATCGTATTTTAAGTTAGACATGAGTATTTGAATTGCGCCATGTGTCAACACTTCACCAAGGAGGAATTTGATGTGCTGTGCCAGCGAAAAATTGGTGACATTCATGGTAATGTATCGCCTTTATTTTTATTCTGAGCAGACCTAGGGCATATATATATATATATATATATTTTTTTTTTTAGGGGGGGGGGAGGTCAAGCACACTTAATGTATGCTCGTGCATGTGTTTGTGTGTGTGCGTGTATATATATATATATATATATACACATGCAAAACAAAAACATCGGGTGGGGAGTCGAAAGCCCTCTCCTGGATACGCCAATTAATGGAGCAGACTGTTTAAAAATCGCCCGCTGCAGGTGTATCAGCTAGTTATCTTCACGGATACATACAGGGGCGTAGCCAAGGGGGGGGTTGGGGGGGTTGAACCCCCCCCCCCGAAATTTTTCAGTTTTGCTTGCATATATATACACGCACACATACAAACGCACGCACGAACATACATAAAGTATGGTTGAACCCCCCCCGAAAAAAATTTCTGGCTACGCCCCTGGATACATATACCCGAGGTAGGCGTTATTTGCATAGCAAATCGCAGTTTTGAGTAGGCCAGCTTATCCGCGCGCAGGTTCTGCGAATGAACTTTCAAGAGATTCAGAGACTGCAGACAGAGGCGGGAAGAACGAACTCAGAATTAAATCAGTGCAGGGCGACATATATATTTCTCGTGAAAGCGGGCTGTATGTCCAGTGGCGTAACTAGATAGGACGACGCCCATGGCAAATATATTTCTGCACCCTTCATGATGGTAATGATAGTGATTATTAATATATTATGATTATTATTATTATTATTTATGTGCAAGAAAAAGCCATCTGGCTGTTAGGGGCAAGTGAATGAGCAGTTTCTTCATTGATTGTTCACTACAGCGGACTAAAGCAGTCTTGCACATCCACGCATCGTACGACGCACCAGAAGTCCACAAGGTTGATGATGATATCTGGGGTTTAACGTTCCAAAACCACCATATGATTATGAGAGACGCCGTAGTGGAAGGCTCCGGTAATTTCGACCTCCTGGGGTTCTTTAACGTGCACCTAAATCTAAGTACACGGGCCTCAAACATTTTCGCCTCCATCGAAAATGCAGCCGCCGCGGCCGGGATTCGATCCCGCGACCTTCGGGTCAGCAGTTGAGCGCCATAACCACTGGATCACCGTGGCGGGGTAGAAGTCCACAAGGTTAGAAAAAATGTGAAAGAAGAAATGGACCTTGCCGCTGTCCTGTTGTCGTCTCGCTTTGCATGAAAAGTTCGTAAATTACATACAACCGCACAAAAGAGATCGACGAAGTAGGCATGTAAACAGTTCTCATCGTTTTTGGCTACATCACCATGAAATGTATCGTTTAAAATTATTTATTGCGTACATCAAATCTGCATACTATGCCTACCAACATTTTTTTCTATCAATGCTAATGATGCATTCAAAAATTCGTTCCGGCCAACCCTGTTGTCGCATATTTTTCTTTTGCGGCTCCGGGGCTCAATTTCGTTGTGAACAATGGTGGCCAAGAAAAACGCGTTCTTTGTATTTGACATGGCGCATGCGCATTAAGGAAGGAGCTGTCGCTCTCTGGACACATTTCCGCCGTCGGCTGCAGTCTAGACCAGGGGTCTCAAACACGGCCGGCCCGCGGACCTCTCGCTAGCGAACAGCACGTGACTGTCTTCATCGCATGTTTTTTATTATTATTATTTTCTTAATAAGTGAGCTACACAGGCATGACTTGTCTAAAGCATTTTCTCCTTGAGGGTACCCCTGCGGTCAACATGTGTTGATACATTACCGTGAAACAAAACTCTATATAGTATTTCAGAATCGTCGTCCAGATCTTAGTCATTTTTGAGGTAGATATAAGTTGTTCGAATCGTGGCGCCAAACTGCCTTCAGAAATGACCCAATGGGAGATAGTGGAAAGTTATTTCAAATGGCAACGTTATCCATTTGAAATATTAACCTTTTTATGTGTGTTTTGTGCCTCATCCAGAGTCTATATCGACCAGATGACGCTGATACGAGGAAGGGGTTGTTGGAAGAGTGTGGGCCCCACTGATTTCGAACCTGTAGGGGCGACCTTTCCGCGGGGCGCTAGCGCCCCGTTTGTGTCCTCAGGAATCCCCGAGCGCATGTCGGGAGGACTCGGCTCGGCGCCCCCTTCCAAGTGGCGCCCGGGGCACTTGTAACCCCCCCCCCCCTAATTGCGCCACTGTGTATGTCACGGTTCGGTGTACGCGTTTCAGTGCCACGGCCACTGCCAAACAGCTATGTACATGCTGAAACTATGACTAATTTGAAGTTATCCGCGTAACAGAAAGGAAAAGGGCTGCAAAACGGCTGTTTGGCCTAGTTGGAAATGGTTCATTATTTAAGAAGCGTACAATGACACGGGGACGAAGCATAGCCACACACAGGACAAGCGCTTTCTAACAACTGATTTTATTATCGAAACAACTCAGACTTTTAATCCATACGGAACTGCGCAAATCGCATCTGCTAATGCCTTAGCGCACATCTCTAAAGCAACATAAAAAGACGTTCACAAAAAAGCAGAAAGCAGGTGTATCTCTTTGTCTGATAGGGCCATTGAAGAATGACTAATGCAATCGTCCTTGTGTTGTGAAATGAAAAAAGCTTCAGCAATTTCTCTAGATGTCTGGTTCTGATGAGTGAACAAGGTGACGGTATTATCTATGTTAAGGTTGCACTCACATTTGTTGCAGTGCAATGCTAGGTGTGTGTAGGGACGTCCTTTTAGGCTATTCATGTGTTCCCTTAATCTTGTGTTCTCAGTTCACACATCTGCCAGTTTGGCCCACATAAACATGCCCACGTGTCATAGGTAATCTGTATACGACCTTGTTCGCGCAGTCAACAAACTTGTTCTTGTGCGATATGGTGCACACTTCACCATTTTTTACGCTATCATATTTCCGATTCACTCTAGAGCACACACTGCCAATTTTGTTTTTTGCCGAAAATATTAGTTTAATACTATAATTACCAGCCACCTTTTTTAACCTATGAGAAAGGCCATGAACATAAGGGATCGTAGACACTTTTGAAAAACTAGCATTTTGCCTGCTAATTTTGCTAGTTGGTTGCATATCATGTTTCAGCTTCTTCAAAAGCCTCCCGCACGAGGCCTGCAACACAGAGTGGGGGTATCCAGCCTCCTTTAAGCGTTCAACTTGCGAAGCAAAAGCACAGTTCACAGAGTGAACACAAGATTTCATTAAGGCAGACCGGAGGCAAGACACCGCAATAGCATTATTCAAAATTTTTGAATGACTATAAGTATAGTTTAACAGTGGTTTCTCGGCGCGAGGCGAATAAGACCGACAAATGTGGTTTGGCTGGAAATTTAAGTTGACATCCAGGAACTGCAGCTTATTTCCAACCGGAATTTCCGAAGTGAACACCAGCCCTTTCCCCTTAGAAGAAAACATGTCTACAATTCTCTTTCTGAAAACATCTTCTTCTACATTCGAAGCCAAAATTAAATAATAATCGGCATATCGGAACACCTTGCTGACTGCACCGTCCAAATTTTTTTCTACTTCCCTGTCAACATTGCCCAGAAAAATGTTACTTAAGACGGGAGTAACCTTTGACCCTATGTAATATGTAAAGTAATATTTTCGGCAAAAAACAAAATTGGCAGTGTGTGCTCTAGAGTGAATCGAAAATATGATAGCGTAAAAAATGGTGAAGTGTGCACCATATCGCATATTGCACTGCAACAAATGTGAGTGCAACCCTAACATAGATAATACCGTCACCTTGTTCACTCATCAGAACCAGACATCTAGAGAAATTGCTGAAGCTTTTTTCATTTCACAACACAAGGACAATTGCATTAGTCATCCTTCAATAGCCCTATCAGACAAAGAGATACACCTTCTTTCTGCTTTTTTGTGAACGTCTTTTTATGTTGTTTTAGAGATGTGCGCTAAGGCATTAGCAGATAAGTCTGAGTAGTTTCGATAATAAAGGAAAAGGGCTATCATCGCAGATTGCCGTCGCCAGTTACGCTTCATGCACTGCTTTTGTTTGGCTTTTAGCATAGAGAAAGATAAACAAGGTAATGTCCACTATTAGTTTTGTTTCCCTTAATTCCTGGAAGACGGCTGCAGCTGTGACTTTTCGTGTAGCTCAGAAGAATTTATGCTCCGAAGAATCGACCTGGTGTTGCCATCTACCGGGAGGCGGTAAACAATAGCACGAATAGAAGCAGTAGATGGCGGCACCAGGCCAGACCGCGGAACTCAAATACGGACAGCAATATAAGGGGGTAGGGACCTTGCGCTTGTGTTATGCGGCCGTAGTGTAAGGAATAACCATCGATTTGCCCGGTTATCAGTCCACGTTTTCTATGCAAGGTGTCCTTATACCATTCACAAGGTTAGAGTTACCTTAGGTCTGTGTTCCAGGCGGCTGCACGGATTGGTGCTGCAGTTCTTGACTTTAGCAAGGGGTGACACACCGGGCCCGTGCCCCCCACCCCGAAATTTTTTTTTTTCCATGGCATAGAGAGCACAATATGAGACTTGACCACATCTGCCTGCCCAGCCCCCACTTCAGATGAAGGAGTGCCCCCTGAAAAACATTTCTGCCTACGCCCCTGACCCCAACATCAGTCTTTCATTCGTCACATTTTCGTACTTGAGAATATCGTCGACGATTTAATGAATTTGTTTTGGTGGCGTTGATCGCTCTCCCGAGGCAGCGGGTTAAATCTTAGGCCTAGGGTTGCCACTTGACCACTATAAATAATACCGTCCGGGCTGAGTTAATGCTGGAAAAAAAAAAAGGCGCCATGTTCAGTCCTTGACATGCAGTGTCATGTGTGGTAACATTGTTTGCGTAGTCAGAAGTCAACATAAGATACATGTAAAAAAAGAAAGAAAACAGAACTAACCAGCTATTCTGTTGACATACGTAAAAATAAATGTCGTCTACATATATTGTGACCGCTGCAGAGGTTCAGGCAGGGTTTATTCAGCGTAGAGCAACAGGGTTCTTACCAAACGCGTAGGTTGGGTTGGCTGGTTGGTTCCTCAGTACCTTGGCGCCACCCACCTCGGGGGATAGACCATGAATCAGACGGTGCCTTGCTTAGAAAACTAATTCACTTACTGAAAGAAAAAGTTGAAAATGAAATGTTTAGCCATCACAGATTAGTAATATAAACTCGCAAGATTAAAAAAAAGAAAGAAAACCTATAGGGAAATAACAACAATAATAAAAACAAATATATACAGTTGTAACTAAGACAACTGAATTCAGCTACACTCAACATTCAATTGTTTTAGATTCTCGTAAAAAATTATATACAGCGTTGAAAACGCTCCTGTAGGTTGGGCTTGCTGTCAAAAGGGGATATCGCGTGCAGTTCTTTCTTTCGTGGCCTGTGCATATCACCCACTACTACAGGTGGCAATATGCTAAAGCCCCAGCAATTATTAATACATGTTGTCCACGGTCAGGAGCCAGCTCTCGTTCTCCATGTTGAGATATCTAGTTTTAGGAGCTGGCTCGCCAGGTTCTTAAGCTGGGGCGAAGTCCCGCGCTGTACGCGTAACCTTAGTTCCAGAGGCGACCGCTACAGGCGCAGCTCGCGCGAAATTAAGAGAAGTCTTCTTCCTCTTGTTCTTCGAGTGCCTTGATTAGAGCACTGCACGGGCCTGATTTCTCGGCCCGGGCCCGCTTTATGAAGCCCGAGCCCAGCCCGGGCCCGTGGTTCCAAGCCATGGCCCGGCCCGGGCCCGGGCGTTCATTACTAAACTTATCAAGGGCGCGCGTTTTCATGACCAGGCCCGGCCCCGGCCCGCTATAGGATATTAGTTGTTGTTAATGATGCCTTGCGCTTTGTAGCGGGCGATTGGACGAAAAATCCGGTGTGTACATGCATCGAAATGTTGCTTTGCCCGCGGTGGTAGCTCAGCGGTTAAGCTGTTTCGCAGTTAAGTCCTAGGACGCGGTTGCGATTCGGGCGGCGACGGCATTTTGATGGGGGCGAAATGCAAGAACATCCGTGTACTTATCTTTAGGTGTACGTTAAAGAACTCCAGGTGGTCGAGGTTAATCCGGTCCCCACTACGGCGCGCCTTGTAATCATACCGTGGTTTTGGCACGTAATACCAAGGAATATAAATGAAATGTTGCCTATATGGCGCATGGCAAGTCATTCACTATAGTGAAAATAAAACATAGCAACAAAATTTATTTAAAAGAAGTGTACAACATGAAAAAGCGGATAGAAGCAAACCCGGGACATTTTCTTTAATGCGCTTTTCTACACTCGCGTTGGAAACATTAATTACACAATTTCTTTTAAAAGAGGCTCCTGATTAATAATTTCTTGCAGCAAGATAAAAAACGTTAACTTTACATATGGTGAACAGCCCACCGAAAGCAGATCAAATATAAATCGTTCATATTCTAACGTCGTCACGGAAACGTAATCGCCATGTACAATATAATTATATAATCAAGCTAACTGGCACATAATGCCTTAGACTATGCAATGCATAACGTTCGCGTGTGCTCAAAGGCCCGACTTAGGCCTTTTAATTAGCGGGCCCGAGTCCGGCCCGGCGCGCAGCCTCAAGCCCGGGCCCGGCCCAGGCCCGCGGCTTCAAGCCCAGGCCTGCACATTCAAGCCCGAGCCCAGCCCGGGCCCGCCGGAAAACGCTTCGGACGGCCCGGCCCTGCCCGCGGGCCGGGCTCGGGCTTTCGGGTCGGCCCGGGCCCGTGCAGTTGTCTAGCCTTGATGATGATATTAACGCAGGCAAAACCACCTATGGCATAGCCAACTGTAGCATGCGCACGCTCGCGCGAAAGAGAAGTCTTCATCTTGTTCTTCGAGCGCCTTCATGATGATAATAACGCAGGCAAAACCACATATAGCATAGCCAACTGTAGCATGCGGCCCTCGCTCCACGCCGGCGCGTGCTCTAATTTGATAGGAGACCGCTAGAGGGCCACAACTGCGCGCTTCCTCTCTCTTTCCACAGTCGTCAGTCAGTGCGCTTCGATACTAATAATGCTAATAACATGAACGAAGAAGACAAGGTGGCGGAGCGGAGGACTCGCAAGGCAGCAGCATCGCGGGCTCGCTGCCAAGACCCTGCGGTGAGAGCTCGCGAGGCCGCAGAGAGACGTCAGCGTCGTGCGGACCCAGAGATACAAGCCCGCGAAGCCGAAGCAGCGCGGAAGCGGCGGCAAGCGAACGTCGAAGAGGTACGGGCGCGGGATGCAGCGGCCAAGCGCCGAAAGCGGTCGCTACCTGAAGTTGGTGACGCCGACGCGCGCTTCAAGCGTGATTTCTTCGACCACAAGTTCGGCCACAGCTGCAAGGTCTGCGACCGCTTGTGGTTCGACAACAACCTGACCACAATCGCTACTATAACAACGTGTCACGTCTTTATATGACAGTAGAGGAACTGTACGGAGCATTCACGGTTTACCCGATTATCTCCGAGCCAGCTCCTCAATCATTATTCACTTCGTGGACATGGCGTCATTGTTTTTCGGAACAGAATGGACGTAATTTTCGCTGCTTCGGAGGCGGAGAAGTTTACGCTCATGGTGGAAAAGTAACCACTTTTGTTGATTTTTCGCTTTATTTAAATTACCAGTACAACTCGATGGATCAATTACTTCGAGTTTTTATGGGCACGAGATAGAAATTGGTTGACGATTGCGCTGAAGTTTTGGTGACTGAGGAAAAATATTTAGTATCTTCGAAGTTGCTCAATTGACGCTTGCAAAATAAAAAAAAAATCGCGATACGATGGCAAAACCAAAAAGAAAGAAAAAAAAACGGCCTATGGCGGCCGGTCTTAGGTGCGGACCGGCAACCAGCCCACTGTCTCAAAACCGGCCGGGCTCATGTAAAACCGGACAGGGGGCAACCCTACTTGGGCCGTTCGCAAAACGCGTCTTAATTATAAGGCTCCTCCCTGGAGTGCTTGCATAAGTGACAAGCTTCGAAGGCAGCAATAGCGCACTCGTTTCGTACTTAACCTACCTAACCATCGTAACCTACCCAGTATTTTTACGAAGTATAAACGAGGCAGGGGCGTATAGGCAGAAATGTTTTTAGTCGGTGTGGGGGGGGGGGGGGGGCACCTCCTTGATTTGAAGGGGGGCCGGGCAGGCAGATATGGTCGAGTGTCATTTTGTGCTCTGTATGCCATGACAAAAAGAAATTTCGGGGGAGGGGGGGGGGGGGGCGCGGGCCCGGTGTGCCACCCCCTGGCTACGCCACAGAAACGAGGTGTGTAATTTAGCTCATCGAGGTCACCAAGGGGTATTTTAGCAGTAACGACATACAAATAGTACACATACGAAATACAAGGGGAATAAGTCGCATACATAGTATAGAAAAAAAAAGCTTAAGAAAAATTCGGCAGATCCCACGCACTGTGGGAATCGTTGTAATGCGAAGCAGCCAGCAAGGAGCTGCATACATCGCCTTGTTTGTCTTTGAGCCAAATGAAATCATTCATGCCATGGCATCTAGTCCACCATATATCGCATATTTACCATGCACGCATGCATGCACAATCTAGTGTACACCATGCCAATGAAACGCATATTCTGGTATATAAATGCATGACCTGTCGTTTATGTTCATCACGCACTCGTGTCATGCCATACCAATTTTGGTATATATCACGTTAACAAAACGGCCGGAAGCGCACCACGACAGTGGCATGTAAATCATGCCATACATGACATGAATATTATGGTTTTTCATGTTACCACCGGTCACTAATGTCCTTCATACAGTCACATCGCACAATACCAGTTTTGGTGTATATCAAGCTATCGAAAGGGCCGCGAATGCACCATGAGCGTGGCATGTAAGTCATGACATACATGGCATGCATGTCATAGTTTTCATGTTACCACCTGTTATTCATGTTCTTCATACAGTCACATCGCGCAACACCAATTTTGGTGCATATCAATCTAGCGAAACGGCCACGAGTGCGCCATGAGCATGGCATGTAAATCATGACGTACATTTCATGCATGTCATGATTATCATGTTACCATCTTTCATTTACGTTCGTCATACAGTGGCGTCGCGCAATACCAATTTTGGTGTATACCAAGCTAGCGAAACGGCCGGGAATGCACAATGAGCGCGGCATGTAAATCATGACATACATAACCTGCGTGTCATGATTTCCATGTTACCACCTCTCATTTACGTTCGTCATGCAGTCGCGTCGCGCAATACTAATTTTGGTGTGTCAAGCAAGCGAAACGGCACGAGTGCGTCATGAGCATGACATGTAAATCATGTCGTGCATGTCATGCATGTCATGATTTTCATGTTACCACGTCTCATTCACCGTCGTCGTACAGTCGCTGCGCGCAGTAGCAATTCTGGTGTACATCGAGCTAGCGAAGCGGCCGCGAATGCATCATGAGCGTGGCAATTAAATCATGATATACATGACATGCATGTCATGGTTTTCATCTTACCAACTGTCATTCATGTTCTTCATACAGTCACATCGCGCAATACCAATTTTGGTGTATATCAATCTACTGAAACTGCCGCTAGCGCATCATGAGCGTGGCATGCAAATCAGGTCGTACATGACTTGCATGTCATGATTTTCATGTTACCACGCCTCACTTACGTTCGTCATACAGTCGTGTCACGTAACACCAATTTTGGTGTATATCACGCAAGCGAAACGGACGCGAATGCACCATGAGCGTGGCATGTAAATCATGACATACATGTCATGGATGTCATGGTTTTCGTGCTACCACCTGTTATTCATGTTCTTCATAAAGTCACATCGCACAATACCAATTTTGGTGTATATCAATCTAGCGAAACGGCCGCGAGTGCGCCATGAGCGTGGCATGTAAACGCATGTCATGATTTTCATGATATGACCTGTCATTTATGTTCGTGATAAGGCCATGTTATGACACACCAATTTTGGTATACATCCGATTAACGGAACGGCCAGGGAACCCAAAGGCCGTGGAATGTAAATCATGCTGTTCATGACATGCGTGTCATGATTTTCATGACATGACCTGTCATTTATGTTCGTGATAAGGCCATGTTATGGCACACCAATTTTGGTATAGATCCGATTAACGGAAGGGCCAGGGAGCCCAAAGGCCGTGGAATGTAAATCATGCTGTTCATGACATGCGTGTCATGTTTTTCATGATATGACCTGTCATTTATGCTCGTAATAAGGCCATGTTATGACACACCAATTTTGGTATACATCCGATTAACGAAACGGCCAGGAGAGCACAAAGTCGTAGGCGGCTAGATAGATAGATAGATAGATAGATAGATAGATAGATAGATAGATAGATAGATAGATAGATAGATAGATAGATAGATAGATAGATAGATAGATAGATAGATAGATAGATAGATAGATAGATAGATAGATAGATAGATAGATAGATAGATAGATAGATACGCTCAAAGTCGCAGAAGTTCGCTAAGAAATGCTTCGCATTTAATAACACAACTAAACATGCCACAAGAAATTGCGAGTGGTTGCAAAATGATTACGTTGTGTATACTGCTATTTAAATTTTACAAAATAAAGAAAGAAATGGGGGCGCAGGTGAAGGAGTGTTGAGACGGGTATTCCGACAGCGTGTAATATATGGCCGGGAGGATCACAAGTGCGGTGTCGTCAGGTGCGATTTCTAATGCTACGCGTGGTAAAACAAAAAGGTCTGCAAAACTAAAGCGAAAGAAAGAATAAACTAACAAGAAAAGCAAATAGAAATACTATTTCGTGCTAGTCGGGGAGAAAGCCGGTTGCTTCGAATGGGAATAATAATATCTCTGGTTTAACGTCCCAAAACCTCGATATGATTATGAGGCGCGCCGAAGTGGAGGGCTCCGGAAATTTCGACTATCTGGTAACATCGCACAGTACACGGGTCATTTCGCCTCCATCGAAATGCGACCGCCGCGTAAGGAAGCCTCGGGAAATATAGATGATGTATTCCTCTGGCAATAGTCTCACTTACTGGCTGTCATAGAGGGAACCATCATCGAGAAGCTCTTTCCCTCCCCGTGCACACATCATCATAGGCGTGCGCACAGGGAGGTGGGGGGGGGGGTCAGCCTCCCCCCCTAATAATCTAGAGGGGGGCGCCAAGTCTCATCCATACCGTCACTCGTTCAGACCTGTACCGTCGTTGTTTAAAATGCAGGTTTATGGCCACGCTGGTTTTTGGCGATAATGGCGGCCGAGGTTCCCTGATTTTGTATTCCAAGAACTGTTACTTTCCATCTTTACCCTTAGAAAACCGGGCACCAAAGGCAGGTTGTTGTGAGGCGCACGTCGCTTATCTTTCATTTTTGCAGCCATTGCGAAGCTTGTATTCTTTGGGAATGTACCGGGGGGGAGGTGACACTGCGGTGGAACTTTGTCCCCCTAATGGAGAACCCTTGCGCACGCCTATGCACGCCATTGTCTCCCTTCGCAAACAGCCTTGCCTGTTGCGGGATCCGAAATATATAAACATGCACAACCACGCTGTAGCGTCCGTGTGGCGCCGAGAACCTTGCACAGATCACCGAATGTTATGCGATCATGACTCCGTGGTTCGAGCATCCGGCTCCCAATTACATATTGCCGCAAGGTCGTGTGGTCGGAACTCATTGGTGAGCGTGAGGAAACCGAGATGCACACAAGCGCCCGTTTGCGTACAAATAGCGCTTTGACTACATTCGTACGTAACACCTGTCGCAACATGTAGTATCGCCATGCATAGTCTGTGTGCTTTCGAGGTACCCAAAGGGTCGACTCTGTATACGCAGACATTTTAAATGCGAAGCATTTCTTAGCGAACCTCAGGCACTTTGGCCGTTTTTATGTACGTGTCTATCTATCTAGCCGCCTACGTCTGCAGGCGCTCTCCTGGTCGCCTCCATAACTTGTAATATACCAAAATTTGCATAGCAGGGTATCAGTGTATGACGAACATGATTCGCTGATCATGACATGAATAACGCAAAACGCCTGTCACGTACGTTATGAAATCCTTTCCCTCAGTCACGTGTGGCACATACCCGCATACCACAGTTCATGTTACGCGGGTATGTGCCACAGGTGATTCACAGTCTCAATCAACAAATTAACGGCGAACACACACATTGAAACGCAAGGCAAGTGAAGGAGCTCAAGACAGAACACCCCTGCAAGACGCTGGACTGCCATCCACTCAGGGCCTAAAGTCTCCCTTCATGGGAAGGGGGGCCCCCTCAGAGGGCTACGACCTCCTTTAAGAAATGGAAGAGGGGGCCGGGCCCTCCCGAGCCCTCCCCCTGACTTTAAGCCCTGCATCCACTCGTCCACGTGGTCCACCAGAATGACGCAGTGTTCTCTTCATTTCATATGAGGCTGGGTGATGGCCTCATGCTGACCGAGGATGACGTCAGATTGATTGAGAGCCGCTTTGTGATACGCGAAGAAGCCGCCGCTAAGTTCCCTGACGGCGTATACTACAGCAATGCGGACGTCGACCGCTGTAACGAACGTTGCCTCAACGCTGCGGACAACGTGTTATGTCATCCCACATGTCATATTCATAACTGGCTATAAGAACGAGTAGGCACACAGGGATGCCCTGACCAAGGTGGCCAACATGAACCCAAGCGACATGGGTAGCCTGCCAGCCTGAATTTACCTGAGTGTTGGCAAACCGTACCTTATCACGGCGAACATCGACGTAAGCGACGATATCTCGTGTAAGAGGGCACAGTTTCCCCTTGCGCAAGCAAATGCCATAACTATACGTAAGTCACAAAGGGCCACATACGCCCAGGTAGTCTTCGGATACGATAAGCGCCATCAACTGAAGTTGGTCTACGTAGCACTTTCCAGGGCTACGAGCCTCGACGGCCTGTACCTCACCAACGCAAAAGGTGACATCAGGTTCCGACATGTCGCATGCTCTATCGAAACAGCCTGTCGACGACATGACCCGGCTAGCAAATAGGCCTCTAGACGTTGTCTTGGACAGGGCTACCACCTTCATTCGGTGACACAAACATAACAATCACCCCACGCTCGCCTCTCTCAACGTACAGTTGGTGCACACGCGCGTGCACGCGACCTCCAAAAAGACGCTCTGCTCACAGAAACTGGCGCGTTAGCACTTTCTGAAACCTGGAGCGATGAGCCCACTGCAATCACGGGATTCCCATGTGTCGTCCACAGCAAACGCCTTCATTGCAGGTGCGGCGGCGTGGGCACATATAAGAGCACGGCGATGCTCAACTTCAACGTAGGCCGCACCCCACTTCACCGGCAGCCAGACGCCGTACACATGCAGACAAGCAGCGGAATCGGCGAGGTCTGCGTTGCGCACATCAAGCACAATAACAAAGACATTGTGCTCGCCGCCATCTACGTGAGAACTGTCAAGAACTCCTTCCACACATGCACACTCGTTCGTGAAACGTGCGTGCGTTCTCCATCATCACAGTCATGCGCAGGGTTCCTCATCCGGGGGGGGGGGGGGGGGGAGGCGAAGGTTCATCGCAGCGCCCCCCTTGCTACTTAGTCAATGTATGGGGCAGACTTGCTCCCCCCCCCCCTCTTAGGTGACCGGGGGTGCGCCGCTTTGCCTCCCCGTGCGCACTCCTGTGTCCATCATAACGGATAAGCACTACATATCGGCTTACCACGTCTGGTGTTGGTAATACCTACGTTGCTGTTGGCATCGTTACAAAATTGTAAACAACTGGTTATATAACACATGTGCGACTGTTCAACGTATGCTGAACTAGCAGGGACAGTTGGGCGAGTTGGTACAAGTTCATATTTGTAAAAAGCCCGAAGAAAACCACAACGCGCGTCGTCCTGTTCCCTTCGTTTCTCTGTGTTGTGGTGTTTTTCGCGCTTTTTACTGTCGTCAACATATGTGTGTGCGTATACCATTTGCACATATCTTTAGCGTAATTGTGTAACGTTTCGCTCAATGTAAAAAAATTACGCCCCAGTCACGTTTCCGCCGCATGCTTCGCATTACAAAGCATTCCACGGTACGTGGGATCTGCCGAATTTTTCATTTAAGTGGGACAGAGACGCGCTCGCTGGCACTGCCTTGTGGATTGAAAATGCCATATTAGATAAGTCTTAATAGATTAGGTAAGTCTTAGATAAGTATGGTGAGGGTGATGCTGAGAATGAAGATGCGGCCAGACAGCGTCGGCCGTCTTGATTATAATTAATTCTGGGATCTTACGTGCCGAAACCAGGATAGGACTGTGAGTTATGCGCCGCAGTATGGGGGCTCCAGAATAATAATCGGAAATGCTGGGGTTCTTCAACGTGCACCCAAATCTAAGTAACACGAAGCGTGGAAACTTGGGCAAGTTGGTAGGCCATAATTGAATATTCGAACAGCGCAACTGACAAGGACAGAGGAAGGTAACAACACACAGCGCTGCGTGTTGTTACCATCCTCTGTCCTTGTCAGGAATACTCTCCGCAGCACTGTGTTTGTTAAAAATAAAATTAAGTAAAAGTGGGGGCTAGCCCGCTTAAACTACATGCTAAATAAGGAGCATATAAAGGCAGTGGCGTAGCCAGGGGAAGGTATGGGGGTTCGACAGCCTCCCCCCCCCCCCCCCCCCCACGAAGTTTTTGCATCTTGCATGGGCATATATACGCGCACACATTGAAACACACGCACGAACATACATAAAGGGAGTGGGACTTCCCCTTTCCCTTTCCCCAAAAAACAATGTCTGGCTGCTCCCCTTGGAATAGCGGTTTGAAAGATATTCAAAGGGCAAGTTTAGTAAAAAAAAATACCAATTGTAAAAATATAATGGTGGGCGCGGTAACGCTCGGTATCCTAAGGGTCTGCTAATCAAGCACCGAAGGCACTCGCGTAGAGCGCTTATTTGGTGATATTGGTAATGATTATGTGATGACCGTGTTGATGATAATGATGATATCAATGGACAGGAAATTGTCTTGGATTGCATGTACCCGCGTGCTGCCCTTTCTTGCTCGTCATCGCGACATTCGGAAGCGCGGTTGACATCCCGCAGCTGTTTCGTCCCTGGTTGTTGGTATAACCTGTCATTGATCTCAGTGACAGGTTGCGGAGGTAGAACATTATGTAAGGTAATGTTGACAACCGCTCGTTTGTAGCACAAGGCTACAAGGCAAAAGGCTACAACTACCCGTTTGTGGTTTATGGCACAAGGCTTTTCGAGAAACCCATACGGATTTCCCGAAAACAATGCTTCTTAGTTGACGAAAAATTCGTCCTGGTCTGGGGATCGAACCCGCGACCAAAGCCTTTCTGGGAGGTCACTCTACCAAGTGAGTTAACCAGGAGGCTAGAAATTGACAGCGCGAAGGCGAATTAATCGACAAGTCGAAGTCCATTGACATCGAGTATTGCAAATCGGTTCTGCGAAACTGATTTTCAATGTTCAGGCAGACCCTTGATGCCCCGTACAGACGCCGACGAAATATTCACGGCCCTGAGGGCTTATTTGAAGCACTCGCACATTAGTATGCCGTGCAATAGCTTGCGCTCACTCTCATACAACCGTGGCGGTTAATCGGCGCTTTTCCACTCGGATCAGACAGAAAATTGGCGCCCGCCATCCGAGGCAATGCAACATTTCCAACTACCGTTCGCTTTGACAGTGATCCGGAAGGTATGTCATGAGCCATGAAAATAAAATGAAAAAGAAAAAGAATCGACAAAAAAAAAACGCATACAATTTTTGGTGGTATGTGTAAACGCGTGTTGTCGCGCGACAAAAAAGAACTACCATGAGAGAGAGAGAGAGAGAGAGAGCAGGCACGTAGGCAAGGGTGGGGGTGGGGGTGGGGGTGGGGGGGCAGGGGGGCCCTGGGATTCCCCCGAAATTCGTCCAGCCTTCTATATTCCCGGGCAACTTTTTTTCTTTTTGCCATGGAAATACTTTCTTTCGAACAATTAGGCCTTGGCCCCCCCTCCCCCGCCCCCCGAAAAAAAATCCTCGCTACGTGCCTGAGAGAGAGAGAAAGCAATGACTCATGCGGTACTGGGTCATTTTATAGAAACGAGAACCTAGACTTTATCTGTCAATAATTAGTGCATCAAACTGCATATAAGTGGCCCTGTTTCGACCATAAACTCCAGAACGCATGTTAATGAGTTCTCATATGAAGCTAAAGTAATTTCTAACTTGTCGTGCCCAGCGGAAGATAAGCCAAAGAAACATTCTCTTAGTCAAAGGCCTGGCTATGTCATACAGCCCTCATTCGCCGGTCCTGCTGTCCAGGATGATTAACTGCTAATGACGTACTGTGTCGCACAAGCTGCGGACTTATACGCCAGTAATGAAAACGCTATGCTTTGTCTGACCACCTGCGGTTCTCTTTATGCATCGGCCAAAGTGGCTGAATCTGCTCATCCATTCTTTGTCCCCTATCGCTATGCATTTACGATTTATCCTTTTGTGCACTATACGCAACACTCAATTCAATAGACGCTTTTCTGAGCTTTTGTTCATTTATTACTTTTTCTTTTCGCTCTGGACTGGAAGTCGTCATTATTAGACCGCGGAATTCCAACCCTTCCGGCAGATGACAAAACATCCATTTTAACCGCTCGCCACAATGGCTGGCTCGGAAAAAGGAGGTTAGTGCCACAGTACCGTGCGTGCCCATCCCGTTTGTGTAGAAGCGGAACGGTTCAAAAACCGGACGAGGAGAGGATATGCCTCGTCACTTCAGCGACCACTGCCTAACCGCTGAATGACGTTCGCCCGCAACGCATTCGACGCGGAAGGTTCGATCGTGACTTTGATTTATCTATCGCGCATCTCTCGTGGGTCACACGGCAGGCGCCTTTCCCATCTCCTGGAAACAAAGCCGTCCCTGCATTGAGCGACGCGGCTGCGCTTTCCCCAGTGAAAACGCCATGCCCGTTAATCGGCGTTTGCGCCGGGAGTACCGCGCAGTGTCACGGAAAGCTGCGTTCATCGCGCACGTATATATACTGGGACTTTCGATAAGAGCAAATGGGAAGTGCCTGTTTTCTGGCTGTGAAGCCTCAGGCGCCTCAGAGTCCTGCGGCACCACTTGAATTTGATTCTGTTTCAAATGGATGATGAAGTTAATGGCGTGAGTGTCCATAATCGTTAGAGGCGCTTATACGAACGAGGGGGGCAACGTTTGCGTACTGGTAGAGTTGTTTTTTTGGCTTCCTGCGCTGCGCGCAGCAGTCACGGAATTAGCCGTCCTCGCTTCTGCTGCGTTGCACACAACGATAAAGCCTCGATCAGCGCGCTGTGACTACCCGGATTCACGCTTCAACTGACTGCTCCGGAAACTGCTGCGCGTGTGTGTGTACGACGCAGGCCACGCTCACCCCGCAACACGTGCTTTCCAAGCCCGGAGGAGCGAGCCCTTGCCGCAAGCGTCGCCCGGCGCCGGTTGCAACAAAGGCAATTGGTTAAAGTCAGCTATAGAGGCTGGTTTTGTGCGCTTCATTCTCACGGGATCCCAGATACCTCGCCCGGACTGACGCGTTACTGCCACCCAGTGTCGGCTCAGAGCTGACAACAGAGAGCCAGGCGTCGAGCATGGGCTCTCTCGAACACCTGACCATTGCTCTGACGGTCCTGGTCGCTTCTGGAATCAGGAGTTACGCAGAAGCTGCTGCTATGCCGGATGAACAAGGTGGGTATATGTAATGACAGTGACATTGATCGTGTTTAAGCACGGTTACCTCTTTGGAACGCAGTTGCATGTCCAAGGGAAAAGCTCATGAGGCAGCCTTTAATTTTCCTTTCCTTTCCTCCTTTTTTTTTGTGATATGCTCTTTTCCTTTCGCCGTCAAGTTCTGATCTCTGCACCCTTCGCATATTCCATTCGTTTCTCGCATTTGACTATTCTTACCGCTGTGCTGTTCTTTCTTTAAGGATGTGGTTTTGGTGAAAGGTACAAATAAGAACAAACGACATAAATGAAGGAGGGACGGAGAGAATGCGGCAGTTCTTGTAAAAATGGCTTCCATCTTTTCCATATGGTTTATTTATTTATTTATTTTTTATTTGTTACCTTGCGCGAAAACCACATCTTAAAGCAATGTACCAACTGTAACGACATCGCACTTTACTGTTCTTTCTTGCTTGCAGCATGCTGTGCTGAGGTATCGTCAGGTCTCCAACCTTCTAAAATCAAGATAAATAAAAGTATTTGGCAACTTAACTGCCACACACTTGCACAAGGATTATCAAGAGCCAGTCTTGTAAAAGGTGCACTATAGAGCGAGAGGTGCATGAACTTTATTTCGTGACGATTCTTAATCCGAGTCGACGCTGTGGGAATCCTACTGAGTACCCGCTCTTGGACTAGGATGCATAGTGGATGACCGGTTATGAATATCTTTCTATGCGCTGTATTGAATTTCAGACTCTATACCGAAGCTCCAGCTCTTCATCGCTGTGCTGTGGAGGCTCTTCATGCCTCGAACTCATGCGAAAGCATTGAGTAATTTACATTGACTTCCTTCGCGTGGCAGTCGCGAAGTGACGCTCATGCCTGTACATGCACTGCATTCTTGTATCAAAATGAGAGGCAAAGCTATACGATGGAACCATTCCTTGTGGTCTGTTGTGTATACGCAATAGTACTCATGCACTGGGTCACATAAGCTCACTGTCTAATGTGTTTAATGTTAAGAGTATGGGCCTTTATGCAAAAGTAAACGTTTATTCCGTGTATCGATCCTCCATATGTCGAGCCCTGGTAGTGGAGGAGGCCAAATTGTAGTCGGACCAGACTGCCCTCCCATTTGACCAGCAAGATATTTATTCCAAATAAAATGTTTCAAATCAATCACTCAATCAATCAATCAATCAATCAATCAATCAATCAATCAATCAATCAATCAATCAATCAATCAATCAATCAATCAATCCTCCTGCAAGTTATCCCACATAGTTATAGCCATGAAGTAACTTCTCTGATGAAAGGAACTGCTCCGAATAATAACCTTGGAGGTGTTACCGGTATATAGGGATGCACAATGTGCTCCTCGTTGATATTTAATATCCGCAATCCTGACTGACCATCTGTAGCAGTGTAATCCCCTCTAATCCGTGCATCGTGAGAATGGGCTCAGACTTGGTTAACCTCCCTTTTCACTTTTTATAAGTTTAATCTCAAAGTTTACCCAATCAGTGACAGAGTACAGTGTACTGTACATTGATCATGCATTTGTCCTTTTCATCTCTCCCTTAAGCATTTTCTTTCTTCGTCATTTTTCGTCACTTAAAGGGATACTAAAGACCAACGATTAACCAGTGTAGGTTGATAAATTACTGTTTCAGAACTTCACGTTCATTAAATTTACCGTAAAATGTTTTTTATGGTGAACTTGAAAATGATGGCCAACCTTTCTACGGAAGTGCATTTCGCGTCTACACTGCAGCACCAGTACGTAAAGTGTGGTAGTGCAGATTTGTAAGTAATTACTCATATTTAAGACGTTTTGTCGCCGAAAGAATTAGTCGACACTCGTTAGGTCGAGCCTCTAATCTGATTGGAATTCAACGTATGCTTTCTTTACCGATAAATGATTATCTACACCCGAGCAGACGGAAGTTCGTGACGTCGATGCATGATGGTGCGCGAACATCGACGTCATGCATTTTCCCTTTACTTGTTTACCAAGCCGCCTCTCACGATGAGTGTCATCATTTGTTGCACAGAAGCGTAGTTGACAAATATCACGAATTTATCACTCGTAGCGTGAACAGGGCTTTCGTAAGCCGGAAAATGTCTCAAATGGCAAATCGTAGTAACGACACTACATCGCACTGAGGTGTCTCATGTGACGTCACAACTGGCCTACACACAAATATCGGCACAGAGGAAGGTCACCTGACGCAGGATTGCGTTAACTCGTCCGTCTTACGGTGGATCGTTCAAATTAATGAGTAGCACGGGCGCCGCTTTGTACACAATAAAGTCATGTATCGGAACATGGAAAACAGTGACGGAGTTGACAAATAACCTATAGATTTGACTCATTATAATGTTGTTTTTCTTCTGTGTCACTTTAAGTATGCTTTATCGCGAATTTAACACGTTGCACCTGATTAATCTCATCTATCTGAAGTTTTTATCTCTATTTTTATTTTTCGTTTGCCTTCAACTGTCAAACAAAATCATTATACGAAATAAAGTGTGCGTAGCCACTGTCATGGTTACTGCGCACTTTATTATTTGGAGCATTGGCTCGAAATGACAAAGTCATGGTGTGAATACTTGCAAACACGTCAGTTAAGCTGTCATGGAAAACGAGTTTATTATTGATTGCTTGTTTCTTATTAAATTCTGCACAAATATGTTCTCGCAGTCGAAATATTCGCGTTGCATTCGCATTCGGCGTTTGTGTTGTCTTGACCTTTTCTCTTGTGTCCGCGTGTCTGCACGCCTGCATGAATCCGTACCAACTAGCTCAACCTTCTGTCGTTCTGTGCTTCTCTTGTCCGTGTCAGCGCACCTGCCTTATTTTATCACATTGCACATTTCACATTAAAGGCGTCCATTGAGTATTGTTTTTGAACAGACATATAAACAGTGCTTCACGAGCTGCATCGTGTATTATACCTCAGACAGTAGTTGTTACTGAACGGAGTGGAATGTGATATCTCAAATGTTCCTGACGCTTTATAAGTACGCAGGCACCACCCACACCTTTATATATGCACCGATCTCAAGAACTGTATAGGGAAATGCAGCGGTGTATTGCTTTAGTGCCGAATGTTGGCAAATTATCTTATCAAGTGCAAGATGTCAATGCGACCGCAAAACATTGCGATAACGACGTTATAAATCGTATATAGTCATTATTTACTATCCGCACTTAATGGCAGGTAATTGAAGAGCGAGAGGACGCTCACTTTTCCTACAGACATCAGTGACGTAGGCAGAATTTTTTTTTGGGGGGGGGGGGGACGCCCGTGATCTGACGTGGGGTCCGGGCAGGTATGTGTGGTCGAGTGTCATTTTATGCTCTGTAACACATGACAGAAAAAAAATTCGGGGGGGGGGGGGGCACGGGCCCGGTGTGTGTGTCCCCACCCCCTGGCTACGTCACTGACAGACATCGCCTTTTACACAAATCCCACGAAAAAGAAAAAAAAAGGACTTAGAATGTTTCTATGTAACCGAAGTGTTTGAGTAGCATCACTTCGGCAGGTATTATGTAAGCTGTAGGATTCCGTGACTGTCCGACATAGATTAATCAGCTGATCCCGCGAGAAAAGGAGCATTTTACGTACGGGGTACTTCATATGCCGTTTCCGCATGCGTATCTTCTTTCGCATTTTTTATTTTCAAGAAACCTGTCATGTATAATGACCTTTTTTTTCCCTGAAATATTCATGGAACTAGAAATATGAAAACCTATATATGATGGCCTGCACAAAATAAAAGCAACCTCGGTACACCTTTTGCAGCCTGTTTAGCGTCTGCACGCTTCAACACATGGCACCACGCAATGCTGGAATGCTACCTCACGCCACGACATATTACGACGCTGCAATACCACTCCTGTAGTTCACGCAAAACCCGCACCTACACGGCTACGCCTGCACACGCACTTGCGCTTGGAAAATGGTCAGTTTCGTTTCGAGGATTTTAAACAGCGCCTTGCCCACCGTCCGCTTGTGTAGGTCGCCAAGACGGCCAGAGCGGCACCGCCAGTACCGCCAGCAATGGCCGTGGCCCCGGCAGCCCGTTTGGCTTCCTCGGCGGCGTCGTAAGCGATACCCAGGGAAACCCGGAGAAAGTGTACAACTTCGTGTACGGAAGTGCCGACTCAGTTCAGCAGGTGGCGCGTCTGTACGCACTCATGTCCATACCAGTGTTCCAGCAACAGCCGACAACTCCCACGAAGCCCGCGACGACATCGACAATGATGACACCGACAACGAGAACGTCACCAACGTCGTCGCTGACGACAACTACCGCGAGGTTGACAACGACCTCTTCTGCGATTACGAACGCGTCACAGGAGACTGGAACGGCGTCAACGGAAACGGAGGGCTCGTCCGAAGTCGTTAGCAGCACTAGTACGCCCACTACAGTAGCAGGAACTCCTCACGAAATGGAATCGACACCGCTAGAATCCGGAGCAACTGTCGCAAGCACTAAAACAGCTGTGTTGACCACAACTCAGACACCAGCAGCTTCGCAGGCGACGAGCACAGGTATTTCAGTAATGGCCACTTCAACAGAGATCCCGGAGACAACTACTTTTGTAACGAATGGAAGGGAAACGTCGGCCAGCGAAGGGACTGCAGACTGGTCTATGTCGACTACACCGGCTGGAGAAGGCACGCACCCTGCGGTTACGGAAAATTTAGCTACTGACTCGACACGCACTACCGAGTCAGACCTAGAATGGACCCGTACAGTGGACCCTAGCGGAGGAACAACGCTAACCAGTAAATATATAAGCACGGTTTTCACTGAGAGCACTTCAGAAGTGTTTATTACCGAGTCAACCACCACGAGCACGCGTGAAAACTCTGCTGAACCGCAATCCACAATTACGACAGAATTAGTTTCGTGGAACGAAATAACTACCGACACGGGCCAGACGTCACCCTCGAACACAGCACAAAATACGGAGGAGACGACTGAGGTCACAGAAACAGGAAATACGGACACAACTTCGGAGGCCCCGACAGATGACCCACTTACTGAGTCGATGATTTACTCGACAACAAGCCAGTTGATGGATGTAACGCCAACTGAAACTGACACGATGACTCAGTCAACCGCAGAACAGTTGGGGACCACGACTGAGTCTGAGACGGCAGCGCCGTCGTCGCCTGCCACTTTTACCGAGTTCAATACGGAAACCCCACTTACGGAAACATCGGTTCAATCGACAACGGAACATTCGTGGAGCATGTTTAGTACGAATGAACCAGATACGACATCTGCGTTGATCACCATTCCTACTACAGATTCTAATTCGGACGACCCGCGTACAGAAACGGTGCAGTCCACCACAGAACAGTTAGAGAGCACGGCTGACTCTGAGACGACGTCCGCGTTGTCTACCGTCTCTACACAGTTCGATACGGACAGCCCACTTACAGAAACGTCGTTTCAGCCCACAACGGAATATTTGTGGAGCATGTTTAGTACGACTGAACCAGAGACAACGTCGGCATTGATCGCCATTCCCACTACTGATTCTAATTCGGATGACCCGCGTACGGAAACGGTGCAATCCACCACTGAAGAGTTAGCGAGCACGGCTGACTCTGAGACGACGTCCGCGTTGTCTACTGTTTCTACACAGTCCGATACGGACAGCCCACTTACAGAAACATCAGTACAAATCACAACAGAGTATTTGTTTAGCACGACTGGTACGAATGAGCCAGAAACAACGTCATCATCGGTCACCGTTCCCACTGCCGATCCCGATACGGACGACCCGCTTACAGAAACGGTTCAGTCGACAACGGAAGCGTATGAGACTGTGACAAGTACAAGTGACCCCGATGAAACGCCCACTATGGATTCCACTACAGACGTACCAACGGAAACGATGCCAGTAACCACAGACAACACATATCCGACTACGGAATCCACGATGCACACTTTTTCGAACGAACCGTATACTACTGACAGCAGCACGACGCTTGGTGACGTAAGTACTTCGGAATCGATCACTACCGTTGATCATACCGAATCAACTACTATGTCCGCGCTTGAAGTATCTGACTATACAGACACCGACCCTACAGCACATCTGGGAACAGGTACTACTTCAATGACTGAAAAGACGGGATCAGAATATACGACGGATTTTACAGTCACCGAGGCAACTACCGAATTAAACGTAGAGGTCACAGCTGGTTCGACAGCCGATGATAGTGAAACAGATGCTTACGACACAACTACGGGAAGTCGCACTGCCACATATACTACTGAAGGCCCCAGCACAGAATACACGGCACCCTACACGAGACAGTACAGCATGACCGTAGATTTCACAACGTTCATCACGGAGTCCACACCCACCAAACAAGAGCCGATGGAGACCAGTACCTCCAGTTTCACAAACTCGGAAACCTCTTGGACAAAATCAGAAGTTTCAACCGAGTCATCAGATGTCACAACAGATTACTCCGTGGGCGTCACTAACACGGACATGACTGAAACTTCCAAGCAACACGAAAGTACGATGGAATCCACGCAGTCTAGTGCGTGGCCTACATCTGAGAGGCATGTTACATGGAACGCCACTGACGGTTGGATGACAAGCGACTCTGCGATCACAACACAAGAGAGCTCGCCAACGGGAGATGAAGGCACAAGCAACACATTCACAGGTGGCGAGGTTACGGATTCATGGTCACAAGTACCTTCCTCGCCTTACTCGTCTACGTCGACAAACGCCGACAGGCAGAGCACGACAGAAAATGAACGATATGAAAGCACGAGCGTCTCATCGACAACCTTGGAATCACCCGCTCTTACTTCCAGCGTCGCAAGTGAAATTTCAACGACTGAGTCGTCGTCAACAGAAAATTCCTTAACTCTTACAACATTTTCGCATTTCACAGCCACCACCAATCATGAAGGACAAACAGAGAGTAATTTCACTGGGACAAATGATGTGACAGAAAAATATACCGAAACAAAAACTGCCAGAGCGGATACGCCCACTACACCGCAGAACGAGTTGAGCACTACCACGCACGAACGAAGTTTCAGCACAATGGCTACTGGAGGTCAAGAAACAAGCGGAACGACGTCCACTACAGTTGGCCCAGAGAGCAACCTGACATCAACGCCAACCTTGGGAAATATTCCCTTTACTGACGAAGGCATAGGTGGCCAACTGATTTCTCGTGGAGGCAGCACGCCGGGCCTACCGCCCTTCACGGACGTTGGAATTGGGGGCACCTTAATTATCTATCCTAGAGGATCACCAACAATGTCATCCGAAAGTTTGGCTTACACTGATGAAGGTATCAAGGGTGGCCTCGTAGACCCTAGGTTAATGTCCCAGTTCACAAGTTGAATTAATACGCAACACTGTGCACTGCATAGGTACGTATATATACAATCAATTTAGTTCTTAGTCGTGACACAGGATGCTTGAAAACATGATATTTAGCTGTCAGCGCACACAAAATTTTTAGGTGCGAAGACGTTTGCATTTGCTTCAATTGCACTGCTGTTTGTTTACGTAGGTAACAAGTTGGCTGCTGGTGGACCTTCGGTGAGCTCTCCATTTGGGCACAACGTTAGGAAACGAGCTGTACCGTTGCCATCCGCGTCAAACGTATCCATAACGCCTGCAATAGAGGCACAAATGGACGCGGAAGAATCCCCGGTAATGGTGACGGCGGAAGCAGATACATCTGCAAGCGTGGGTCCTACGGACGGTAACACAAATTCATCGGAAGAGCAGAACACGACACCGATCGTAAGCACGGGACCAAAAGGAACGCAAACACCCCCAGGTGCGACGGACGTCCCACAAATGTCATCGAGTACTTCAGAAATGCCTTCCAAGGCCCCAGAAACGTCAGGACCAACGATAGTAACCACAGAGACGCCTCCGGCAGTCACGTCGATCGACGAAAATTCGACAACGCAAGCGGCAGAAACTCCGGGAGGTACGCCCACACCGACAACAGTGCAGGGAGCTAACTTCACAACCAGTATGCCGACAACAGCAAAGCCAGAAACTAAAACTCCCTTTATGACTGAGACGCCCACTCAGCCTACCCTTGCGGACACTACTCCAGGATTGCCTGTCAGTTCATCGTCTCCGCTTACTGAGGTCCCCACTACACAACCGACTGAAGTCCCCACGACTACGCCAGTTCAGGTTCCCACAACGCCATCGGTTATGGTCCCCACGACGCCACCAATTCAAGTCCCCACAACGCCTCCAGTTCAGGCCTCCACGACGCCACCGGTCGAGGTCCCCACGACACCGCCAGTTCTAGTACTCACGACACCACCGGTTCAGGTCCCCACGACACCGCCAGTTCAAGTACCCACGACACCACCACCTGCACTTACCACGACGCCACCTACTACGAGCACCACGATACCACCGACCCAAAGTCCCCCTACACTAACGACCCAGAGCCCCACGACACCGCCAACTCAGCGACCCAGTACACCAACAACTCAGAGTCCTCCGTTACCGTCAACTCAGACGCCTACATCATTCCCAACTCAGAGGCCTTCGTCACGGTATCCAAATCTGCCGTACATGCCTAATCCTATGCGGCTGCCTATGGGACTCGACGATTTCATGGGCAGGATCGGCGTGACAAAAACTTCCAGTCGACCAGCGAACCTTCCTTCTTTGCCGCGGCCTGTGAGCCCAATGCCCTTACTATGACCTCAAATGAGCCCCCTCTCTTTCTCATTTCCCTCAAGCTCTCCATCATCTTTCACTCTTTGCGCACCTTTTACAATAAAGAAGTTGGAAACATTTCCCCGTTTCAGTGTCCTTGTCTTGTAACCTAATTGATGACTCTCTGTTACAAAAGCACCTTGTGATTTCACGGCGCCATGACTAACTGCGGTTGGGTCGGTTAACCATTGCTGAATAATGAACATGTTCTTAAATGAGTGTCACTAATTTTGTTCTTGTTTCTCACAAGGCGCCTATAGGTTACAACATATGATTAAGAGGAGTCTTAGAACAAAGATTGTCACTGGAGCCAACGTTTCGACAAGGTGACAAATGTCGAAACGTTGGCTTTAGCTACATGGTTTCTTACGCTATACCATCCCAAACCATTGGGCACACAGGCATACGTAAGCCTGTAAAAATGGGAATTATGCGTGTACTACTGTACAACGGCAACGCTGTGTTCACTCCGAAGAATAGGGTATATTTTCGTCTATTTTTGCCCACGCTGTGGAGGTTGCCGCCAGACAGGTGACGCGACCGAGGGCGCTCGGAGTTAGTAAAGTAGAAGTCAGTGAAACTGGCGCAGCAGGAACAGCTTTGTGACAGGAGTTCCTGTTTCGTCAACTGAAGCGGACCGGCTTCCTTCCGCTTTCGCACAAAGAATGGCACGACAGCGAAAGCGCGGCCTGGGTGCGAGTGAACTCGGGAAGCAGACACACGAAACACGAGACCACTGCTATAACAACAAAGACGAACAGCACAGTCAACAATTTATATTGCTGTTAATTGAGAACGTTGCATATGTGCGGTCCTTGAGGGCCTCCATACGCTAACGTTCAGTTGCGGTTTTACATTGGCTTCATCTCGTTTTTTTTTTTAACTTTTACCAGTAAATAGGTCACCGAAGATTCCACATCAAATTGCACTTATGGAGTTGTGAAGAATGTCAAGTTTGTAAAGCTTTATATTTATTGACATTCATTATGTCTGGTCTTAGCTTGTTTATTTCGTCCTTTAGTTTGTGAATGTGTCACAACGCACTTGATGAATATTTTAACGCGAGGGCTTCAAAGAGCCCGTTTCGCAGAAATTCCGGCGTCGGCGTTGGTTGTGAGCGAAACATCGGCGTTGTCCGAGAGCGAAAAATCGCCATGGATGCAAATAATAAAAAGCGTGCCAAGCTAGAATCGAACCCAGTCCTTCTGCGTGGCGAGCTGGTGTTCTACCACATAACCACGCCTTTTTTTAACCGCGAAGCTCTTTAAGCTATCGCTAACTTGTGCTCCGTCGTGCAAAACTCTACAGGTGGGTGTGCGCCGCAGGAATTGTACCGAGTACAGCAGGTGCGAGCGTTGCACAAAAACTCTGCTCAGCGAAGTGGAGCACGTGAAACACATGAAAGAGAGAGAGAGATAGAAAGAGAAAATAGAGAGAAAGAGAGAAAGCGATGAAAGGAAGAGAAAATAAAAAACACAGATAAATAAAGGGAATAAAGACATAGAAAAACAGAGAAGAGAGAGAAAAAACAGAAAGCAAGACAGAAAGAGATAAATAAAGATAATTAAAGAAATGAAGAGAGAGGGAGAAGCAGAGAGAGAGCGAGAGATAGAAAAAGGAAGAAAGACATGGAAGGAGTGAGAAAGAGATAGAAACAGAACGAGACAGAAAGAGAAAAGAAAGGGCGGAAATAAAGAGAAACAAAGAGAGATAAAGAAAGGGAAGAAAGAGAAATAAAGATATAAAGAGCGAAAAAGAGGAAGTAATAAAGAGAAAACGCAAGCAAATCACACAAGGGCGCATACGTTACTTTACGAGTCTTGAAGGAACCTTTAAAAAAACCATTCCGGACCGTTGGCGCTCTAATGAAATAGCTCCACTAACGTGAAACCTGTGGAGGGGCGAAGCATGCAGTGTGCGCCAGTGTTTCTCACAGCAAAATCACTGCTAATGTGCAATGAGAGACAGAAGAAAGATTAGACACAGAGACCCGCAGTCCACTTTTAGTTAATGTGCACGAATCTTTATTGTTCAACTACGCGCAAGAGAAATCTCCCACCGGTACTACATATGGGGTGGTCGGTGAACGGTTTTGCAGCGCGAGTGGTCGGTTTTTCAATCAAGAAACTCGCTAGCAGACGCTGCCAGCGTCGGCGTTGTCTCTCGCGGGCCACGTTCTCGTTCCTTGCGAGCTGGTAGTTCAGCGTTCATTGCAGAAAGAGCGTTTCCATAGTCAACGCGCGCCGTTCGCTCTCTCTCGCCCACGGTGTGCTCTCGCCACACGGCGAGCGCTGAGGCGGTGGCGCCCTCTTTTGTGCTCAAACAAATGGACAGGACACGACGACGCCCGCCGACACACCGAGACCCTTAGGTGCTTCGCCCCTAAAAAATACAGACAAACAATGGACGCCATCCAGCTTCGCTCTTCCTTCATGTGCCACTAGTGCGAAGGTGCCATAATTTATTTTCTCTCTTTCTATTTACGGTTGACTCTAGTTGTACAACCGCCCAAATCTTTTCCGTGCTTCAGCGCCATACGACGGAGCCCAGTTGCAAACAGGGCGAGGGTAAGCGCATGCTCACAAAGGGCGCTAAGCTGGGTCCGTCGTCTGCTAGGCTTTTCTTAAGGACGTCACCCCATATTAGCGCCCTTCAGACGAACAGACAGCATGAGTGGGCCAATAGTTTTGCTCGTATTTTATGTTCCCAAGATGAACGCTGCAGCAAGAAATCGAGAAAATAAAATTTAAAGATATATACGCCACACGCCCCACTCATGAGATAAGCAGAAGAACTGCTTCTCTTATCTGAAATGCGCTGATATGGGGTTATGTCCTTAAGAACTTAGATGGAATAGCCAAACAGACGATGGACCCAGCTGAGCGAGCTTTGTCGGCATGCGCTATACCCTCGCCCTGTTTGTAACTTCTCTCCGCCATACGGCGCTGACGCACAGAAATGTCGCCGTTCGCGCACGCTAGTTAAATATTTGGGCGGCTGTACGTCACACAAGCGGGGGACAACAGAATTATATTGTACCACACAGCCACGCCTGTGCTTGAAACTGTTTGGGAAAAAACACCATGCAGACGTCATGTAGGCGAGAAGTCGCGCTAAGACACGTAAAATTGCGTGACAGAAGCTTAGAATCGCACCAGGCGTAACAGCATGTTAATTGCGCCACGAGTGAATGGTTTAAAGGCCTACCCATTATACAGCGCTAAGACATAATTTGTCATCATCAGCAGCAACAGCATCAACAAGGCGCGTAGCTGCGTAGGTGCCTGTATTGCATTACGGACGCGTAGTGGGTATTTCGCTGATTCACAGAATGATGAATTATGGTGTAGTGGGCGCTTCGCAACTTTACTTTCAGTAGGCACTCTAGGATAGTTTAAAACGGCCAATGTTACGCGCACAGACGTTCCTTTCCTCGCGGCATGGTTGAGGTGCCCACGAAGAAGCGATGTCTGGCTATAGCGAATGGAGCACGATTACGCTATCGCGTTCCACTCTATAAAGCGAAGCCCAAGCATCCTCCAAGTGTTTTTTCGCTTTATATATGTCAACTACGATATGGGCCACCGCTGCTTGTTCCCTGACCCATTATGCTGTCTTCTTCTTATCTCTTAATGTCACGTCTGTCATTTTCCCTTCCATCGCACGCTGCGTTACACGCCATGAAAGACAAATAATAAAACAAGGTTCATCATCATACAACTTAGCTTAATATCCTGCTGCCACAAACGGTGGTTGCGTGAATGAGGAAACTGCTCTAAGGTCTTAAATTTATCTGAACGAATGTGGCTCCTTGCGATTTCTGATTACGGTTTCTGCTGTAACCTATCGTGACAACAGCAGTTGAATCGGAAGTACGTCCGATTCAACAACCAATTACTAGAGCAGTGTGGAGGCAACTTATTTCTTTATAATATCTGATACTCTACCCAGAGTAATTTATAAGGTTTCTTAGTTTTTGTGTTAATTATTTCATTTTAATCGGCCTACTGACCAACTCCACATAGTGGGTTTGAGCCAGTAGATACAAGTGTCCACATCGGCCCACGTGCTCAGGTCTCATGTCTTGATGCAAAGAGGATAAAGACCGACTTGCCCTCGTGCCCAACCAAGCCCAACCGTGCCCTGCGCTTCGCATCCCAAAATATCCTGCACGTAAGCCTTGTACCATGGATCCTTTCGGTCAGACAGCGTTTATGAATCCTTCGCCACGTCCCAAGCGCAGACGGCAGTTCGGCGGTCCTCGGCGAGGGTTCTCGATGGCACCGCTCTCTTCGCTCTCGGCTTCACCGGTGACGCCGTATTCGCCGCACAGCACAGCCTGGTTTCGTGCGCCCTCCTCACCCCACATCCATATGCAGGGTATGCCGGATGCCTACTCGCACTACCCCGTCCACTTGGCGTTCACGCCTCCACCTTTCCCTAGCCAGCAAGTCTACGGCGCACCCTCGGCGCGCTTCTTTCAGGATCATCCCGTACCTCAAGCCATACCGGAGCAATGGCCCACGAACACTCTACACACAGTGGAGCAGCTTCCCTCGCCTCCGCAACCTGACTCCAAGCAAAAGAAACGCCGCCGCAACCGAAACCAGAGGAGCGAATCAGCCGGGCAGCTTATACAAGCTTCGCAGGACGACGAAGGAAGCAGCAGCAACGCCGCTTCTGCCACCCCCAAAAGATCCCGGAATGCCCGTCACAGCTCTCAGTCGACGCGGTGGGCTGTTGAGTCACAGAGCAGCGAGCCCTACGAGGAGGCGCCGCCGGCCAAGCGAACACCGAAGAGCTGCTCCCTTCTTCCTTTGGCGGTCCTAGTAGTCCTGGTGATCGTTGTCATTTTCGGGTCCGCGGGCAGGCTGTTCAAGGTCATATCCGAGGAGTTTCCCCCAGGAGGAGCCATCGTCAACCACCGCGGTGTACCTACTCCCACAAAGCCCACTCTCCGTCCTCAGCCGGTCTCGTCGCCGCGCACGGAGTGCAACTCTGAGTCGTGCCAATGGCAGAGCCGGTACCTGCATCACAAACTGAACGACTCCATCCCACCCTGTGATGATTTCTACTCGCATGTCTGCTCGAACGAGTGGTTTCAGAATGCTGACGTCAGCTTGCAGCCATACGGTTACTCGGCCTCCACCTCTACCATGCTTGGCCTGTGGGATATGTTGAAGCAGCAACCGGCAGACTACAGAAAAACATCTTTCTTAAGCGACGCATCGCAGTTCATGCAGCGTTGTGTTCCCGGTTCTAAGAAAGACACCGGCTGGAAAGTATTTCGTAGGATATTGTCCGACGTTGGAATAGACGAGTGGCCTTACGGTGACCCCCTCCCGGATTCCGCGGCGCACAAGTTAGCAGCCAAAGCTGAGAAGATGCTTGGCTTTTCAACCTTGGTGAGCATGTCTCTCAGAGAGCGGCCAACAAGTCACGAAATCATGCTACATGTGAACTCGCCACCTATACTGCTCAGGATTTACAAGGATGCTTTTCCTGGCAAGGACATTAAAGCTTACGGCGAATTCGTTTTCGAAGTGTTGTCATTATGGAACCCTGGCGGACATGACATTTTGCCAAGCGTGTTGGAAATCATGGACTTGGAAGAAAGAATCAGCATTGCGGCCTCCCACTCCGCTCGCAGTGTTCCAGTGCTGCACGTGACGCTCTCGATAGACACGATAAGATCATACCCTCACTGGAACTGGCAATCATACTTTCAACACTTTCTTGACGGAAACATGGGCCAGCATTCAAGTAGCAAAATTGCCCTTCTCGATCCAGTGTATTTCAACCACCTGTCTAGCATCCTAGCTCATGCGACGGCTCGCACTCTGCTAAACTACGTGGGTTACAAACTGGTCGTGTTCCTCTCTCCCCTTCTTCCTTCCAACAAAGCTGACTTCATGGTCCCTCTCAGCTACCATCATCATCTTGCCACTGGCGTCTCGAAGCGACTGGAGGCATGTATGTTCCTCCTGGAGCGACTCTACCCCATCCCCACCAGAGCTCTGGTGTGGTCTCATCTTCTGAAGAAAGCCCCTTCTCTCTTATCCGGCGAACTCGCCGATGAGTTACAAAACATGGAGCACCTGGCGCGCAACGAAATGAAACAGGCTGCCACTCACACTTCCTGGTTGACGCAAGAAGAGGCGTCTGTGGCTGTTCAAAAGATAGAACGCATGAAGCTAGTCCTGGCACCAAGGAACCGAGACGACGCCCTCCGTCAAGTTCACGTCGCCTTGCAAACTTCCGACAACGTGAGCTTCATCGAAGCTGTCTACAACACGCAACGCAGCCTGCGCCAGAAGTACTGGCGCAGCGACGACCTCAGCCTCTTCCACGAACCGGTGACAGCGACGGACAGCGCCTTCGTTCCCGGATTCGTCTACGAGCCGGACCGAAACGAACTGTCCGTGTCTCCGGTGACGGTCGACTTCATCGTGGGAATATCACGACACCCAGACGCGGTGTCCGTGCCGTTCTTTCTGGGCGAGGTGCTGCGCGGCATGTTCTCGGCGATGAGCATTCGCGGTTCGACCATCGACGCTGACGGTGACCTCCGCCACTGGTGGACTTCCACGACGGAGGACCGTTTCGTAGAGAGAGCGAAGTGCCTCCAGGACAGCTTCGCCGACGAAACGAGGCGGTACATCCAGGAGGAACTGCGTGACAAGTTCGTCTTCATGGAAGAGAACGTTCAGGACGGAGCTGTGCTGCGCCCTTTGTACAACGTCCATCGGTGGTTGACCAAGAACAGTGGCCCAACCGGTCCCATTCCTGGTCAAGCCAAGGGCCTCAGTCCCAACAAGCTGTTCTTCATCAACTGGGCGTCCACGTTCTGCGAGCCGGAGCAGCCGCAAGGCGTGGCGAGAGACCGCGTTCATTTCAAGATATCGGTGCCGCCCAGGACTCGGCTGAACGTTGCCCTGTCGCGGTTTCAACCGTTTTCGACGGTATTCAAGTGCCCCGTAGGGTCAGAGATGAACCCGACGAAGGGATGCTCCTTTTGGTAGCTCTTCCGCGTCTTTTCGTCCAACCCGCCGTTTGTAGAGGAGGGGCATCAGCCCCTCCATCCTAGCACGGCAAAGGGCTGTTTCTTCTGTGTGGCGGCAGTCTTTACTAGCAGTCATTCAGAGTGAGCCCTGTCCTCGACGCGATTTAGTGCCTTACGCTGGAGTATGGAAGGAGCCGGACACTCGCTGCGTTGCCAGGTGCTCCAAACGAAATAAAAAATTCCACAGACTTCGGTGCCCATGCAGTCAATGATTGCGCTGAGGAGATTTATCGTGTATGCTCGGCTGTGAAGAAATGTAGATATGATGTAGATGCTCAGATATATGCACAGTGAAGGGGTTATCTGCATGACTTCATGTTCTCTATTATAATGATAAGCTGTGAAGCTTGGCCGCAGCCACAGGCCAATTTGCAACGCACTTCGTCAGTTTCTAAACTGTCAAGCCACTTACGCCGATAGGTGCTCCATCCTCCTCTTGAGATACCATCGCATGTTTCTTGGAGCTGTTTAAGCCGACCGTTAGTCCGTGCAGAGAGAACAGAAATTATCATCATGAACCGGCATGCGCTCTCTTCGTCCTCTTCTTCATCGTCGTCGTCTTCTGCTTCGTTTCCAGAACACTTGCGCCGATTTCTCCTGCGCGGGATGCAATAACCCTGATGGGTGAGAGATCGAGTACAGAGAGAAAGAAAGAAAAATTCTTGGGGAAAAAACTTCTTGGCGAGGCGAGGTTAGAACCCGCGTACCACGATCAGAAGGCGAGTGTCTTAACCACCGCTATCCAGGCGCGCTAGCAGAGCATAGCATACCCTTGTGTAGTATAGTATAGTATAGTATAGTATAGTATAGTATAGTATAGTATAGTATAGTATAGTATAGTATAGTATAGTCTAGCAAGGAGGTGGAAAAGGCAAGTGAGGGCCAGGAGGGAAAGGAGGAGGGGAGAACGAGTACAGAGAAAGAGAAAGGGAGAAATAGAAATAAAGGGAAGAAAGAGAGAAAGCGAGATAGAAAGCGATAGAAAGCGAGAGGACGACTACAGAGAGAGAAAGAAAGAGAAAGCTAAAATAGACAGAAAGAAAGGGAAGAAAGACAGAAAAAGACAGAAAGAGAAGGAGATAGAAAGAAACAGATACAAAAAGATAGAAAAAAAAGACAGCACGCATATCAATCTATAGTACTGAATAGCAACGGGTGGGAAAGAGAGAGGGGAGTGGGTAAAAGCCTATAGCTAAGCCAGGACCAGCTAAGTGCACACCAGCTCTGCTGTGACCCAGCCTTGGGCGACTTGATGCAAGTTGCGCTAAATTTCTAATGTCACTGTATTTTCCCATAAAATCAGTTGTTTCTGGTTTGTATTCTCTTATCTTATTAAATGTAGCTGCATAAGTACTAATTTACTTTTTTCATTTGTGTGACCGCTGCCCCCCCCCCCCCCCCCCGCGTTTATGTGTCATGTTCAAAGTGGACTATGCCTATACCGCGACCACGTCAACGTTCCACGATGAACTCGCGATTCTGCTCTACGTCAACAAGTAGACCAGGCTAACGTCGATGTGGGCTGCCGGAACACGGCCAGTGTCAAGGGTACATGGCATGCGTCAAGGATGTATACACTGTGCCAAGGGTTCTGCCAAGGGCAGTGGTAGGTAGTAATATTTTCTTATGCCTCTGCTTTCGCGCGCGCGCATACGGGCTTTATCGCTCGTGTTCGTGACCTCATTATGTGCTCCCATTTCCAGACAGAATCGGGACAAGAGAGCGAACGCGTAATACCGGCGTCGCATCTAAGGGCACTTGACGTCAGCAATAAACGCGTTCGGAAGCCCACAAAGCGGATCTGGTCGCGGTGTTAATTCTCGGGAAACCAAGGGCCGCATTCACAAAGCTTTTGTTTCGCGATTCTTCTTTGTCGGTGGCCAATTGTATTCACTAATGATATGTCCAACATCAGGACTGGCGTAAGTTATATTTTACGAACAATTCTTGCGTAGGAGATGTTTCTTGAGAATATGGGTACTAAAGTCTCGGTGTTCTGGCATTCCTTGCGCCTCAAGGACGTACAGTCAGTGTCAAAAGTTTATGAACCACGACAGAAAAGAAAAAAGCTGAATATTCCCGCTGCTTCCGCAGTCAGTCTTGAATTACCGTTTCCTGCATGTTCTTAAACGCGCTAGCAACAAGTACTGTGCAGTTCGACGGAATACAGTCACGAATTGCCGGGAAATTCTAAGTTTTATCTATAAGACTTAGCGGTCTCTCAACTTCTGACGCCGACTGTACGACTACACTTACGCCTCAGTCGCATGCTTGAGTCAGATGCTCTAATCACATGCGTCGGATGTGTTCCACGTTGACATATAAAGTATGATGGTGTGAAACGTGCAACATTTTCTAAAGGTGCAAGCGAACTTTAGTCTTGGCCACGGTGGTTCTGGCTCTTTGTTGAGAGACGCCAGCGAAGTTTTCAACGTGAGTGGGAAAGACTTTGTGCACTAATGCGCCGTGGCCTTATTTTCAGTTGAGGGAATATTCGATGTCACGTAGACTCTGTGTTAGCTCCGCTTGGATATAGACTTGTCATTATTCAATGCTGACATAACTGAAAGTGACGCATTGATGGTGACAATTACGAATCATTAGTTGAAATCGCACTGAATACCGAGTGTATTGATAGAACTGGATAAACTCGAAACGTTGTTTGTAACATACGTCCGTTTTTTTTCTTTGATACAAGTAGCTATACGGCCGTAGGAGTTGACTGACTCATATGCATTCATCTTTATTGCTGATCCAACAGCATCACCTTTACAATGCGTTCAATTGGTTTAGTGTGCATTATTTCTAACTGAATATTCAGTTATATTGCACTAACAAGCCCAAACCAATAGTCTTTCTGAATATTATGTGACGTCTTACTGGTGCTTTAGTGAGCCTTTAGAACGAAACTGCCTTTTCTTTTTTCAATCTCATCTGTATACCAACATAACACCTCACAGTCTCTTTTGTTCTCCGAACTATAAAATACAACCGTTTTCTTCCTCTAGACGCGTGTGTCTATTTGTTGGAAAAGTGGCTTTTCTCCGTCGTCTTGAGAAGCCGCTTTCTGAGCTCGCTGGGAAGCTTCTCGAAGCATTTCTTGCACACGGGCCTTAGGTCGACGTCGAGAAACCTGGACCTGCGTAAAGCGAACGATGATGTCACCCGTTAGACTTTACTACAGCGAAAAAAAAAATCTTCATAATTTTACTCTTTCTTAAAGGGCCCCTAAACCACCCAGAGGTCGAAATTTAGTTGTGGTGTTGAAGTTGTGCACGAATCTTCAGCAAATACGTAGCCCCGAGAATTTTTTCCGAAACGGTATCGTAGTAGCTGAGTTATACACGCGTTTGACGATCCAGGAGAGGCCCTCGCTCGTTTCGCTCTTTCCAACGCTATGCTCCGTTCATCGGCTCGTCTCTCCTCCTGGCTGAGTGATCCTCCTCACCATGCGAGGAGGAAGAGCGGCGAGCGAGCGTACATGCGAGAGGACAAACAGGCTCTTTTTTTGTGGATGAGACGCAAATGTCGACGACACGGCCACCGCTGGGGATTATCGAAAAGCCCGGAGAGGAGAAGGCATCTGATGAAGGGAACGAAGTACACCGGCCAAATAAAAGCTTAAAAGAAAACGTTTCGGCTTCCGTACGGAAGCCTTGATTGTGAACAAGCCTTCCGTATGAAAGCTGAAACGTCGTTTTCTTTTAAGCCTTTATTTGGTCGGTGTACTTCGTTCCCTTCATCATGTTTCTTCCCCCCGACCAGACGGGTTTCCGTCGAACTCTCGATTTCAGGAGAAGGTAGAGTCTTTTAGCAAGTTACGGAAATACGGTACGCAAATACGGTAAGGCAGTACGGTAGCGTTCCTCCTTTCCCGCTGGTTGTGCTTTGGCAGCTCAACGACCGGGAAAGGAGGAGCGGTACCGTACTGCCTTACCGTATTCAACGTTGACCGTATTTGCGTACCGTATTTCCTTAACTTGGTAAAAGACTCTGGTATCGTTTGTTGGAATTTGTGGCGCGCCCGTGGCTCCTAGCGCTGCCGCGTTTGGCATTGTTGATCGCGACCAGCGGCGTAGCCAGGGGGTGGCACGCCGGACACGTGCCCTCCTCCCACCCCGAAAATCTTTTTTCTGCCATGGGATACAGAACACAAAATGGCACTCGAACTATTGGAGGTGGTTTAAGGGCCCTCTAAGTGGCTTTCCGGTGGAAGCCTCCCTCTTTTTTCTTCAATTCCTCGGACTGACAAATGTAGAAAAGCCGCTCAAACACACAACGATAATCCACACTCGTTGAAAGCTAAAAAAAAAAAAAAAAAAGAGAGAACTCACGTTACAGTGGCGTTTTACTCTGTGAACGCGGGGATGTCCCGGATATGAAAGTACACTTTCTTAAGTATGGGCATTTTGGCGCCAGAAATATTTTACTTGCATTTTATAATGTCTTTAACTCATTTTGAATGCACACGACTCTTATCGATTAACAAATAAATGGGTCCGAGTATAGATGGATCTCAATATCCACGACATGACTCTCAATACGGTATTGTCTGGAAATCGTCATCACCCGTTTTGTTTCCTTACCGCTCTCTTTTTTGTTTGTTTGTTTGTTTTTTGCTCACCAAAGCTCCTTCCATGGTAACGCCTGCAGCGTTCAGCGATCCGATTATACACTAAAAGCAAGCTAGAATAAAGCACTGTGTAAATATCAGTGCCATCAAGAAACTAAAGGGAACAAAATTCGGGACTGAAGAGGAGCAACAGCGCGAGTGAATGAGAATGGAATTATGCTGCGCAACTTACTTCGTAGCGAGAGGCCGGTCACAATAGGAACAGCAAAAATGTGGCGGGCACCACATTTTGTTCAGAGACTTGTAACCTGGACAGAGGACAAAAGACATGGTCAGTGTTTAACTCGCGCTTGAAGTCTGTTTTGTTTCGTTACTCATGCATTGTATATACGCATGCGCCGTGTTCTTCTTATTGTCCCAATAGCGTTCTCTGCATTGCTACCGCTATGTCTTTAGTCGCAATGGTTCACTATTTCCGAAAGAAAGTTACCAGCAATACTTCTTTTTTTTAATCGTGTATTATTTTTTAAAAAGCAACAGTTTCGACGCAAGGGCGAAGCAATGGATGCGTTAGCAACAAATTGGAATGTTATACAAAGTAAGGCCTGGCTAGAATATAACTCCATTAGGGTCCGATCTAGCGTAACTTTACAATACAATAGCATAACTTTACAACAGGGTTGCCGTTGGGTAGATTCGAAAAGGAGCCAGAATTCAAGCTAAAACTATCCAAAGTAGCCAAGCCGTATAATGTTATAATCTTATTGCCAAAGTTATAGCCAAATCGTAGAAAAGCAGTATTATGAAAAGAGTTTTTTTTATTCTTTAACAATATGTAACTTCATTTAGAATCACCAATGAAATAGAAATAAGAGCACAGTTTCTTTCTCCCCACGCTTGGTCTTCAAGCCATAAGCAAGTTTCACATAAATGAACAAATTATAAGTTCCGTGCACCTGCACATTATGGTCTATGTAGAATAGAGAGTAATTGCCAGAGAAGGAGTAAGATTGGAACACACCAGCCAATCAGTCAGTATACGAATATTAATCTTAGAAGCAGGCAGTGCTTGAAGTCGCGGACCGAGGATTATTAGTTGTTACCGTATAATGCCAGCCCCGCTTCAAGTAGTGATATCTGGTTGAAGATGACCAGTCCTGCAGCTTCATTTTTTGGATCTCTGTTTTTGTCAAGTTCACACGAGAACACGCGCTGTACATCAGCATTAGAAACTGGCTTGTAGCGTCAGTATCGATGGCTGGCACTGTGAACAACGTGCTAGGCACGCGTTTACCAACATGCGCGAAGCTTCGTCGGTTTGATCCTAGCAAAAAGGCGCAATTAAAGTTCATCTTTAATTTGCAAGTTATAATCTATATAACTCCCCCATTTCTAATTTTTGTATGAAGTTAATGAAACCACCAAATTCTTGGTCAGTCCCCATTAGAGTGGGTGTGAGTCACACTGACAATAGGCTAACGAGAACTTCGCCACTCCGTGTTGGCAGGCGCGCCGCGCGTCGCGTTGAGGTGCCTCGATGAGCACCAGACTACTGGCGGTCATGCGCATGCATCGGCTGACAAGACAGTACAGTGTACTACAAGCGTACACTATAACGACAGAAAAGCTTGGAAACAAAGGGAAGTAGTTAGGATTTCTCTGTATTTTATGTGCAAATAATAAGAAAAACGGCTACTAAATGCGCCAAAATAGAAGTTCAAGGTAGCCAGAAAGTAGCCATGGCGCCAGCCTGAAAATTTCGCCGCCAGGCTGGGTCGTAATATAGCCAATTTGGCGCAATGTAGCCACCAAAGACAGCCCTATACGAGAATACCGCTACTCTTACTCCAGAGAGCGAAGCGGTTTTCGAGCTGTCTGTTCGCCTCAATGCGAAGAAAGCGGAGAGAGCACAACGCGTACAAAGGTATGAGCCGTCTACTGATCGCAGTCGAGATAGCGCGCGTGACCTCGCCCTTTTGATCAAAGTTCACAGTTGCCTATAGCGACGAACCTCCCCCATCGGCACCCCTTCATGCTATAGCACCCCTTATACTCGCAATACTATAACATTTTTTAAAAAGTTAATTGGAACGACTTCGTATAGTTTGGTACACAACATGTCAAAAGAAAAAGAGAAATGAATCTCATTTTTACACAAACACGCGGCGGCATAGGCTGAGTATCCAGCGCTGTCGAGCGACGCCCATCCAGACAGGCATACACGGGGCGTTGACATCGAGTCGTGCTTTGTGCGCGCATACCTTGTGCCGATGGCAGGTTGCACACGAAACAGACGAATCCAAAGAGCTGCTCGAAGTGAGTCTCGCAGTAGGCATGACCGTTCTTCTCGTAGTGCTTGCGGCCAAGGAACGGCTTCTCGCAGTGCGCACACACGAAGTGCTGCAGAACAAGAGAAATACGGGTTTCAGGATCGAGAGGATGGGAGGCGCCGCTGCTTCGCTATGCATTAGATTATACTGACAGCACTTTGTTTCTTTTCCGCTTCGTTTCAGTGAAGAGCATTTCTGTGGCTATTTCTACCAGCTGTCTGTCTGTCTGACCTCGGACGAGCCATTTCGCCTAAGAAGATTATTCTTTTTTTTTTTCCATCGAGGAAGCGAACCCGGGTTCTGTAAAATGGTGATGCGAGCATCTTTACTCAATCGGCGCCACGCCAACAGCGTCCGATCCACCGTTTCTCTCTTTTCGTTGTATCATTGTTCATTTCAATCGGGGCCGCCATTCTGACGGAAAAGAAAAGAAAGAGAGAAAAGAAATTAAAATTGAATTCTAATTTTTTGTTGATTATGCCGCATTTGAGGGATCTTGAATAATATTGATCAGCTGGGGCACCTTAACGTGCGCATATCGAATGCAGACGCGCAAGTATTTTTGCATTTCTCATCCATCAAACTTGGGCTTGTCTGGCAAGGATCGACCCTGCGACCTCGTGCTGAATAGAACTACGCCATTGACTGAAGGGCGGGAAAAATGAAAAAAAAAAAGACAGGCAGAAAACTTTGTCATTGCGTCTTTACTATCTGCTACTGCCCTATATGTGGTACCAAGGCAAAGCTCAAGAACATCAAAAGAACACAATGCTGAACTCCATGGCGTGTAGTATACTCTGAACACCGTTAAATGCTGACATATTGTCAAATTCTGTAGTGGCGACGCTTTGAGTTAATCGGGTGAATTGGCGTAGCCAAAAAGACGGGAGGGGGGGGGGGGGGGTTCAATCCCACCCCGCGCGAAAATTTTCTATTTTGCATGTGTATACGTACACGCACACATACAAACTCATAAGTGTTGTTGAACCCCCCCCCCCCCCTTTTCCAAAACAACTTGTGGCTACCGCCCTCATCAGGTGGGACGTTTTGGCACTTTCAGGGGCCAATAAGAGCTGACAATATGGCGAACTCCACAGTGTTCAAGAAAACACTCTTGCGCCATCAATAATCGTTTGCGACCGCCGCCGGTTATCGGACACCGGCCGCGTACCTCAACGTGCCACTTCTTTCCCATCGCACAGGCGACGCGCGCATCTTCGATGGGCCTTCTGCATGCTGCGCACACCGAGGTGACCATCTTGTCGTGACATTTGAGACAGTGCATCTCGCCGTTCACTTCACGCCCGTCGCTCGTCAGTTCCACACTGCGTTGAACCAAACACAATTCAAAAGCTTCTCTCGGCATCCTGAAGAACACCTTTCAACTTCTACGAGAAATGAGCAAACTTTATAAAAGCTGTAGAACGTCAGTCAGATATCTGATATGGGAAAGAGCCCCACAAATATTTTATTTCGGTCAGATCGTCTCTTTTCGCGTTTATTTAATGCGCAAAATACAGTGTGTCCGTAAAGTCATGGTGCATTTTTGGCCGGCCACAGGAAAGCAACAAAACAATATAGAAATGTGATGCCTTTACCAAATAAAAGCAATACCGTCCAAGTTTTCGTAGTATGACGTGCAACGGTGTGCACACTCAGGTTACGACGCAGCACCACGAACTGTGCAGCTATCAATCCGCCCACGCCCACGCCAGTCGAGATGTGGACGAGAGGAAAGTTCATTGTGTTCTGTGGCTTGCTAAATTGGAATCCGTGACCAACGTGCAGCGTGAATATCGTCACGTGTACGACGAAGCGCCGCCACATATATTCGGTGAAGATTTCACATTTCTGTCTTGGTCTCGTTGATTTGCTGTGACAGGTCAAAAGTGCACCACGACTTTACGAGCAAGCTGTAAATTAGTCTTATTAGAATTACAAATTGCAAAAGTTGATAACAGCCCATCTTCAACAGCGCCATTTCGATAGGGACGAGCCAAACAGCGCACGTCCTGTGTCCTTTCGCTTACCTCTGGCGAAGGTGCTGCGGAATATAATATAAATCATGGCGCACGACACACTCAACTTTACAGTTAGGAGCACGATGTGCTTGTACAGCAGATGAGCTTCAGTGCAAGCATAGAATTCTTATTGCCTCCAGAGGCAAGTAAAATTCCGACTTATCGCTACTGTACTTGCACAATACAGTAAAAAGATTCTTGTCGCACACAGCCGGAGCATTCTAAAACGACCAGCCTTATGACCTCTACCGCTTGCATATAACACTACACAGTGAAAAATAAATAAAAGTGAACAGAAACACATTTTAAAAATGATTCGTTTTTTGGCCACCGCGCTGCAGGGGCAAATGAAGCTTAACTTTAGCCAATATCTTACGACACTCATACGACAGCGTTACAACGCTTTGCGAGCACTTGAAAACAATACCTTACCACAAATGGTATTTGACAGTAAAGTAATGAGCCTCGAAGGTTTGCACTAATAACATGTAACTCACCTACATTTAACGCAGTTGAAGTGATACGGGTGGTAAACTTCGCCCTGTCGTCTGAGTGGGTTCTCGTCTATTACCTCGCTGAAGAAGAAATGAAGAACATATTAAGATGCCGTTTTAATCAGTTTACAAAAATAGAATAGCACTGAATTCGCGAGGCAGATAAAAAGTTTTGATTAGCAATTCATGAAAGAGAATTACTCACTCGCACTTTGCACATATCAGCTTGCCAATGTACTCCGCTTGTATGACGTTGTAACATTTCCTGCAGTAAGGTCTGCGTGGAAGAGAGCACAAAAATGAGTACGTAAAGAGATATAGCAGTGACTCGATGCGGATGTCGCTATATAAGTTAGCGAGGCTATATGGGCACTGTGGCGTCAACGGGACTATGGTGCGGAGTTGAAGGAATCAATTCAGTTTATAGTGATTTATATTTCACCTAGCTGTTCCATCTAGCCACTAAGCCTCACAGTTAGCAAGACGCAGACACAAGCGTTAGAGCTAGAGAATAAAGCCCTAACCACACGTGCGCGTTAAGGCCTGAACACACGTACGCGTTGCAGCTCGTCAACGCGTGACTTTTTGACGCGGCGCCGCGCCCTCTCCCTATGAGAGGGCGCGCAGCTTAACACACGTACGCGTTGCAGCTCGTCAACGCGTGACTTTTTGACGCGACGCCGCGCCCTCTCATAGGGAGAGGGCGCGGCGCCGCGTCAAAAAGTCACGCGTTGACGCGCTGCAACGCGTACGTGTGTTCGGGCCTTTACAGCGCGTGGCGTGTAGACTCGGCGTCGCGTCGCGTTCCTATGGGGGGAGAGGGCGCGCATAGGGAGAGGGCACGTACACTCTCACGCGTTGTACCGCGTACGTGTGGTTAGGGCTTAAAGGGACACTAAAGGCAAATAACAATTTATGTCAGAGTGAAAGCTCAATGTATGACAACGTCTAAAACGGCAATATTATCAACAGCAGTGCCCTACTTACCGAGAAATTAAGCTAAATGTACCGCACGATGAGCGTCACGAGCGACAAATTTTCAAAATGATCCCGGTGACGTATGAGAGTCTGCCTACTAGTAATCAAACTAGCAGCAATAAAAAAAGAACCTTCCGTGCATCAAGAGACGTAATAAAATGCTGTTTGTTCGTTTCTGTCTGATTCATGGAAAAAAGAACCTCTTTGGCGTTGCCATGGGGAACGGCGCGCGTGGTTCAAAGATTCCGTTTTCGCCGAACTGCGCTTCGCCCGGCGCCCTGCTTCGCTCACGTGGTCGCGTCTCAGTCGTAGTTTCGGTATCGCGTACTGCCGCGTCTGTTGTGCGCGCTCGTGAAAGTCGCTCTGACAGAAAGTTCGACAAAATTCCGCATGCATGTGATGTTGCCGGATGTCCGAATGGTGCACGCCGCCAGTACACGCCGCCGCGCAGTAAAGGCGGGCAACGTTGGGCACGGCAGCAGTGACGTGTGAAAGACTGATTTCAGGGGGGTGATTTGAAATGCGCTAACGCGATGCGGACCACTAAAACGTGATTTTATTTCAAAATAAGCACTTTCTTGGCACAAAAGTAGCACTACGAGGTTTCTGGACCCCTATTTCAACGATCAACGTCGACTTAATATTTGCCTTTAGTGTCCCTTTAAGAATTATAAAGGAGCGGCGTTGTAAAATGCTGAGAAAACGGAGGCCATTTTTCAAGAACTTGATGGGACGTTTCATGGGAGGGAGCATCGTCTCGCTGCTTACAACGAGCTGAGCTTTATCAACGCCAAGCGACGAATACTTCTAAAAAATTGACGCGTTCGTGAGACCGAGTGAAATGCGTTCGTTGTCATCGTCGTTGTTGCCGTTCTAGAAGTGCACTGGCATTGCTTTGATCTATATTTTCCCTATATCTCTGCTAAATACTGCTTATTGATCACCGGTACAATCATCTGAGAGCCTCATTTGATCATAAGGGTAGACGTTCATTAATTGTTCGTTAGAGAAGAGGCCGGTCAATCTTGGAGAAAACAGCAATTGCGAATAGAAATTGCGAAGTTGGCCCCCGCCCCGCGTCAGAGAGCCCAAGTGATAGCGCACATGAACAGACTTTCAACACCTTCACTTTTGCTCTCACATGCAGGAGACGATGGCATCCATTGCCACTACGTAACCTCCACGAGGACGGCTCGATTTGGGGTCGTTTATGGAAGCTCGCCTTCTCTCAAGAAACCCCCTTCTTTCTAGAGTACACCACTAACGCCGGGAATGTATTGAACTGTACTTGCACGGAGTAAGGAACGGGCGCGCCGAATGTCATCCCTCGATAAACTAAAAATACAGCTCGTGACTTACATTAATCGATCCGGATTATTCATTATGTACCTTATACGAACTATGCATACCTTCGGTGTATGCTGAGCAGTCCTTGGTCGGAGAGGCATTCGCCGCAGCGTCGGCAGCAGAGACAGTGCGCGTGCCAGTCCCTTCCCAGAGCCCTGATCAGGCGACCCGTGATTCCCTCGTTGCACTGGGCGCACGTCGGCATGAACAACACGCGGAAGTCGTGCTCGCAGTAGTTGCGGCCCCCGAACTGCACACGCCACATCATGCATCTATAGCACACCAGGCTTATGTATCGCGACAGTCACGTCAGAAAAGGAGACGCCTCAGCACTCGTACTTTGACCGGAGACGGCGCGCACGTGCTTATCAAATAAATAAGCCTCATGACAGTGCCCCTTTCCACTCTTAATATGCTTCATTGCACTGTAACTATACTCCACCGCAATACAGTGGATATGCTTTCCCGCACAACAGAACTGTAATGCGGCAAGGATAACAAAGGTAGCTGGTTACCAGGAAACGTCTATGAGAGAGTTTTAGTCTGTCCGTTAACGGCAGTGTATACGAAACACCGTAACAGTAGAGACGTTTACGGAACACGCAGTACCTTACGGCGCTTTATTCAACCACAAAACCTTAGTACTTATCTGCGTTAGGTCATCGTTCCTGCAAAAGGATGATCAAACCCGTCGGAGTCAGTGAGTAGCCGTTCCTGCATAACGCGAAACCGTAGCTATGTAGTCCTCGTAGCACATTAAGTTCACCTTTCAGCAGAACCGGCTGGTGGTCTTGAAATGTATTTGGTAAAAATCACAGCATATCCACGGAGTGAATGATGATGAGTGGGCGAAGCTGCGGAGGTTCATCGGTAAACCGTGAATCTTCCGTGAATTCTGCCCAGTACATCATCACCGACGTGAGATCGGGCGCGTTTATACTAAAGGTTCGATGAGTTATGACGACTTGCAGCTCACTTTAATTTTACATGTACGCTGTGAATTTTTATTGTTTAGAAAACCATTGCTTTAGAAAACATCTGGCGTCTTTCGTTAAGCAGCTGGCGTCTTTTCGTTTTGCTTTAGAAACATCTGGCGTTCTTTCGTTTTGCTTTTAGAAAACATCTGGCGTCTTTCGTTGGTTTATTTCATCAATCAACGGCGTTTTGAACAAAATTTTTATTGTTTATTCACGCACAGGAGAAATCTCACCAGGCACTACCTTGGAGGTAAACAATGGCTGCTAATGGGAATGAGAGACAGAAGAATGAATGAATGAATGAAAACAACAGAAGAAGTCGGCTTTTAGCTAACACTTACACTTCTACTTCTACTAACGTTTCCTACTGGAACATGCCAATGGCTGCTAATGGGGAATGAGAGACAGAAGAATTCGGGTTTTAGTTAACGCGCACGCTGCGAATTTTTTATTGTTCAACAACGCACAGGAAAAATCTCCCACCGGCACCACCTTGGAGGTCAAGATCTGGTACTAGCGTTACGACTGGTTACGTACTACTACGACTACGAGGGACGAACGGGTGCCGCCTTAAGGAGCTTCGCCCCTAAAAATGGTTGGGAGCAACGATCATCCCTCCACTCTATTTATTGATTTTTTTGCGTACATGATAATTACACTGCGTTGTTACATCAGAGCCATCTACACCTGGTGGCAACCCGAGAATTAAGTATAAGGTCCACCCAGAAAACCAGACTGCTCCTGCCCTTTTTGCTTTCGCGTACCATTATACAGTTCCTACTGTGACATTTATATTAAGAAAGCCCGTCTTTGCCGTGACGTAACTGTATTGAACGAACGTAATTGGCTGTGGCAGCTATACAAATTCTCCGAATAGGACAGATATAAAGTATATTCATCACTGCACTCTTATAGGCTGTTTTCGTGTTCGTGCCTTCTGCGTCATTTTTTTTTCTCTCATTTAAAATGCCGATAGGAAGTAGGAAAATGGCATGGCAACAAAAACGGGCTACGTCACCTCATAGTAGACGTCTCCGGGAAACCGCTGGAAACATTGCGCGCATCTGCAAAAGAACTTGGGTTACATTATCGTCGAAGCAGACAGACGGTCATGATTGCATTCGTGGACTTGGAAGATCACCCTCAAAGCGTTTTGACACTCGCAGAAAACACACAATTCACAAAAACAAGAAATGAAGTAAAATTGTAAAAGGTGCTGCAAAATATAAGCTACAGTGATCTTAACTAAAGAGAAAACGGTAACGCCGTTTTTTATGGTTCGTAATGCGAGATATTGAATGAGGTTTCTTGTTTGAGTTTCATGGAGCAGAAGCAATAGTTCTTGTATTCAGTTATCGTGGGTACGCAACATATGAATTCGAAATTTAAGACATTGTTATTGAAGGTGGGATAGACAGGAAGTCGAAAGCATGCATGTGCCTGCGTCGCACTTTCGTGTTTAGTCAGAAATGTGCAAACATTCGGCTCCTGTTATGACGTTATGACGCTTCTGGGGGCACAGTCAACACGTGATGTTTGTCACACGTATCAAAGCAAAAGTTCGGACACCAGAATATTCCACGAGATGATTTCATAACGCCCACTTGGGGCCAAATTGTTAATGCGATACAGAGCTTTATGCCAAACCGCTACACAGCAGCGTGAGTTGCACTGTAGCTTTGAGTACAGTTTATGCGAGTACGCGGAGCAGCCTTCTATCGTGTTTAGTTACCGAATACGCGCATGCACCTTGAAAAGGGAAGATAAAGATACGCTGCGACGATTGATTCCTTATCGGTCGGGTGCTTGCTCTTCCAAGAAAATTTAACACTGATGAACACAGAAAAAAAAAACTTTAAAACATGACGTTGATGTTTGTCGTCCCGAATCTCTTATGCATTTGAAAAGAAGGCAGGACGTGTCAAGCTGTGTTGAGGTGTAAGTTTTCTCCTGATTTACTCCTTACGTTATATGTACATGGCTGGACTTGTTCCTGAGAAACAAATAAAATTAAATATAGTAAATTAAATGCGATCAAATCGAACTGCATTGATACAGTTTATGCTTAACATTTACTTCAACTGCGCAATTTTGAAATGATATTCCGACACAGGGTCACTCCACTGGGGCTACGCCTGTGTTATGCCAACCATTAATTCAATTAGCATAAGTACCGTTAATTCATTCCTGGAGCACTGCATATAGCGAGCAATGTGGCATTCAAGGCACTTCACAGAATACTCTTGTATATGCGTGCTTTTTGAAAAGGAGAGGCGAAGGCACCGTGAGGTACACCTCTTCCTTCTTTACTACCCGGCCGCTACAAGAAGAAAGAAAAATACAGAAAGGGACAGCTCATCCAAGGAATAAAATACGCCCGACAGTAAGCTCATCTAGGCTACATCCCGGAAAATATTGCAATGTGCGCATACTGACGAATGCAGACTGACGTACACAAAACATTCAGGATGCCAGACCTGGCCACAGGAATTGACAATCTGCTCCGAAGGTCCGAACCCGTGGCCGCACTTGGAGCACGCCATCACGTCCAGCAAGGGCAGCACGGTGACGGAAGAGCTGCGGTTCCTGCAGAGGATCGTAGTATGGACGAAACTCGCAAAAATATTTCAACGTGCGTGCTTAGCACAATACTGACTTCAGCTTTACTTCTGACGACATTCAAGAATATGCCGCAGATGCAGACGTTATACACGAGGCACGAGTTAGACATCTGTTCGACGTACGACTTGCCAACAACTATACCCGCGTCCTTCATGTTCTGTCCACGTCGGCCCAGTCGGTCTAGTCAACTTTCAGATGCGTCCGGTATCTGGTGTGCGTTGTACGCCGCACACCGGATACCGTGTCGTACAATGTGCGAGAGTGGATCTTGAAACACGTTTCAAATAAATAAATAAATAAATAAATAAATAAATAAATAAATAAATAAATAAATAAATAAATAAATAAATAAATAAATAAATAAATAAATAAATGCAGATGTCATTTGACGCCTATATATAGCTGCTACAGGTGGACGTATTAAGCACTGTATTCTATTCTATTTCTTTTTCGACTTGGCAAGTTGGCAAGCAGTGGCGGCCAAATGTAAGGATGCAGTCTTTACTCAGGTAATGCCTGCAGCAATGACTTTATAGAGGTAATCATCCCTATAAGAGGCAGTGCTTAAGCGATATCTCTGTTTGATCGGTCCTGCGCTTACTCTTCCCATTCCTTCATCTATGAGGCACATCACGATGCCCCCAAACTAAGCAAGCTCATCTCCACCAGTATTTCTTTGGGAACCTATATCGCCAACGCGACCCTCGCATACACACCATTTGGTTATTTAAACGGCCTGCGTATCGCATTGCTGCAGGGCGGCTTCGTTGGCTTTATGCGGTATACATTCCAGGTAGTGTGTCGGCGCAGTGCACAAATTCAGGTCAGAGCGGCACAGCTGTTTGTTTATCGCAAAAGTGGCAAATATATAGAATACGTTCACATATGACACTGGGCAATGACCTGCTTTCATCCTTGAAAGAGAGCTTGCATTGTGTAAATGTTTTCTTTTTCATCTGTACGAACATTCACGCGGCATTTTGTTGTTCTTTAGAAGGCGTGTGTAACGATTCAAGGGCCGTTCTGGATCAACCGCGACCAAAAGAGCAGTTGCGCTTTCGGTGACCTATAGTTAGTTAATTACAGATAATTAGACAACTGCAAGATTACGCTGTACGTCTACCTAGTTGCTCTCATGTCCGTCTTGTGCGACCGCTCAGTCCGTTTGAGTGGGACATCTTGTCATCTAGAAGTGAAGTCTAAAGTGTAGGTGTACGGTATTAATTCTTCTTTTCAATGTAGACCCTTAGTAAATATTGGTGATGATGTTATCGGTCTATATTGTGACTCCTCGAAAGCAGGGGTATAGCCGGCGCAAGGCTGCCATGGACTGACCGGGACCACTGACCGGAATCGGATCATCTTTCGCCCTTCAGCAACTAAGGGGACCATGCGTGTACACACGTATTTATCACATAGTGCTCTCTGCAATGCGCTTGAAATTCCAAATGAAATAATGATTCTTACTTCATATATAAAGGGTGATCAAAATTAAGCTTTACTGGTTTTCTTAAAATTCAGCACTGGGAGGTACGTGAAGGCCACCTTTGCAAACAATTGATGTATCCAGAGGGACACAAAGTGAGATTATAATTATCGACTGTAAGCTGCGAAATTAACTAATATTGAATAATGAACGTTTCAGTGACTGAAGGAAGCGGGCATGTTTGTATTGAAAAGTTGGAGGCAGTCGTATTTCTACACAGGGACGCCGTAGTGGAGGGCTTCGGAAAATTTCGACCATCTGGTGTTCTTTAACGTACACCTAAAGTTCAGTGCATGGGCCTCAAACATTTTCGCCTCCATCGAAAATGCAGCCGCCGCGGCCGGGATTCGATCCCGCGACCTTCGGGTCAGCAGTCGAGCACCATAACCACTAGACCACGGTTGCGGGCGTTTTCTTTTCTTTTTTTTTTCATTGTACATGTCAGCATTGAGATAATATATAGTGCGTCGCTTTAATGTCGCAGTTATTATTTTTTTTTTTTTTTGCAGCAAAGCTAACTTAGTCTACCCTGTGCCGTCGTGTCGTGGTAGTAGGTAGTAGTAGGCGTCACGCAGGTCACGTGACCAGAAGGGAGGGGGCAAATAAATAAATAAATAAAAACAAATTTCCTTGACGAGGCGGGGTTTGAACCCGGGCCCTCACGGTCCGAGGGCAAGTGTCATAACCACTGGGCTGTACACCCACGTTTTTAAAGAAGCGCATTTTAATTCAAGCGGCGTAATTACGAAACCACGTGATCTCGCTAGCCAATCACATACACTCGCCAGTTTACAGCTTCGCTCTCCGATGGTTTTCACGGCGTGGAACTGGTTGAATTTTTTTTTTCTCCGAAATGTCACGCGTAACTAAAACGAGTAGATTAAGCATTTGAAGCATCCACCTTCCATTCACTTCACAAGAAGGACCGGACTTGGCTCATATATTACTATATATAGATATATATATATATACTATATTTATATATATATATATATATATATATACTACTATATATATATAATATATATATATAATATATATATATAATTCATTATATAATATAACCACGTGGGCGAGACCACGGCCACTAATGCAGGGCGTGAATCGCCTGGATCGCGATGCGCGGTCATTAACGCTGTAACGGAGCATACATACGTAATGAGACAGCAACACAAGCTATATACGGCCGCCCCGCGTGTGCGCACGTTTACGAGCAGACGCATATTAATTAAATCGGTTGTTTCTGAGTGAGAATGGTACAACAGGATAAATTATCCGCAATAGCTCATTATGCAATAATGATAGCCGCTAAATCTTAGAAAGTGCATATGACCGAGTCGGGACAAAAAAAAAAACAACAAAAAGCACTGGACACCTAATCTACATTAGCTCGTAGATCATGAGGTGGAATCTGCAGGTGGATGTATGCGAGACAGCGGCCAGGGCCAGGTTAAGCGATTAACTATGATTCATTCGCATGCCATCGTCTTTATGCGTAACTTAAGTGCATGGAATGCATGCCTGCCTCAAAGTTTCTTGGCAGCTGCAACCATAGGCGCCCTTGTTGTATATACAGCGGGAATGCCACGGCGACGCGGGCTCGTCACCCTGCCCGCGCCCGTATATGCGCCTCGCATACCGACGTCCGCACTTCGTAAGACAAACTGACGATAAGGAAACGCTTACGATCGGCACAGCTACAGGTCGTGCATATACGACCGATATGAGCGACAAGAGGAAAACCCTCTCAACCAGCTCTCAGCCTTTCTTCAACGGATAGTATAACGGTGTGCAGCTTTTATTCATTTATTGGGCAAGCACTTATTCACTCATCGGTGGCAGCGCAGCTATGATGTCATAAAAAAGCTCAAATGTGACATAAATAGCTGACGTCGATCGAAGGTAATGTCTTTGTAAGCGAGTTGGGGTCGAGAATGGAGCGAAGTCACTGCGCACGGCATTCTATATCGTGTCATCCCTCGCGTGAGGGAAGTAAGAGGAGCATCGTGCTGATTGCATTCTTTTTTTACTGCGTTATCTCCAGCACTGGCCCACATTTTTTATAGATTGCACCTGCGGAAACGGCCTATATTTTTTTAACGAGAACTAACAGACACTAAGGCCAAGGAAAGTATGGGGATATTATTTGTAACAATTCTGATATAAATGTGAAGAAATCAAAGTGGACGAAAAGATAACTTGCCGCCGGCAGGGATCGAACCTGCAACCTTCTAATAACGCGTCCGATGCTCTACCTATTCAGCTACGTTGGCGGTCATCCACCCGTCCACTTTATCGGGTATTTGTGTGCATTTAAAGCGGGGAACTTCGAACGAAGCTTCGAATAACGCGTTATTCAAAGGTTACAGGTTCGGTCCCCGCCGGCGGCAAGCTATCTTTTCGTCCACTTTAATTTCCTCACATTTATATCACAATTAATACAAATAGCATCCCCTATACTTTCCTCGGCCTCATTGTCTGTTAGTTCTCATTAATCTTGTGTCTGACAAAGAAAAACGAGCCATTAAAAATTCCCCTTCTTTGCTTCTATCCTTCTATATTTTTTAAGTAACTCGTCATTTTTCTTTTAGATGTGAAGCATCTTATAGCGGAGTTCAATCCGGTGGTGGTGGTGGTGGTGGTGTGCGGCGTGACCACCCTTACTGCGCATGCGCAAACCTTCTCCACTACCCCTCCCCACTCCCTATCTCCCCTTTCCCTCTCCCCTCCCTATCTCCCCTTTCCCTCTCCACATCACCTCTCCCCTTCCCTCTCACCCTCTCATTTCCCTTTCCCACCCCTCTCCTTTTCCCATATCCACTCCTCCTCTCCCCTCCCGCCTCTCCTCCCCTCCCCTTTCCCTTTCCCCCTATCCACTTCCCCTCTCCCCCTTCCCCCTCACCACTCCACCTCTAAAACGCGGGCTCTACATGCCGAAACACTGCTTCGCATTGCCTGATGGTCCCCTTTAGCGGGAGATGGTGTGATTTTTTTCAAGTAACTCGTGCGCGTTAAGCCCCACGACGGTGGTCTATAGTGGTTATGGCGCTCGACTGCTGACCTGGAGGTTGCGGGATCGAATCCCGGCCGCGGCGGCTGCATTTTCGATGGAGGCGAATAGGTTTGAGGCCCATGCGCTTAACTTTAGGTGTACGTTAAAGAATGCGAGATGGTCGAAATTTCCGTAGCCCTCCACTACGGCGTCCTTCATAATCATATCGAGGTTTTGGGACGTTAAACCCCAGATATTAATTAATCGTGCGCGCTAACTTCATCTTAGCGGCGTTCGCGTGATATGAAATACGGTAGAATAGATACCCCGGATGGATTTCGCCTTCGAATAGCCCTAGGTGAGTGCGTAAGGAACCCTGTGAACTTTCTGTTCAGGCTCATTTATATCCGGGACCGGCCCACAAAAAATGTAAGAAACGTATCCGATATGGAAAAGTAGCGGTAAATGTATAAGGGCATTGTCTTTAGCGAGTATTTGAAAGTTTTGTATTATAGTAAGTGTGAGGAAAGCCAACTTTTTTACAGGGTACGCCAGCAAGTGTATTTGCTAGTCGGGGGCGTAGCCAGAAATCTTTTTCCGGTGGAAGATTAGGGTTGGGGGGGGGGAAGGTTTTCAACCACCCTTTATATAGGTTGGAGCGTTGTGTGTTTGTATGCATGCGTGTATAATATACACATGCAAAATTGAAAATTTTCGGTGTGTGTGTGGGGTGGGGGGGGGTGGGAGGGAGCCAGTGGGGAAGGTGCTTGACACACATCCCCACTGGCTACGCCATAGTTGCTGGTGTCTCGTTTTTCTTCATTTAGCGCACCTAGTTTTGCTAGATTAATTGGTAAAGTAATTAATTTTTAAGTTTGTAAAATAAATGTCGGTGAGATAGCTGATGCTCATGTTAACCGACAATGAGAAGGAATATGTGTCAGACGAGCTAATTTGATCTAAAATATATTTTCCGGGACACAGAGAAGACCCTCGAAAGACCCACCAGGTTGAGCAACACGTCATATCTGGGATTTTCTCAACGTGCCCGATCGGTTTATTTATAGCAAGCGTCTCTCATTAATCACGAATACGCACGAGTGGCCCAACTTTTCGTACTTCTGTACAAGGACGGCAGCCGAACAGATAGCAAAGATCTGCGTCTAAATCTCACCGCTTACCAGCTTTGGTTCGTACAACATTGAGAAGTGGCAGGTTTAAATTAATGTTGAGAATAATTAAATGGGTCCCGTCTCGTGTGTTATCTATGTCGCTCTCTTTTAGATGCGAAGTATCTTAAAGGGACCCTGAAACGGTTTTGACGATTATGTACGAACACATTGAGCCGGTAGAACAAGTCCTAAGGATCATTTACAGACCGATTTAAGCTCTGTGCGAAAACTGTGTAATTTATTACAAGGCTTTAAAGCTGCGAATCGCCGCCGATCACAGCGGCTCAGCCTAACGCGTTTCAAACTCCCACTTCCAGTGCGCGTCGTATTGGAAGCGCGACGTCACGCAGGCGGCTGATCTGATTGGATATGTCCAGTACACGTCACTGAACCTCCTGTGGGCAGCGAGCGTCGTCTGCCTGTGTTACAACGTACTCCGTGTTGACGTGAGCTGAGCGAGTGTTTATCTTGAGGTTTCTTTTCTTGGACATAATTAATTGCCCCAGCCTTGTTGTGCACCACGTATCTAGCAATTTCTAGCAATTTGTGACTTGTAAGGCTGCGACATCGTGCAATGTTCGTGAGGCATCTGGCGAGTGGAATCCCTTCAGCTCGTCGCTGCAATGAGCGTCGCGCTCTCGCTATCCGTTCAACGCCACGATCCACGTTTTACAGCGAAAGCTGTTATGAGATCATTTCACCGGCCGTTTTTGGTGCCGTAGTTGTCCGCCGCCGCCGCCGCCGCTGCCGCCGCCGCCGCCGCCGCCGCCGGTGTCCGTAACCAGTATCGCTCGAAATAAGAAAAAAAACTAAATAAGAAAAAAATTCCAGGATGGAACGAGGTTCGAACCTGGGCCCTCTGCGTGGGAGCCCAGTATTCAACCTCTGAGCCATGCCGGTGCTTGAAACTGCTTTGCAAGAAGGTCCTATACAGGCTTCATGTCGGGAAGGAACCACATTAGCATATGCAATATAGCGTGGTAGAAGAGTAAAATAAGCACCAAGCGTCGCACAACGCGAATTATGTAACCAGGCGTCATACAATGCGAATTGCGCAACGAGTAGGTTGTTGAATGCTTCCAACCCATTACAAAGAGCTCTGCCATAATTCTTCATCGTCATCACGCACATCATCAACGAAGTGCGCATAATGCCTTACATGCGTTTAGCAGGTACCACGGCTGTCTGTAAAATGACGAAAAATGGCACAGTGCCTGCTGCCCTACTTCTCAAAAATTACAATGATTTATAGCGTAGTGGGTTCCTCGCAAGTGCACTTCTGTTGGTTGCCAAGGAAGCCCATAAGGCTCCCATGATCCATTTCCTCAGGGTCTCAATAAAGTCAATTCTCTCTCTCTCTCGCTCTACGTTTCTCCGGTTAAAGTGTGTTATAAAGCGTGGTGGGACAGTTAAATAACGACCGGGCGTCACACAATATGCATTACGTAACTAATGGGTCGTTTAAAGCTTCCAACCCATTCCAAAGGCGCAACCATAATTATTCATCGTCATCAACCGCCGCAACAACAAACTGCACATAATCGCTTACATATGGTACCTCGCTTCTCCGCAGAACAACGAATAATGTCGCGCTGGGTGCTTCCAAACTTCCCAAAAATTACGCTTTGTGGCGTAGTGGGTACGTTGCTAATGTACCTGTATTAGTAGCCACAGGAGAGTTTATAACGCGCTCTAGAAAAGCCGCTCTTCCAGCTTTCGCTGTGACTGTGCTGCGCTTTCCGCGCAGGCCTGGCGTTTTTTGTGGCTGTAACTTCACCCCTGAAGACACAACCACATTGCCCGAGTTTACGCTTATCGGTGATCGTTCTCGAATTATTTTTGTTTGTCCGCATGCTTTTGCAGATTGTCGCCGTACAGGAGAATAAAATAAGATCTGCTGGTAGTGTGGCGGCCCCTGTCGGAGCAGATATCAACCACTCCGCGAGCTTCGTCTTTGTTGGGCCTCCGAGATTACGCGCAACCCGTCGCGAAGCTCAAACCGTCGAGTGCGCTCATGAGAGCGCTGCGATCGCCGGCGATGTCAGGGTGTCTGTGAGTTGAGGGTGCAAGGCAGTGGTGAGGAGGAGGGTATAGATATAAATTCCGTAGCGGCCTTGGTACACAGTGCGTCGCTTAATTTCTGGTGCGAATGATTTGGGGATGCTCCTGCCTAAACGCTGACAAAACTTCAAAAAACCGTTTCAGGGTCCCTTTAAGGCGGAGCTCAATCCGGTGGTGGTGGTGTGCGGCGTGACCACCTTTACTGCGCATGCGCATACCCTCTCCACACGCCCCCTCTCCACTCACCCTCTCTCCTCCCCCTCTCCACTCCCCCTCTCCCCCTTCCCTCTCCCGTCCCCCTCTACACTTCACCTACCCTTTCCACTCTTCCTCTGAAACGCGGGCTAGACATGCCGAAATACTCTCCTGCGCAACGCCGCGATGAGCTCGAGCGCATGCGCGTCCCCTCCCCTTCTCTCTCCTCTCCTACGCTGCCCCCCTCTCGCCCGCCTGTCGACCGCGTTCCCCTCTCGCCCTGTGAGAATTAACGGCCAGGCTAGATGGAAGATACGACGCGCGTAGCGTCCCTCTTCGCGTTCCACGACGCGAGGTCGGTAGCATGCCCAACGAACGCCAACGGAACGCGATCGTGCAAGTGCTCCGGCTTCGCATCGCCTCATGGTCCCCTTTAGCGGGAGATGGTGTAATTTTTTTGAAGACACTGTCTTCTGGGGCTCTTCCAACCGCTCTCTGTAACGGGGCATAATATGAATAACATTTCTGACTGAGTTCAACTAACGTATTTAATCGCACACTGCCAGCACTGGTTAATGTTATCTAGCACTGACTATATATGCCCATAGGATGCTCCAGTTCGTAGCTACTTCAATGTAAATTGGGAAACAGAGCTATTTCGTCACTATATAGCGTATCCTGAAAATATTACTGAGCGAAGCGGGCGCAGGAAAAAAAAAATCAGAATAAAGATTCAATGACGGATCAGCAAGGACATCCGAAGAACTGTTTTATATCGGTGTCGCACGGTGCACTGCTGATGACGATTAAGCCCTATCAGAATCAAGTTTCTCAACGGTGATTGGCTCCCGTCTGCAGCTTGCGTAAAGAAGCCAATCAAGGTCAAGCAATTCGATCTGGATCAGGCCGATCGCGATCAAAAGTGACCGTGTGACACTGATATCAGTTTCCTGGTCGTGCCCGAAAGTGCCCGCACAGCACGGATCCGCAACGCTTCCTTAACCCGCTGTCCTACATTTAAAATTTTATAAATCTATACATCGACAGACGCGTACGCGTGATAGCACATACGTCTACTTATTAACGAGGACTAATTTGCCAAGGACAGAAGATTAGCGAAAAATCATAATTGTCGCTTAGCCTGAGGACATAGAATAACAGTTTCAGGCTTTCCGTAGTTCTTGCCACCTCGCAGTTATTCATTAAATTAGAAGGTTCATGCATGAACAAGTCGGAAATTCGTATTTGCCTTGTGTATAGCTTTAGCGCAACTCAGTATGATCTTGAAGGAAAGGGACATAAGCAAGGAACGAAAAAGACAGGTGACAGGATGAGTGCTGTAATACAAGATTATATGACGCACCAACTCGCCCAATCAGCAGTGACATTTGCCGCGGAGCCCGTGTCCTGGAGACAATTGTCCCCCGCAGTATACAAAGCGATCGAGTCGACATCCAATGCTACCTGAGCCACGTGTATACGTATACTGTGGAGACTCACGCGGAAGGCGCGTCGTTCTTGCGTGTCAGGTGTACCGGAGGCGGCGGCAACGGCGGCGGTTCCTCTTCGTCGCCGGGACTGCTCGGCGGGGCACCGCCATTTGCCCTGGCGCCTTTCGACGTGGTCGTCACATTCGCGTAGTCTTCGCTCGTGTACGACGATGCAGGCGTCGTCTCCGACATGGAGAGACCCTGTACCGCCTTGCGGAGCTGCTCGGCCCTCCGCTGGTACAACTCGGAGGAGTCCAGCGACAGATTCATCGTAGGGACGAAATACGCGAGAGCAGCGGGCGCGCGGAACTGCGGTCAAGTAGAGCAGCGAGCGCACCGGTGGTCTTTTCGAGGCCTGCCGCAATCGTATAAGAGCGGACCGTTGAGATACGGTAAACAGACCCTCTCCTGGCGCCTTGACATACGATAAAGAACGACGGAGGCGCGCGTAGTACGTCTAGCTGTCTCGGGAACGCGAGTTCTCTTTCCCTCCGCATCTCTCACGCGGCTCGCGCTCTTATTCCGCGTGGAGACCTGAAGGTGCGCAGCATAGATGTTCCTTGTTTGAACCACTTAGGATCAATTTTTATCGCCCCCACTCCGCGAAAGCTCATCTGCTGATGTAGAATGCGACCGCAACTGGTGTGCTGCACAATTTATACTTGTGCGAAACTTTGAGCACACTTCTTGTTCGTATACCAAAAGCAGCTGCTCCTAGAGGTCTGGTGGCCGTGATGGAATCGCATCGAAAGCTGTAAAACTGGAAACTTCACTATTCTGTGCAAAGTACAGAGGTCTAACTATAACCGACTGGAAGGGTAAAACTGCGGCGAATTTTCCTTAGGGGAACTGTAGTTAACTTTAATTTCCCGAAGAGCTAGTTGGTTCACTCCTTTCTATTAACTGTTAACTGCATGAACTTGGGAAACAGGAAACCACATAGAGAACGCACAGAAAGATCGAGCGCATACTATACCATCTGGTTTATTGCATGTATACACGCAATGTTTTGGAAGTCTTCTTTACGAAAAAAAAAGAAAAAAAGGTGTAGGTATAGTGACGCATCTGAATCACCCTACAGTGCAGAAATACCATGGTTGAACTTCTTTCTCCTGAGGCTTTTGCAGCTTGCATTCGCGCACGAATACATACACACGAACGTACAGTCCCGCTCAATATGACTTGCAGCGCGGGAGCGAGTAGCCTCACGAGTTCGAAGATTGCGCACGGCTTCGATTTACACGGATTTCCGCAACTAAATGATAATTCCTTATTTGGGATCATCCCCACGTGTAGGGACAGCGTTTAGTTGTGGAAATAAGCGATGGCGGAGATCGCGGGTGATTTTGAGCTCGCGAGGCCACGCGCTCCCGTGTTGTAAGTCATATTGACCGCGATTGTACATATAGCGGTTCGGACACCACCCGAAATAAATCCTGGCAATACCACAGCCATCTATGGCTAAAGTGTTTGGAATGCTGTCTTCACTGCGGAAATATAATAAAAGCTGGAGTGTTTGACAGACCACCATTAATCTGTCGTAAAATGCGGAGACAATGCGGGCACTGTATATTTTAACAATCAACTGCTGGCTTGAGTGTTTTGGGTAACGTCTGGTTATATAATTCTGCCTTTCCTTCGCTCAAAATCTAGCTCTTTCCTTTTTTTTTTCTCAGAATAAACTGCCAGTCATTTCGACTTTTTCCTTTCTTTCTTTTTTTCAGATAAATTGCCCGAAAGTTATCATCTTGCCCCGTATTTCCTTTGATCAGGAGCCTACTATAGATGTTTCGGTAAGACAATTCGACCGCGCTGTGGCAACTGTCAACCATCATCTGTTTTGCAGTAGTGTACGGACAGGATGGATGCGGGAGGAATATATAGTCACGGGTTGTAAGTACCTTCCTGCACGCACCCCCCCCCCCCCTTTTCACACGGACACACGCGCGCGCCTGTGCTTGTAAAACCTCCAGAATCACTATGTCATCACATAACTTGCAAAAGTAAATCGTGGGTGCGCTAATGGACATCGTCGGCCTTCGGCCATGGCTTGGGGAGTAGGGCAGTCAGGACACTCTACTTGTTAAGAGAGCACTGAGGTGAAACCATAAATCATTTTATACTGATAAATTATTCTTTGAAAATTCTGGGGCTAACATTACGTGCACAAGTTCACCATTACACGAGAAAAAGGTCAAAATTTTATATTTGAATTTCGCGCTGTGAAAGCCATTACTGATACGTTCACGTGACGTCAAGGATGAAAAAGTACATTACTTTTTGTATTTTTGCAACGCTGACTCAAGAAAAGTTCCAAAAATTTGCTATGTGAAGTGTCTGGCCTCCTTAGAAAACAATGTAACCCATTTTTACCGATGGAAAATTTACACAGTCCTTAGCAGACATCTCGGCGAGCCGATGCGGGCGTTTCAATGTGGCGTAGCTACCCACACTTTCTCTTTTGATCTTTTTCTGGCTTACCAACCACCTTCTCGCGACGAAAGTGGTGTTTTTTCTGTTGTGGCAGGACAGTTTACTAGCGACATAACATTTATCTCTACTGTCCTTGACTCCCTGTAATGCACGTGCACGTTCTGCAGTGCCTCTCACTGCCGCCGTAGTAGCGATAAAATAGGTTGCACGTATGCGGAAATGCTCCACAATATAGTTTGCTGTCGCAAACAAAACTAGATAGGTTCCATGCGTTCTCTCGCGCAGGCTGCCATATAAACACACACAGCAAGTCACATAAGCGCCTGCTTTATTTTCGGCAGTCGATCATCAGGCGTAGGCGTCAATTAGGAACACTCGGGGGTCGCGGCGTCGACGCAGAGGCTTCGCGTGAAAGCTATACATTTCGCTGAGGTTTTCTTTTACTCCGAACTCTTGACGTCAAACTTATGTAACCGCGTATACGCAAGCGTGGCCGGAACACGCGAGGTTTTCTGAAGAGTAAACAAACACCCTGCTCGTTTGCAGTATGTCCCACGTTTTCCTGGTCGCATCATTGCATTAAAAAAAGAAAAAAAAAGTGTTGACGAGAGGTGAGTAACTCGCAGAAATATTGGTGGTTTTAGTTGGGGAAACGGCTAGAACACTAGAGAAGGAGAGTTGAACCGGCATCTCCGATTGGTTCTTTTCTCACCGCTTATCTTCACGAGGTCTGTCGACGATCGCGGCTGCACGCAGCGTTGCCCCTGTGCAACCGCTTTTTAGAGCGATAGCTCTACTCCTCCCTCGTACAAACCCAGAAGACGTTCTTGTGCACGCGTTTGGCCTTGAAGATGAGCCTCCTCGCACGTGCGTCGTCATAGCAACGTACCTGCGCAGTGTTGGTTTGTTCTCTCTCGCGCTCCACTCTCCGTCAGTCAGCGGGAGCCGCGAGCCTACAGGTACTGCGGGAGCGCGCGCGCGCGCTTGCCACGCGGAGGCGCCAACGCGCGGGACATCGCTGCGTGTTTTTGTAGCGTTAGCTACACTTGCCTAGCCGGAGCCGATTTTGCGTGGATCCTCATGAGCCGTGCTGTGCATGCGCGAGGATCAGTGATGTCACACAGCTGGCTCACCGGAGCCGGCATCTCACGCGCTCTCCGCCACCGCCGCGCGCGACTCGCCGCTGCTGGTCTGCGCGTTCGGGAGGAGTGGCGTCGTAGCCGCGGCGCCGGTGCGCGCGCAGACTCCGCCACCGCCGCGCGCGACTCGCCGCTGCTGGCCTGCGCATTTAAGAGGACTCAGAGGAGTGACGTCGTGGCCATGGCAGACACACTGGGCCGGCGCGCGCGAAGCTATTCGCCTTCGCTGTGCAGTCGCCGTCTGACATTGTGCTGGCGCCGCTTGATAGCGCCTCTGACTGGCGTTTGCAGGTGGGTAACGCCATGGAGAAGGAGAGCGCAAATGCTGCTCAACGGCGCAGAAGAGCCGAGAAGCTTATCTCACCGGATCCCGAAGTAGTTGCCTGGCAATTAGCGGTTCAGCGTACGAAGAATGAACAGAAGGAGGCTAATAATCCTAGACAATCTTGAAAGGTAAGAATAATCAGCTGAACCTTTGCTAATGCTACGTATATCCTGGCATAGCCGAGCTAAAGCCACTGCAATTTTTTTATGCAGTAGTTGCTGCTATCGCTCGACTAGCTTGGTTTACCATGGCATTTCTTGCTAAGCGGTTTCACAAGAACTTTTGGCAAAGGGCCAAAAGTGCTTCATAACTTTATAGTGGCAGTCTGCCACACAAGATCGATATATTTCAGCGCAAAAAGAAATCCAATCTTGCCTGCAGCTACAAGCCTTTTATTCCTTTCGTCGGAACGGGGTGATTATCCGGCTACAAAAGAAAAATTACACCATTTGCCGCTAAAGGGGACCATGAGGCGATGCGAAGCCGGAGCATTTGCACGATCGCGTTCCGTTGGCGTTCTTTGGGCATGCTACCGACCTCGCGTCGTGGACCGCGAAGAGGAACGCTACGCGCGTCTTGTCTTCCCTCTAGCCTGGCCGTTAATTCTCCAGGGCGAGCGGGGAACGCGGTCGGCAGGCGTGCGAGAGGGGGGCAGCGTAGGAGAGGAGGGAGAGGGGGAGGGGACGCGCATGCGCTGTTGCTCATCGCGGCGTTGCGCAGGAGAGAATTTCGGCATGTCTAGCCCGCGTTTCAGAGGAAGAGTGGAAAGGGGAGAGGGAAGGGGGAGAGGGTGAGTGGAGAGGGTATGCGGATGCGCTGTAAGGGTGGTCACGCCGCACACCACCACCACCGGATTGAACTCCGCCATAAGATACATCGCATCTAAAAAAAAGGGAGGGGGGGAGAAATTGGCGAAACTTGCACTAAGCCACGCGCAAGGCTTGACACAGCGAAACTGGACGAAGACTGAAGACTAATCTGGTTGCTTCTAGGTTGTTTGTAGGTCTTAGCTAGGTGATGAAGGTTGTTTCTAGGTTGCTTCTATGTCGTTGCTAGGCTTTAGCTAGGTTGTTTCTACGTTGATTCTCAGCGCAGAGAGGTTCGAGTTAAACCACAGACAGTCACAGACACGTACGACACGGATGTCCAAACTCTGGAGACAGAAACTCGCGCTGAAACCAAGCGTTCGCACCTCTCATAGATCTACGGGCAGGTCATCATCGGCGTAGGCCTTCCATCGCTTCGGAGTATTCTTGCAGCCGCCATTGCGTTTCCCGTTCTCTAGTTGGTTGGGTGGTTCTTCAGTACCTTGGCGCAACCCAATCCGGGGGATAGGCCATGAATCGGACGGTGCCTTGCTTAGGAAACTAATTCACTTACTGAAGGAAACAGTTGAAAATGAAATGTTTAGCCATTACAAATTAGTAATATAAACTCGCAAGATTAAGAAAATACCTATAGGGAAACAACAGCAACATTAATAAAAACAAATATATACAGTTGTAACTAAGACAACTGAATTCAGCTACACTTAACATTCAATTCTTTTAGATTCTCGTAAAAATTAGATACAGCGTTGAAAACGCTCTTGTGGCTAAAACCAAATATGGTTGCCCCAAATGAAAGAATCACCGGAAGTGACAAATTCTCTAGTGTTGGGATAACTGTTGCCTTGTTCCTTTTTAGTGGACCAGTGGTGAGTAGTGGGATTTACCCAATTTCTGCGGCACATACCCGTTTATGATGATGATAGTTTTATGATAGCTAGGCTACACAAATTTCTGTACCACATACCCGTTCCCTAGTGTTGGGCTAACTGTTGTCTTCTTTTTTAGTGGACCAGTGGTGAGTAGTGGGATTTACCCAATTTCTGTAGCACATACCCGTTTATGATGATGATAGTTTTATGATAGGCCACACAAATTTCAGTGACACATACCCATTCCCTAGTGTTGGGCTAACTGTTGCCTTCTTTTTGAGTGGACCTGTGGTGAGTAGTGGGATTCACCCAATTTCTGTGGCACATACCCATTTATGATGATGATAGTTTTATGATAGGCCACACAAATTTCTGTGTCACATGCCCGTTCCCTAGTGTTGGGCTAACTGTTGCCTTCTTTTTTAGTGGACCAGTGGTGAGTAGTGGGATTTACCCAATTTCTGTGGCACATACCCGTTTATGATGATGACAGTTTTGTGATAGGCCACACAAATTTCTGTGCCTAGTGTTGGGCTAACTGTTGCCTTCTTTTTTAGTGGACCAGTGGTGAGTAGTGGGATTTACCCAATTTCTGTGGCACATACCCGTTTATGATGATGACAGTTTTATGATAGGCCACACAAATTTCTGTGCCTAGTGTTGGGCTAACTGTTGCCTTCTTTTTTAGTGGACCAGTGGTGAGTAGTGGGATTTACCCAATTTCTGTGGCACATACCCGTTTATGATGACAATAGTTTCGCGATGCGAGATACAAGGAACGATTTGCTGAACAGCTTCGCTGTTAATATTTGCTCAGCATAGTAATACACCATTTAGTACATACACCCCACTTGCTAGGGCAAAATTTCGTGGATTTGTGACGTCAAGTGACAGACAGGCAATCTTGGTGCGGCCAGAAAAATTTGTCCAATAGCGAAGGGCTACTGGCGAGAAAGGTGCAGATTCAGAAATATTTTGTTTTCAATTGATCCAGATAGACATGCACAATCAGTGAGTGTGTGCATATTTTGAGAGTGAAAGTTTCACGGTTCTTGCGATTGACAACAGACAGGCAAAGTGGGCCATGGCCAGAAAAATTTTACCAATCGCAAAGGGCAATCGGCGAATGTGCTGTAAGAAAGTTTGGGGCAGCCTTAAGTTATAGGTATCCAGTGTGGGAATCGAGCGCGCCCTCCCCTTTGGCGCCTTGTTCCCCAGCTAGCGTGTGCAAGCCCCGCGCGGCTCGAGCGCCGGGAACCGCCGTTAATCGGCGACATGGCCGTAGCTACGCCGCCTGGCCTTTTTGCCCGGTGCGAGCCATGCGTCGGTCTTCCCTGCACGGCGCCACGTGTCCGTACATGTCTGAACACTGCTCGCGGCTTACTGCGCTAGCCTACGTCACTGCGCTTTGCTGGTCCTCATTGGCCGCCAGTGACAACCTCCTTCCCCATGAGCTCGCTTCTGTCTGGCGCTGGCTTGTCTTAAAAAATCCGTGCTCTCGACCGGGCTGCAGAAATTAGGCGCCTTTTCCTCTTCAAACCACTACCACCACCACCCTCCATGCGTTTTCCGCGATGGAGGGGCTTAGCTTGCCCGCGGCAGATGCTCTCAGGCCTGCACGAGAGGTTGACGCGCTGCTCTGGCAGGCGGCTTCTCGTCCGTGTGCTCGACTGCTGCCTTTTGTGTGATAGTCATAGCGCCGCTGGCAAGCGTACTCGACCGGTCTTGCGGAGTTCCCTTTACGGCCTGCAAGCCCGCGACTGTCGTACTGTGCTGCATCTTGGGTTAATAAACCCGGGTTTGTTGACAACCTGCCTCGAGTGCCTTTACTGCACCGTGTCGGCGAGTCGACGAACCCGGCCGTAGCATCTTTGTTCGCTACGGCAGTGGAGAACGTCGCGTCCCTTACCGGTCGCCTCGTAGGGTAAGCTTCGTGCAGAACCTATCTCCACACCAGATGTCCCTCATAGATTAATCAATTAACAGCGTTAACCCTGGCGACGTCACAAGCATTATTCCCTGCACTTGTATGATGGGCCAGAAGTGAAGTAACTGACTGTCTAATCGGAACAGGTGCCTTGGGGCCCTTTTAACAGGTGCATAAGGCGTTTATCTCACCTCAATACAAAACATTAAGCGGAGCGAACGTTGAGGACTGATAAGCCGATGTGATTCCTGTAATTAAACCGCACATCTACATGGTTCCTCGAAAACGTGGTTGGACAACCCATTATGTATTGCAAGTCACATGGATCTGACGATCTGAATCGTCAGATCGTCTGCATTTTAATCAAGTGTGATGGCATAAACTATGGTAAATCACTTATTTTACAGGAAGCCGTAAAACTGACCTGACAGACACTAGACTGGCACAACGAGCAAATGGCAGCCATAATCTCAGCAGAACATCACACACTACACCACACAATACGAAAAAATGTGCTAATCTCAAGTCCACTAATACACATTGGTTTAAAACAGGGTAGCTTTATTGTCCTCGCAAAATAAAAGTGGCACATATTTGCTACAAAATCTATACAAGCATTGACAACAGACGTTAAACATGCTCTAACAGTATGCTAAAACAGCACTGTCTATGACAAAAGGTTAGTACACACGGACATATGTGACAAAGGCACCTATTGCATGATGATGTGCAGTAATGAAGCAGTTAGGTGATAATTCTTGATGGGTACAATGAATAATTATGGCATTACAAGCTTTCACGTTACAACAAAAACGCGTGGCAAAATCAATGACAACAGTGCTAAACATTTGTTCTTACATGGCTGCATAATCCTCATTTTCAGTGCTTCAAACTAGGAGGAATATTTCGAGTAGGATCTGTGCTTACCAAGCCTCACATAAGACAGCTAAATTCAAAATATATAAGGCGTCTAATGCTGTGTGCAAAAGCACTGGTGAGCGTCTATTGAACAAAGACGTGTTGTATTAAGACACGAAGTATGTTAACAAAAGGGCACACGCAAAAGCCAGCCTATTCCAGGCACTAAGTGCTAGAAACTGTCTCGGCTCCTAGACAGGATATACATATCAGCATTTTGATTTTAGTGCAACAATGCATGGCATCAAATTAAACGCTTCAACAACATGCACAGTAAAAACGAGAACAGCAGTATAAATAGACCTGTCATCTAATAAGGCACAGGTAATAACAATGTGCATTACTGTATTCATAGGTACCCTTGTTGACACTATCGATTAACACTTCTGACACCTCTGTAGCTATTCCGGAGTGATTACCATGTAAACTTAGTTGGCTATCATGAATACACAATGTGAGCGTGTACTTTGTGTGCATGAAAGAAGGAAATTCATATGTAATCTCATACAACCATAACTAAATCAATATAAAAGCTAGCTTGTATCAAAAGCCATGTTTTACATCTGTGTTGACCAAAACTACAAGTTGTGACCACCAGGAAGGGTTACAACAATGTCAACTGCAATTTGTGAGGCAGCTAAAGAAAAAAGGTTAAAAAATGTAAAAATAAAGTTCGTTGTCTGTCTGATTAACAAATGTAAAGCTAATGAGAGTGGGTCACGAAATCGCAACTTTAAGTTGAACTCGACATTGAACCTATCCAAACAATTCATAAGCCTGTCTGCTGTCCATACCCTGCCCTCGCATTGCAAAGCTTTGCATTATAGTAAAATGACCTAACATGTGTCATGGTGAAGTCACTGCTGCCTACGTTTCTTTTCTTTTCAACAACAGGAGGGTGAAGGCATGCCCATTGCACAATTTACGTTTTTGGTTTGTTAGAGAATAGGTCAGCTTGGAAACCACATCCTTACAGAATAAAATAAAGATGCTAACCTAAATACAGCCTAATAAGCCTGCTGTAGGACAACTTAAACTACTATTTAAGAACATCTCTTGCTTTATTCCCTAAACACAGATAATCAGTTGGCACTATTCAGATAGAACATTATGTTACAGTGCACAATGAATGCATGCTCCTCCCCTCCCTCAGACACATACACTTTAATCAACCTGTTGGGGAAATTTGTTTCTAGCGTCAGCAAATAAAGTACTATACATCCTTTCTATGCGCGCCTGCAAAATGCTTGAACAGTGAATGCAAAAAGGCATGAGTGTTTTGGATGACCTAAGCAAGACATGCATCTAAATTATAAGACAAACAAAAAGGCGCAGTAAAGAGGCTAAAATGTCATGGTCAGATCGTGACAACAGCAGCTGATAACTAGTTACAAGTGGTCGTAACAATGTCAGCAGCGCAAGTTGTGGTTGCACACAAGAAACAGATCATGATGGCATTGCAGTGAAGAAGCCTCTCAACACTACAGCACTTGCCGTGAAAAATGTGGCTGTGAAAGTAAAACGAGGCAGGAAGGAAGTGTGATGATTCATTGTCAGCAGCAGTTAAAATCTCTCGGATAAGTACGCTTGAGTGGATAAAGATGCAAAATGCTCACAGTTATAGGAAAGTAGGTGGTAGCAATTATACAGTAAAAAGAAATGATCTAAAAGAAGATAAATACATGAACTGCTGAGATTGACCGATGAGTCACTGCTAGTCAGATTTGTGCGTGACATGTAAAATGCACTTTGGAAAAAAAAAGAAAAAAAAAACCACCGGCCACGTAAAATGAAGTCACGCTGGCCCATTGACATGTGCCAAGCAACTTCGTTGTGCGAATTTGAGAAACATAAGACCTCGGTGTGCGTCTGAATGGATAGACTGAGTTGTGCTCTGCGTGAGAAGACTAGATAATGGCTTAACCTTGCCTCAGACATTCTGCAAAATACTGCAGAATCTTAAATTGGGACGAAGAATAAGAACAGCCATGTATACCTTATTAGCCTTGTATAAATGAGCTCTAATAAAACAAAAATAATCATTCATAATGAATTATGTAGCTGAAATTCAAGCCAAGAGGCTTTGTGAATTCTAAGAGCTAACATTTCCAACACTTTTCTTTTATGCCTGAAAAAGTTCGTGGAACCAAAGCATCCTGGCAGCAAGCCCTTACTGTAAAAAACCTTTGAATGCAGAATGGTTCATACAATTTGTGGAAAGAAAAATGAGATTCCAAAATGAAATTCTTAACAATTGAAAATGGTATGATGAGGTAATATATAACTCAGCGTCTGACTGGATTTATGAGAACAGTGATGTTCTTTGCAGCAGATAATTTCTACACCTCATATCTCACATTCAAGAAGCACATGAAGAACAATGTAATCATGTTACTGTGTATGAAATTAAGAAGATTGTGTGCCATCACTAATATACAACATTTTAAGCATGGGAGAAACGCTCGAGTCATAAATCTCCTAACAGACCTTCCTTTCAATAGATGTCTCGAAATGCACTGATGCTTCTAATTCAAAGGACATCCCGATGCCAGTAAGCATTTAAAGAGAAAATTAGGAGAAGGCCTAAAGTTTTAACAACGAAATCATTTGCTAATTCATTTCTTCAAGTAATCACTGTGAAAGCGATAACTTTGAGAAGGCACAAATAAGTTTTCATAATTACAGAACTCATGGCTCTGTTACCAGCAGTGAACATGCCCATTTTGTAATGCTAAAATGTTCACCACTGGCAACACCACTGATAAATTTTTCACTCTCTCTCTCTCTCGCAAAGGTCAATTCCAAATATACTGACGTCAACAGCAACAGCAGCATTGTTAACATGTAAACAACATCAACAAGTATCTGTAGAATCAATGCACAATTTAAGACCCTGGCTATGTGACAACTACAGAACTGTGCGTAATATAGTAAATATATTACTCTTGTAAGCTTGGCACACTAGTTGATTAAAAGGTTGCACAGAGCAAAGATAAGCTGCCTTGCTCTCCTTATGCACAGGGTTGCCAGGTGTTATTCTTTGAATTGACTTCGTAAGATTTCTTCAGTCGTTTTTTCAGATCGCTTGGAAACTTTTCGAAGCACCGCTTGCAAACAGGCTTCAGGTCCACCTCAAAAAACTTTGTCCTGCAAAGAGAAATTGCGAGGTGCGTTGACAAGACAAAAATACAGGGCCTCGGCATGGAACTGTACGGAACTGTATGCCAGTGTTGCTCTATATAAATATATAGCATAGCACAGTTTTTTACAGTTCAAACAGTTGTTACGTACATGGAACATCATAGCACTTACAGACAGTGTTTTCGAGGCACAAAATGCTTAACGCTTCTACAGTGAGCTGTTCCAGAAGGAAAATCTGCAAGCCAGAAGTCAGGTGGTACTCAATGAAACTCAATAAAAAGCCAGCAGAATTCGATGCGAATCAAGTCGTCTGAATCCAGGACGGGGCCAATGAAACCCTGGACCTCTGTGCCAATGGATAACCGGAAGCCTTAAGTATAAACGACGCATCTGCTATTGAGGTAAGTAGAGCAACGCTTCATGTATGACTGAGGGTATGCCTGATGCACCTTCAGAGAGCTAGCTCCACTGTGCATGCATGCAACTTGCAAGCAACAGCAAATTATACTCTCAGTGAAACCAATTATTCAACGGCAATAAAGGAAAGGCTATGAACGTAAAGCAAGCACAAACGAGAGCTCTCCTGAAAAAAACAACCTATTCTCATTCAAATTAGTTCAAGCTAGGGGAGAGAGAAATGTATATGCACTTTGACTGACAACAGTGAAGTAAGCTGAAACGCAGCATTGTATGTTAAATCCGACTTACTTTTCAGTTCTTACCCACACTTGAGTGAACGCCATACTATGGCATCTCAAAGCTACACTGATTCAGTATCTGTTCCCACACACGGCACAGAGAACTACGCAATATTATGCCACGACAAAAGAATAAAAGACCGTTGTACTACATAGCCATGTTAATTGAGGATTGTGACACATGTCACGAAATTGTGATACATGTCACATGTCATACAATATTAACCCAGGCAGTTCCCATGACTGTTGTTCACTCTACATTTATGGTTAAGCCTTTAAAGAGATCAGCAGAGTTGTAAATATAAGACGTAATAAGAATGGAAGCAATATCTGACTCACTTCTGGCTCATTTTCTGGTCACACACCGAGCAGGCAAAATGGTGGACACACCAGGCCTTGTTCAGCGCTGTGAACACTGTCAGGGAAAAAAAGACAACAACGTGGGCCTTGACTTGCATACCCCCATCAAACTAAAGAAAGGCACCGTACATTTTGGTCCACTTGATTAAATATTTTACTTTAGATTAATCAAAGTTATTTTGCAAAGTGACAGGACAGGGCAAGAGCAAGTACACAAATTGCACTGTGTGACCTGTGATATGATTAAAGCAGCACCTATAATAAAAGCAAAAAACACACGCTTACGTACCATCCCCTCCAATGACATTGTTGCAGATGTAGCACAGGTTGCCAAACAGCTGGTGGTAGTGCGTCTCGCAGTAGGCTAAGCCCTTCTTCTCGTAGTGCCGGTGGCCAAGAAATGGCTTCTCACATTTGGCACAGACGAAGTGCTACAGAGGTAAAAAAAAAAATATGATCTAGTATAACAATCCACTGGGCATTGTCAGAAGCACTTGGTTATTTCAAAGACAAAAATTTCTGCAAGGCCAACTTTGTGTATTGTTAGAAGCGCCTAAGCCTAGATGCACAAAACTGTTTTTTCATTGCCAGAAGACGAATTGCACAAGCCAAGCTGAACGTAATCTAAACAAAAATTTCAAAAATAATAATAAAAGAAGAGAACGAAGGAACGACGGATCATCATGAGGGGTGACTGAATTTACGGCATCTACATGTTGGATTTTGCACATACCAACTTAGCACCATTGCAGTGGTTGTCCTAGTCTCACAGGTACTTCATTACTCTTACAGCTACATATATCAGCAACTGCGAAGTTCTACTCTAGAAAAATGTTTCAACAGGTAAAACATAATCATCACTAAAGCGCAACTTCAGATACAGGTGATACAATTCCTATGCTGTGCAAGAAGTTTTACAGTACGTTGCTGGTGTTAATGCATTGTGCATGCCTGCATTTACACTGAACTTCTCAAAGGGAACAAATGAACATAATTTGCTTTCTACACATACACAATTTTTTGTCAGTGAAATGGTCATTGCACTGCACTCAGTTTCAGTTTTACTTTCTATTGGCATCGTGGTTATCTCTGTCAGTCACTGTTTTTGACTGCATATTCGAACATACACTGGAAATAATATCTGCAGAGAGCTGATGCTCTGATCATTGTAGTTTGTTCCTCCTGCACAAATACTTGACAGAATAAGTTAGTGTCAGTGAAACAAACACTAACTTCCATTCTGTACTGAGAAAGCTGACCCTGTAGTGGAGGAACAGTTTTTAAGGATGCAGCAAATGAATGCAAGGCTAATGAGAAACAAGGCAACTTTCTCTACCTCTTGCTATAACAAGGAGACAGATGATAGTGTGAAAAGAACTTAAACGACAAACTGTTGTGAGCTGGAAACAACTGGCTAAGTCAGTTACCAGTGCAGTTTTTTGTTTTTTTTCGAGGTAAAAACCGATTAGGTCTACAACTGATTATATATATATATATATATATATATAAAGGAAAGGAGATGATTTCTAAGGGCTCGTTTTTATCTTTGTTAGACACAATATTAATGAGAACTAACAGACAATAACGCCAAGGAAAGTACAGTCGAACCCACTTATAACGATCCCAGATATAACGATCTATCGGTTATAACGACCATATTTCGGTGCACTTACGATTTTCCTATGCTACCCATTGAAATTGCGTCCACATATAGCGAACATTCTTCAAAGCCTCCTACTTTTACAACGAACACTTCAGACACGGTCGCGGTAAAAATATGGCGTATACGAAGCGAAAAAAAGTTAAAGTAGGCCTTCTAAAGCATGAGAGGCGCGCGCTCGCGCGTACCCCGGTCCAGTTTACTCGTGACGAAGATACCCGAGATCGGCGAGCACCGCACGCGCTGCTTTCGGACGCTACGAGCGAGGTCGCTCGCTTTCCGGTCGTTTCTTCAGTGGCAGAATGGCAGTGGGGAATAAAAAAAAAAAGAAAGAAAGAAATGGTAGGCAGCATGAAGCCTTGCAGTCAGCTTTCGCACGGCAACCTTTCCTGGCGCCGTTCTCTGCAGCTACGACCGCCTACGATGAACCTATGCCTTGGAACGCAAGAATCCATAAAATGCAATATGCGATGTCGCCGGGCGATAACTTTTCGGCGCTTAAATGTTCACTGCGTCGACGTCACAATGTGCTGCAAAATTTCTTTCATCTTTTCGGTAATGGCAGAGATTGGCCGATCAATGATTACGACTTCCGCGCGATTGCGGCGATTCCTTCACGGATAAGCATCAGAAGAGAGCGAAGGCGATGTGGCGGCCGGCGATGAACGTGCCATTATGATTTATCGCCGACAACCTTATCACAGTCACCTGCAGCTATCGGCTCGGCTGCACGCGTGGCGTAAACTGTTCGGGTGACGGCGGTACAAGCAGTACAAGCGCGCGATGCCATTGCCGTTCGAAAGTTCGCTTCCGCCGCGCCGTGCGAGATAAAGTGCGCGTCGCTTCGTGTAAACGAAACTAGCTCGCTGGTGCTGTGCGACACAGGCACCGAGAAACGTTGATGCACTTACAGCGAGCGTATACAGCGTGTTTTATTAGGCGGCAACCCAAGCGCGCCGCACCTGTCGTGCAGGGCTGTCAGAGCATCGCGGAGACGTAGAGTGCGCGTTGCTTCCAAAATGCTTGTCTTCGCCACGTTGAACGAACAGGCCGCTCGTCGCACCCCTGCACGCTCCGAAGTGAAACGGGCACAAAGAGCGCACAGATGCGCGTACAAATGCAAGCGGCCCGGCAGTGATGGCGTGATCCGAGTAGGCGACGCGCTGCACGCAATTAGCCAGGGATGATCGGCCCCCTGTAGCGGTACCGCGGTTCAATGAAACGTTGTCGCTTCACTGCAAAGGCGGTTTAATTCACTCGTGCACGCAGCGGGCCTCGCTTCACAACGCGAACAGGCCTAACTTCTCACCGGAGGAGTTGTTAGCACTTTTCAATTAAAATGCGCAGAAAAAAAAGCGGCTTGGTCGCTAAATGCATGTTTTTGAGGGCGAGTCCATTTACAACGAACTACTGATATAACGACCAGTTTTCGCGGCACTTTCGAGTTCGTTATAAACGGGTTCGACTGTATATATATATTGCTGCAAAATTGGAGAATACATATAAAGAAAAACACAAACACTGAGCTGCCAATCTTTACAGCTTGACTACACAAGTAGCAAAATTTTAATATGTGCAAGTGCTCTGTGCTATGGGCTCATTTCATACGCTAGGCCCTAAAACATAGGAAGCTGACAAACCAATCAGACATTCTAATAAGCTGGTAACCATGAAGTTCAAAAACAAGCTTCCAGTGTGCATCACTTTATTTCACAGTTAAATGTAAAGGCTACATCGTTCATATCGCAAACAGCAACAGTAGTCATAATTCGCCATGTGCAAATGAAATGTGCAAATAAAAGTGACCAAATGCACTTTGCCTACCTCGACATGCCAGTTCTTGCCAAGAGCAGTGACCACTCGTTCCTCAATCGGCCGTCGGCAAGCGCCACAAATGGGGATGCCCATCTTGTCGTGGCAGCGGAGGCAATACAGGTCCCCTTGACCTCACGTGCCTCGGCAGTCAGTTCAACACTGCATGCAAAACACAGTGCAGGGGCAACAATGCTTGAAGCACAAGCTCACACAATGTACAGTAATGCTTAATTTATGCAGAGTGTCTCTACACTATGGCTTCAAAGGAGGATGACAGTACACATCAGTGAGGAAGTTTAATAACTGACTGACCACATGATCAACCCTGTGAATTTTGCACCAGGCACCACAAGCTAAAGCCACCAAGTGAAATGACTGATGCTAGTTATACTGCCTCTGTGCCATATGTGGTTATGGCAGTGACTAAAAGGACTAGATAGCGAATACTAGGATGTTCCTACAATGTACCAAGCATGCAACATAAATCCTTACCAGTAGCCATCCAGCTAAGGAAGAGAACAAGGTTTGTTCGATACAGTAAATTTGTTAACGCAAACCGACCATTGTGAAGGAAGTGAAGCCTATTTCTGTACAGAAATCCAATCTTAATTGCGTACAAACACAGAAGCACCCACTTACCCAATTAAGTTCGCGATATCACCTGGTATAATTCCAGATATAATTTTCAAACAATCTCCAATTACACAACTCTTGGAATTCAAAAGGAAACTAGGCAGGTGGTGCAACAGTAGGCAGATAAATTTACATTATGCCCCTACAATATATTAATCAGCTTTTACTACAAAGAAGCGAGACAAATGCATACACAAGCTACCTTATGCAACAAATATCCAAGCACTACCCACTCCATTCATGTGACAATATGAAAACAAAGTTCAATTCAATTTAATTTTATTCACGAGACACACATAACATTATGCTGAAAGCTCCTCTGGCAAGAAAGCTGTGAGCATACAGTTTGACGGTGTTCAGGGGGCCAGAAAATCCAATAAAAGACATTTGTTCAAACATACAAGAGTACTCACCCACAAGTGGTGCAGTTGAAATGGTACGGGTGATAGGGCTCACTGCGGAACTTGAGTGGCATGTCATCAATGATGCCACTGGAAAAAAAAAAAGCGTGTAAGAACATTCGTGCGATTTCCTGCACAATTTGGAACACTGTCAAAAAAATTATCAAGGAAAAGGAGGAGCAATCACTGAATGTTTCAATTACAGTGGTGTAGGCAAGCAATGAATTTGGTCCACATTGCAACAAGTAAAAGGCTTGCTAAATTTCACCTATACTCAATTACACGAATCTCAACAATCACAACACAGATCTGCCAAAGTAGTGCGACGGCCTACTGATACAAGACAGGTGCCTTCGAAACCCAAGGGAGGTTTCATGAAAGAGAAAATCAGAACCAGATGCTGATCACACAATAAGCCAGTCTTTACTTCAGATTTCAAGTAGCTCATAGTATACATTGACTGGTTTCTATGATGCTCAGATTTGGACTACAGCTATGCAGGACCTTTTTGACACTGGACATGTCAAGTGATTTCAATTGGAGCATTGTGCTTTAAATTATTATTATTATTATTATTATTGTAATTATTATTATTATTAGTTGCTTTGAAAACACACACTAGTGGAAAGTAGGAAAGGGCTGGGCTGGAAACTAACACAGAAAGGGACAATGTTTGCTGACACTTCAGGTGGAAAGCATGCAGACATAAGAAATAGAATGTAGGAATAAGGAAAGGAAAAGAAAACTAAATAAAAATGAAATCACAAAGACCACATTAAAAACAAAGATTATGGTAGTAGGGCCAAGAAACAAAAAAATCATTATACGTCACACTGTTATGTAGCACTAATGTCTGAGGTCGTGCCACTCACTAACAAAGAAATGCGGGTGTGAGAATACATGGCACATACCTATACAACAAACGGGAAGTTAGACGCTTTTAGACAAGTAAGGTTGGCATGATGAGCACGGACACATCGAGAAGCACTACCACGAGGACACAGGCACTCATAACAAGGGCTGCGCAAGTGCAGCACAGAGATGATAGTCCATCAGTTGCATTATGCTCTGACCAGCTGTTTGTGGAGTGCACCCTCAGGATGCTTCAGAGAACTTTAAGGTGACCATTTCAACGTACCATAAACGTAGACCTAGGGCTTCACTTACAATTGTACTCTCACTTCACTACTGACACGGTAGACGGGCAAGACTTACTGGCACTTGTAGCAGATGTACTTTCCGCAGGCTGCAGCCTTCTCCTTTGCATTGCACTCGTGACACAGAGCCCTGCACAAATATAAAGAAAAGGTACGAGACATATAAATTAATAAAATCATCTTAATCAGTGACATTATCTCGGAGATAAACTCTGATGCAATGCATTAACGTCAGAATTAAAGAAGGATACGTATGGCTAGCAAACTGCAGAATAAGCACTGTAATTAATGCAGACAGCGACCTGCATTTTCGAATTAGCAATTACAGTCATATTCCTGTACAATGAAATGGTCAGAACCTTCCATATGCTTCAATTAACAGGTCATTTCGTTGTGAAGGATGTGCACCGTAACCTTCACGAAGGAGCTGAAATGTAAAGAATAATTCAGTATACAGGCAATTTCTTTATAAAAGCATTTGTTGTATGGGGTCCTACTGCATAAAGGTGATTTTTTTTAATGCTCACTACCCTGCTTAATTTTCACTCAAATTTCATGGCAGCATCATATTTTCTGGTTAGCATTGTTCAATAAAAATGCTCGGTCTGCCCAGATTATCCAGGAAACGGAAAACCACTTTTTTGTTTTTGTACCTAGCCATCACAGACTGAGTAGGTATGTGGACTGGCTTTGGCAGCCGAAAGTCTGAGCAAACCAGGCAATAAATGATGGGATGTCTTTTACTGAATGACACAAACTGAGACATGCTTTTTTGTTGCAAGGTTTAAGCATAAACAAAACAATAATTACAGAATGTTCACTTTAAAAGTTGTTAGAATAACAGAGTTTTAGGTGCGTCTACACGAGTTATCGTTTATGAATTACAGGGCTACCTGAGATGCAGACAAGCACTGTTGTTTTGGTAATGCCTTTCTTGTGGCATAGAGGCTAACCACAGAGGATGCAAGATGTTATTGCCACGACCAACCCTATTCTAGCAAGATACTTTGTGCAAAATGTCGACAGTGACACAACTGTAAACATGCAGTCTATTTTTCTTTTTTTGCCTTTGCAGAGAACATCCTTCAATGGACAAATCTTCACGAGACGTTGTTACCAGTGCTCTTACTGGTAGTTGCATCTTTGGAATTTATTAACCTGTGAGGGATAACATATATATGGACAAACTGGAATTTTCTAGTAGTGAGCAGTATTGTACAAAAACTGCAAAGCAGATTCTCACTCATGTACAAATCAGAAAGACACTATCATCCATATGTGCTACTCACCTCCCAGCATTTTTGATGAAACCTTGGTCTGCAAGCGGCATAGTGCAGATCTCGCATTGGAAACACTGTGGATGCCAGTTGTTGTTCATGGCCTTGATGACGCGACCAATGATGAATTCGCCACACTTGCCACAACAGGGTGCGAAGAGAACGTGGAAGTCATGCTCACAGTACTTGCGGCCCTCGAACTGCAGGAAGTAGAAGAAAAAAAACATGCTAGGTGGCAACTTTGCATCTTTATCAAAACTCAATGTAAACATGGTTAGCTTGTGCTCACAGATGTGCAACACCATTACTAACACAAAATGGACTGTTTTGTACTAATCAAGAACTCGAATAAAGTGTGACTGGTAAATGGTAAACAATGGCTACCAACAGAAAAATCAGCTTTCGGTAGGTAATTATCCACGCGCAACAATATACAAGCAAGGACATGTAACGTCACATGTACGCTCTTCTCAGACAACAAAGCTTAGGAAAATATTAGAGAACTGCTATCAGCAGACACAGAAATTTTAGATATTTAATGACTGAAGCACCACTTCAGAAAACACCAGCTGAACTATTCTGATGAATAAGCATTCATAAACTAGCTACAGCTAGTTTGACACAGTCTGTATATTGAAAAATACCTTCCCTATAAAGTCAATGTTAGAAGTTTGTAGACCACAGGATCTGAGAAACAGGTGAATATTTCCACAGCCTTATCTTGAAATCTACAGCCTGCACTTTTGTGAGCATACAAGGTGTTCGTGACTTTACTCACTGGGACTGCAAACTGTGTAGAAATTCTACAATTTCTCTGACCTGTAAAGTAGTGCAAAAGATCTTAGAGTGACATTTCTAGGATGGAGGGCGGATAACTGTAGATGAATAACCACACTGACGAAAGGGACACAGGACTGACAGGAAAGACTATGTGTCCTGTGTCCATTTCATTGGCGTGGTTATTCTTCGACAATTATCCGACTTTCATCCTACAAATGTCACACCAATTAGTCCAACGCTTCATGCTGCTACATCTTACAGTGAAAATGGCCATTTAGAACTGCTGATAGTTGCTCAGCACAAGCAAGTTCATCTAAGAGGCATCAGAGTTCTTGGAACCATCAAAGAACCAGAAACGTGGTGTTAAAAACACTGAGAGAAAAGGAAACACAGCAGAAATGCTGTTCAGCATTCGTCCTGTGTTTACTTAGGAAATCCTAACTCCATTTTACTGTCCTTGGCTGTAAGAAGCTTTTGTGTGCACACTTTCACTATTTCACTCATTTGAAACATACTTTAAGTACTCTAAGAGTTCATTCCAGTGATGTTTCAGTGTATCCGCTTTACAAACAACAAAATGAGGTAATGAAGAAATTGAATCGCCTATACTATAATGAACATATATATAATTCTTAGGGTGTCACGTCCCAAAACCGCAATATGATTATAAGGGGACGCTGTAGCGGAGGGCTCCTGACATTTCGCGAACCTGGGGTTCTTTAACGTGCACCTAAATTTAAGTACATGGACCTATAGCATTTCGCCTCCATCAAAATGCGGCCGCCGTAGCTGGGATTCGATCTCGCGACCTTCAAGTCAGCAGTCGAGCACCATAACCACTAGACCACCGTGGCGTGTACTATTATAATGAACAGAATTACAATCGTGTCAATCAAAATCGAAAAACAAAAGAAAAAAGAAGGAGATATCTTACTAACCTCATAGAAGATGCCTTCAGGAAATGGCCGGAAGCACTGGCAACAGCTAAGAAAATATTTGAAAAAGAATACGATGTTACATAGTTCACTGCTCGAAATAAACTCTAATTCAACAATGCAGGTTCAATTCATTCTCACCATTAAGGCAGCAGCATAGGTAAAATAGATTCTGGAACTGAAGAATTTCTATGTGCAAAATTTTCTTGCTGCTTCTAGAGCACTGACATTATTGGACATGAAATATAGTATAGTAAGCTTGACTTACTTGACAACATAGCTGAATTTTTCACGCATCTAATTAATAGAATGAGCAGGGAATAGAACAGACTCAAACAGGTTCCATGACTAATGCATGCAATAGCAATCCCTCAGTCTTGTCAAAAATAAGTTGTCAAATTAGTGAAAAAGGTCATGGAGACAAGTGCAGCAACAATGAAAGCTGTGGCTATGTTGCTGCATTGTACAGATACCCAGAAAGAGTATGGAGCGAGAGATCCAAGAAAATGCTGAATGTAATTTATATTATACGAAAGTTTGTGCCGTGGCATGAAACGGGGGAAGCATTTTATATGCACAGAAAAAGCTTGTTGACTTCAATGCATATCCAGCAGTATTCTAAGGAGTAGCCCACAGGCAAAGCCCAGTACGTGCATTTCCAGTGTGTAGCGCTAATATATGTGACTGGCACATTCACATAAGGTTTTACAGGGGTACTGTCGTAAACTGCTAGGAAATTCAACATTTTCTCAGCTTGCCATCAGAACTGAATATATCAGTCGAGTTGAAATGGCACATTTAAAGAAAGAACAGGCATCATTGATGAACTCCATGACTAAAAGAAAGTATATTCACTCTTTGTCATTGAATGCACATGGTTTTTCGTTGCTCTGTGTGACAAGGAATGATGCATAACCATTGTTACTGCATGTTGGTCATGTGACCCTATACACTGAAAGCATGGTGCAAACAAGTGCACAGATGTAAATTAGCACAAAGAACACCAGCAACTTCTGTGCAAACTTGCTGTGCCACAATTGCATGTCAGTATAATATGTCAGCCTTACACGAAGCAAGCCTGGTGCCAGACTTCACCGTGGGAGTTCACAATCTTCTCATGTGGCTCAAAACCGTCCCCACAACGGGTACATGCCAAATTTTCGAGCGACATCAGGAAGTTTGCCTCACAGTCCCTGCAGTAGGAAAAAAAAAAGAGAGAGAGAGAGAGAAAGGCAAATAAGTACAGAATAAGACAGACCGCACATGCACACCATGGCATCATAAACCAGTACAAGAGGTCTTACTGCAACAACAGCTCTGGTATGATGATTTTATATTCCCATTACGATAAATTATTCAACAATTGCTTCAACTATGTCTTAGGACTAGGGATATGAGGATGCATGCTGTGATCCTACTACAATTGCTGAGTGGTACTTACAACACATGACGCACATAGTGACATCACAGAGGTTATGCCGATAGTTCATCTATAGCCTTAAATGAAAAATGCTTCCAGTAAATGGAACACTTCCAAGCACGCACGCACGCATGCACGCACACACACACGTGCAAAACTGTAGCAGCTAAAAAAGCAGCTACAAGATTACACATAGGCAAAAATTGAATTGTTGGCTATAAAAGCTATGTCCATCAAACACACACACATAGGAATCAGAACTTGTATGCAAAGAAGTTTTCTTGCTCTTGCAAGATACCACATGACGCACATTCCATTACTCTTGAAATAGTAAGGTCTGCAAGCACAACTAATTATGGCAGTAACACTGTAAACAAGAGAAAGGAAGATGGAAGACAATTGTTTCCCATCACAGCTAAAGGCTTGTTGACTACTTCCTGAAAAAGTATGCTATGCCAGAGAGAATTGTACAAACAACACAAAAAAAGGGGGGGGGGGTGAAACACGTGAGGAAGACTGTGGAGGGAGAAGCGAGATCAAAGCAGGAATCTCGGAGCAATGGCAAACCTCCTTTCCCTTTATGAAAGTAGCTTCATTGGATATTTGCATGGTCAAACATGGATGACAGTGCTGAGTGCAATCACTGTGGCAGTGAGGAAACCATCGAACATGTTCTTTGCCATCGTCCTCGCATAGGCTGTCGCTGGCGGCCGTGCTGGCCCATCTTGACGATAGGCCCGTCGGAACAGACAGTCTTAGAATGCCGACCCAAGCTGTTCTCTCACCGGAAGTCTATCAAGGCTTTTTAGGGGCGAAGCTCCTTAAGGCGGCACCCGTTCGTCCCTCGTAGTCGTAGTCGTAGTAGTCGTAGTGCGTAACCAGTCTTACGCTTTGACCTCCAAGGTGGTGCCAGTGGGAGATTTTTCCTGTGCGTTGTTGAACAATCAAAAATTCGCAGCGTGCGCGTTAACTAAAAGCCGAATTCTTCTGTCTCTCATTCCCCATTAGCAGCCATTGGCATGTTCCAGTAGGAAACATTAGTAGAAGTAGAAGTGTAAGTGTTAGCTAAAAGCCGACTTCTTCTGTCTCTCATTCCCATTAGCAGCCATTGTTTACCTCCAAGGTAGTGCCTGGTGAGATTTCTCCTGTGCGTGATTAAACAATAAAAATTTTGTTCAAAACGCCGTTGATTGATGAAATAAACCAACGAAAGACGCCAGATGTTTTGTAAAAGCAAAACGAAAGAACGCCAGATGTTTCTAAAGCAAAACGAAAAGACGCCAGCTGCTTAACGAAAGACGCCAGATGTTTTCTAAAGCAATGGTTTTCTAAACAATGAAAATTCACAGCGTACATGTAAAATTAAAGTGAGCTGCAAGTCGTCATAACTCATCGAACCTTTAGTATAAACGCACCCGATCTCACGTTGGTGATGATGTGCTGGGCAGAATTCACGGAAGATTCACGGTTTACCGATGAACCTCCGCAGCTTCGCCCACTCATCATCATTCACTCCGTGGATATGCTGTGATTTTTTTTAAAGGGGCCCACAACACCGTTTCAGCATGGTCAGAAAATGCTACCGATCGGCAGTCCATGCTCCCGAGAACACGCGAGCCAAACATTGGAGCGCAGCGCGCGACCTGGAATTTACAATTCTTTAAGTCAGCTAGAAATCGCTCCCTCTACTCCCTACAAATGATGCCATACACCCAAATTACTGCGCCATATACCCAAATCCACGACCATTGGCTGATTTGAGCATCCTGAGCTTCCTAGTTACTGTGGCCACCGCAGAATTCCACCATGTGCCCGCGATCACACTGAAAGTAAGCCGCGCGTTTGAAGAAAAAAATAAAAGTGCTCAAGGTCATGACACACGCTGACAAAGGAACACATCATCTTGCCCCCTTGTCATCCCCCTCCCTGCGTAGCTTTCAGCACGCTCGCTGGTACAAGAGGAGAGAGAAAGCACTCGAAGCGGGCGACAAATCCCTGTAACTCCATTCATACTCAATGAACTCTAAAAATTTTTGCGGTAGTCTATTCTTGAGGCAATAAGCTTTTTTAATGAAGCCATTCGATGATTACTTGGAAAAGTGTTACAGGGGCCCTGCAAGTTTTTTACAGCGTAGTGGGCAAGTAGACAGATTATAATGCTCCCATTCCTCGCCCTTCCTTTTTGGGTGCATGCCTGCTTTTTCTCACCACTCTTCTTTCCATCTTTCTTTACCCTTACCCTTCCCCCTGGTGCAGGGTAGCAAACCAGATGTTTCAATTCCGGTTAACCTCCCTGCCTTTCCCTCCCTCTCTCTATGTGGTCAAAAATGTAAACAAGATAAACATCAACCAAACCTTGCCAAATATCCTAGTGAACATAAAAAAATAACTAAGTAACATTTATGCAAACTCAGATGGCAGCAGCAATCACTAATTGACAATGTCGAAATAAACTGCCACACAGACTCGTCTAACGTGTGAAAGGGCACAGGCAGCAAGACGAAAGGCCACTCCTCTCACGTCTGTCGTCTGCTCTTATCTATGAATTTGACTCTGTGCCAAGGCGTACGCTATACGAAGTCAGTGACCCCTGCACAACTCTACATACGTGTAGCTTGAAGTGATTAAAATGCTTGGACCATTTTTGTAGTGCTTCCTGCGCTGGTGTCTTGAACCACTGCTACATACAACACAATAAACTGTAATGTAATTTGGCAATGAACACACAGAGATATTTCTGAAACGCAAGAAATAGCCCGGCGCAGGCAACAATATGCCTGTGACCAATAGCACAAGGTTCACTCTAGAAAGTCCTAGAAAGGAAAATGCGAGGAATGGGTGTCTTGTAGTACTAAGCATAAATATAAATGGCACTATTGCTTAATCACAGCGCCATACTTTACTCGGGACGTCAAATCATAGAGTCCCGACTGTACGTGTAATCATGTAACCTGCAACATTTATTTTTATGACTTTGAGTGATGCTAGCAAGATTGGTAACGGAGATCGTCATGCCATGGCATGTTGCAAGGTTTTTACGAAACCTACACTTCTGATATCTATGGCACTATGTTGTTCTAAGATGTGTGACATCGACTCAATTGTTTTTGATAAACAAGATAGAGATACTTCAATACCTTACACAATGATACAACTTACTTCTACTCAAGTGCTCCTCAAGAAGCACGCAAACAGAGCCTGCTTAATGATGTGGTATTCATGACAGAATTAGTGGTGTAGCCAAGAATCAGTTATGAATTGCAGTACAAGAGCAGATTCATTGAAAAACAAGAGATTTCTCGTTTGTCAATAAACCTTCAGTTGTCAGTACGTGCTTGTGTCGAGAGCAGTGCCAACTATCGAAAAAGGGTAACATACTCCTCCACAGCCAAGGGGGCGAGTGCTGGTGCTCCCGGCGATGCGTAGAGGCCCTCATTAGACCTGGAAGAACTGCCGGCACCGTAGCCACCACCTCCTCCGTTCCTGTACTGCAGGGATGACGAGGAGGTGGATGCAGAGTCGTAGGATGCGCTCATGGACGCAGAGCTCGTCCTTTTCGGTGGTTCAGGTGGCGTGTTGTCGTAATCGGACGAGCCACGGGGGTCCTGTCGCTGGTGGTAATACTGATGGTTTCTACCGGCCAGCGGCGTTTGCTGCCGAGTCGTCGGGCTCGTGAACGTCACGGGGGGCGGCGGCGGCTGTGTCGTGGGTTCGCTCACGTACAGGGCGCGCATGCGGTCGTTCAAGTGGTCCTGTCTCCTTATGTAAAGTGGGCTGGAGTCCATCTGCCACGGTATTTCGTGGCGGCGAGGCTTCTGGCGCACGCCATCGGGCCCTGTCGGGTAGCGGTTGAGCGACATGGCAGCTGTCGTTTCGTTTTATTATTCGTTCACAAACTGGTAACTTTGTTTCCGCTATCGCCGTCGCTTCTCCTTAGAAGGCCAGCGGCTTCAAGGCCATGTCTATTAGTGCCGTGCGCGCGCTGGCCAGCCAATACAGGTTTCCTCTTTTCAGCGGCTCGCTCGTGCCGGTTGGAGATGCGCAGCAGCTGCCGCCTTTGGCCGTTTTTCGTGTTTAGCAGCGCTTCCAAAAATTCGGAGGGTATAGACTCACCGGTCGTCTTGCTCGATTTCTCTTAGAAGTCCTTTCCCGCGCACTTGATCGTTCTTTTCAACGATCCACCTGGTTTCGCGCACACTCCACCTATTACGGGGAACTCTATTCGCGAAACCGGGAGGGTGAATTCTCACGAAGAGCGCACGCAGAATTAAGGCCTTCCTCGACGTGGCTTGAGGGTCTCGCCTGAAATGTGGCACGGATCACGCACCCAGTGGGGCGGGCGAAGTCGACATATGTTTCTGAGTAGGGGAGCGTACAACGGCACAACAAATAACGGCAAATCAGCGGGACGTCACGCCGACGCCTAAGCGGAAAGAAATACGACAAAAAACGCACGACTGCTACGATCTACGGAAAAGGAAAACACAAGCCTCCACGGACACTCGGCGTCACGGCGACGACGGAACGATGCGAGCGAATCCACCGAAGGGCTTTAGTTGCGTGCACAGATTCTGTCATGATTGAACGACGGCACAACTGTATCTTGCCAGCGCACCCGCTCAGTGCGAATACTTGGGGCGGCACAAAGGAAGGCGTTGCTCGGAGGCTGAGTCACACACGGGGTTGATGATTGCGCCTCCTCCGCCCCGACTCCAGACGGGGCTCGGAACTTCAATACAGCACGTGCGCGGTGCACAGCACGTGTTGAGAAAGCCACGCTGCGCGTTCAAGTGGATCGATTCTCGCAGAGTGTCGTCATCACAATAATGTCCAGTACCTGGCACTATCCCGCAGAGCTCATAAAAAATAAAAACGGCAGCCCTACCGCCCGACCAGACAGACGCTACTCGCGTCACCTCCTCGCCCCACCGTCATCACGCACTCTGCTCCCCTCTCCACTTCCACAACAGTCTTCATTCCCGTGGTGCATTGCAATCACCGGAAACGTCCGTTCCATTTTCCTGTCTACGAAAGCGAAAGCGAAACCGAACAATAGCAACGCGCGTAGGAGAGCGCAAACACCGTGACAATGGAGACGTTGCGGCTTTTCGCCAAGTGCGTGACGTAGAGAATGACAGAGATTCATAAGACTCGAGCCATGTGTCTATTGTTCTGCATGGAAAGTAACATACGAGAAAAAAAAACAAAAACAAATGAGGCAACTTCACCTGAGGCTATGAAAGAAAAAGAGACGAAAGAAATTGCTAACGAAAAAGGTCGCATGTAGTCGTAGGCTGTGTCAAGTTCTCAAAATATTAGCTCTCATTTTTTTATTCTGTGAGCACAAATGTTGACTAATGAAGCTCCAAAGTGGCTGGCAGTGATGGAGTGACGCCATCCCCAGACGCTCCCAATAAGCAGCTGCTGCATTCTACGAAGGTTCAAACGCACGTTTTCTGCAGATGCAGTGGCACATTGTGAAAAACTAATAATAAATAAAATTCAAAGAAGAGACAACCTGTCATCGTCTATTTTTGCCGCTTCTGAAGCTCGTAACGTATACAGAGCTCAGGCGGTGGACCTTAACAAACAAGAAACACCCGTAATTTATATGAAATGACGTTCCAGAAAGCAGCGCAGCACGTTATTCGAAGCTGCACGGCGGACCAGCAGAGACTAGCCGAAAGTGTGATTCGATCCAATTAAGCACCTGCGAATCTGCGACCAACCATACATTCACCTGGGAACATTCTATATATCTATTTTTCCATGACAGCTAGTAAAAATGCGTGCGACGGTCCAGACTGACTGTGACGTTTCAAAATAATATGTAAATAATAAAAAAACGCGAACTATAACAGCCGGAAAAGTTAAATCTTAGAATAGCTATTACGCGCGGCCCTTCGCGACAATTTTGAAAACAGAAGGGCAGGATGATTGCCAAAGCTTCCCTCTGGACTCGCTGAGGTGCATATGGCTCTGCTGAGATGTGCTGCAGAGCAACACGTATTGGTTAGATCTGTCGGTTAATTATAAGTACTAAATATATGTATGTGGTACGTCTAGCTGACGTACAGCAGAGCCTCCAATATCGAACCGTTTGCTAAACAATATGAAAACCCTACCGAGGTCACACGTCGTCTACGTGGTATCAGTTTCGGTGCACGCTATATCACCACCTTCGAGTACAATACACATTGTCTCTGGGATCGGCCCAGTTCACTGAACCAAGCAGCCGTACCAAGTCCACGCAAAGTGTAGAGAAAAGCCAAAAAAGTCTGAAAGCCGCACAACAAAAGGACGGCGACTCGAGGAAATAAAGAAAGCCAAAGAAAGAAAAATTACCTTTCCGCGTAAACACTATGGTGAAAGAGGATATATACGAGGGCGGTCCGATAAGTACTTAGCCTTCAAAAGAAAAACGAACATTTTGGAATGGTGTCGATTTATTTCTCAACATAGTCCCCTTTCAACTCTATACACTTGACCCAGCGATCCTCCAACTTCTTCAGATCCCGTCAGAAAAATACGTTTTCTCCTGCATGAGCTGCAAAGTAGGCTTCTGTGGCGGCGATAACTTCTTCATTCGACTCAAAATTTTGTCCGACGAGTGACTTTTTCAAGTTGGGAAACAAGAAGAAATCACTCGGGGCCAAATCTGGAGAATACGCTGGATGAGGCACCACTTCGTAGCCCAGTTCGACCAACTTGGCCGTGGCGACGGCGCAGGTGTGAGCTGGCACCTTGTCATGGTGGAAGCGCACCTTTTTCTTCACCAAATGTGGCCGTTTTTTTCGATATTCGGCGTCAAATCGGCCCAGTAATTCAGCGTAGTGGGGTCCTGTCACCGTTTTGCCCTTCTCAAGGTAGTCGACGAAGATCACACCTTGAGAATCGCAGAAAATGGTGGCCATCACCTTTCCGGCCGATGCGACAGTCTTCGCCTTCTTCGGAGCAGGTTCTTCGGGTGCACTCCACTGTTTCGACTGTTCTTTGGTCTCTGGTGTGTACCAGTGGATCCATGTTTCGTCGACGGTCACAAAACGACGCAGGAACTCCTTCAGATTACGCTTAAACAGCTTCAAACACTGCTCTGAAGTGGTCTCACGGATGCGCTTGTTGTCCGGAGTGAGCAAACGCGGCACCCATCGCGCTGACAGCTTTCTCATGCCTAAAATTTCATGCAGGATATGGCCAACGTGGTCTTTTGAGAAGCCTATTGACTCAGCTATCTCGCGCTTCTTCAGTCGGCGGTCTGCCAATACGAGGTCGTGGATTTTTGCCACGTTATCGGCCGTGGTAGCCATTGGCAGGGCCCCTGGGCGACGCTCATCAAAAACCGACGTGCGACCACGCTTTAACTCGTTGAACCAATTTTTTACGGCTGCCATCGAAGGAGAAGACTCACCGTACACGGCATCCAGTCGCTCTTTGATCTCGCTGCGCGATTTCCCTTCCAAAAACAAGAATCGAATCATCGACCGATATTGCTCTTTTTCCATTTTTAACGGACACACGAACATTACCTGCTTCCTCAAGCGGCCAAAACAAAACCGCGAGCCCGATTCGACTGGACCTTCGCATGTGTCCCTCTAAGAGAGCGTACTTAACGTCAGTATAGTCTCATGCAATAGAGTCGCGCTCTCGCGGTGAGGCTAAGTACTTATCGGACCGCCCTCGTATCTTGCCTCCAAACTCGGAGATGACGTGAAAACACTGAAGCCTCTTACAAAGGAAAGCTCGGACAAATAAAGAAAGAAGCACTCCATTCAGAAACCCGACAGCGAACATTCTTCGGGAAAAAGTCGCGCCAGTGATGATAACGTCCGAGTGTTTGTGCTTGCGTCAAAACCCCGTTTCCGTAATCGGACAGACGTGCAGAAAGCACAAGGCTCACCCTTGCATGGCAGTGAGGCCACTGAACGGGAAAAGAGATTTTTTTAATTTATATTTCGAAAGCCTACACTTAGGCATAGTAATACGCGGTTTCAAAAATACACATGCAAATTTGCTTCATGTATGAAGTCTAACAGTGAATGGTTTCAACAAGGCATTTGAACTAGCTAACTGGTGTTCCATATGGTACAGTACAAAAATTCAGGGCTATTCCAGTATGTGAAGGTGGGCTACCGGCGAAGCTGCGTGGTGCGGCAGGTACGGCTGTCTTGCTGCAAGTTTCGCGCCATCACATACAACAAGCATCGCATCGTCGTTTTCATATTTCGCGGGTTTTCTTTAAACGCCGGAAAAAAATCACCACGCAGCATGTACATTGCCACAAAAAATTGGATCGATCATTTTGGAATGCCCTCTACAACGTAACGAAACGCGCCTGGCCCTAAAGTGAATATTAGTTGCGGTTAACCACTTTATTTTTTTTAATAGTTGCGTGCATAGAGTTTCTAGGGTTGCGTGAAACACCTTGTATATCGTGAATATAAAGAGATCACTGCTTTTCTGTTTGTTTAGAGAACAATAATAATGTTGGCTTTTTATTCGTAGTTTCTAACGGGAAGCTGTCGGCAGTTCACGGTTTAATTAATTTAATTAACCCACCATTGCATTAATACCCGATATATACAAGGCGACGATGCACGCAACTCCTTTTATTTGTGTATGTGCGTACTCCGTCGAGCACTGCATTCCGCGTAGAGCGTACGGTAAAAAAAGAAAAGTGAAAACTTAATATAGCTCAATACCAAAAAGTTCGACGACGTCACACCTCGATCACTTGTATTATTTCGTAACGAACAAAAATAAAAAAATAAAAAAAACCAATCTACATCTTATCTCATTACGAAGCATAATTATGTAAAATGGCGCACACCGCAGCCGGAACGTGCTCCCGTGGGAGTACATTGCTTGTCCTCTATAGTGCCTCCCCCAAATGGGAGTTAATTATACTCCGCATTATCGGAGTATAATTTTACTGCTTGTCCGTCGCAGTTTTTGCGTGGGGCCTCGGGAGTATTCTTTATTTTTTATACTCCTTGTTTGAAGGAGTTTTTGGGAGGCACACTGGGAGTATGTCTTTTTGTTTTAATTTTTATACACCGCGCAAGTCGGAATTTTTTCCCGGCGTCTTGGGAGTATCTTTCGTACAGCCTGAAGTACTAAGAATACAATCAGTTTGTGGATGTCTTGAAGACGTTTTTAACGCTATGCTGCCCATAAATGTGTGGAACTACATCAGGATATTTAAGAGTGTAAAACAAAAGTACCATAACACTCTCTTTTCTCTCTTATAATATTATTTTTTTTTTACATATTGGCCAGCCGTACATGGCGGTGACCATTATACTGCGGGTGCCATCTTATTCGTCGTCGCGTTTTCTGCCGCGTTTCTCGCTCGCGATCCCGGTCCTGCTCTTGTGAGCGTTGCGCGAACGACTTCGACGCGACGCTGAGATACGAGTCACAGAGCATGCGCCTGGCACTATTCTCGTAAACGGGTGGGCTACAAGTAATTGGAACTGAGCTTTGGTTCCCAAAATTTTTGGTATTGTTGGTCGGCGTAGCGCTACAGTCTAGCAGGTATACGTCTATGCCAGCACTTGACTACAAATTGCATAATGAGCACGTCAGTGCATTCATGCCTCTGGGACGTTCTCTAGCATAGCCTTCCTTTCTGCGCACTAATCTCCAACAGATCATACGTTGCACTAAAAAATCAGCGCAGCTGGTCCTTCAGCTGGTCCTGGCTTGATTAGGCTTTTACCCTCTCACCTCTCTCTTTCCCACCCCTTGCTATATACTGCATACATGGATATAGTATGCTTGCTCTTTTTTTTCTATCTCTTTTGTGTCTGTTTTATTTTATCTCATTCTTTCTCTGTCTTTCTACCTTTTTCTCTCTTTCCTACCCTTCTTTCTCCATATTTTTTCTTTCTCTCTCTATATATAGTAGTTCTCTCACTCCTTCTATCTTTCTCTTTCTATCTCCTTTTCTCTCTCTGTGTGTACTAATTCTCTTCTCCTCACCCTCACATCCCATTCCCACCCCCTTGCTATATTATACTATGCAAGGTATGCTATGCTCTGCTAGCGTGCCTGGATAGCCGAGTGGTTACGACGCTCGTCTTCGGATCGTGGGTATTTCGCCTCGCCAAGAAATCTTTTTTTTCGCAAGAATTTCTCTATGCTTATTTCTCTTTCTTTCTCTGCCTTGCTTGCTCTCTCTGTACTCGTTCTCTCGCCCATCAGAGTTATTGCATCCCACGCCAGAGAAATCGGCGCATGCGCACGTGTCCTGGGAGCGAAGCAGAAGGGAATAGATGAGGAAGAGGACGAAGAGAGCGCATGACGGTTCATAATGATGACAATTTTCTATCTACGACACACGGCCAACCTCGAGCATAACGGCTCTGCTGTAAAAGCTGGCGGGTGTGCAAGCACGACCGCATGCAGGGCCGCATTTTTCTCGCTCATACAAGTTTATGCTTGTGGATGCTTTCGGAAACGTCGAACTTGAGAGACGACCCCTTATATTATATATGTGAGGCTGACAATATTAATGAGGATCTTCGATGATTATCCCTTTCTTTGTTGCTATTATCGCGGTCTAAACGGCCTACACCCGCTGCTAACCCCGTATTGCTCGCAGCAGCACCGATGTATTCGATTGAGTTAACGGGACCAGCAGCTGCCAGGGCCCCGGAGGAAAATTGATTGCTGAGTGGGATCCTTAACGCGAGAACCGGAACATGACTGTATAGCTCGCCCGTCGATATATATACGTCACACGGGTCAAGGCAGCGTCGGTGCTGCAGTATGCGCCGAAAGTGCAGGTGGTCAATTTCACGGCTGTCACGCAGCGACATACAAGAGAGTTGGCAGCGTATATCATTTATGTATGGGCTATAATCTATATATACTCCTTCACTTCGTACACACAACCCACTGCTGATACGTGAACCCGGACAGCTGCGGCAACTGCATCCTTCCACCCAGACACAAAATAAAGAAGCAGAGTAGAACACCTTCCAAAGAGAAAGCACCATCGTAGAGAACTCATTCAAGCGCGAATGTGACGATGAGCACTGGGAATGGAAAACTTTAAAATTCTGTGGAAGATACATCACAGTCTTAAATCGCGTCATACTAGAAGCCTCGCTGTTCTGTCTTTGAAGCCCGTGACAAGCTTTGTCCTGTTACAGATGCTGATACAAGGTCGGTTGGTGACAAATACAAAATGCTTTTGTGCTCACGCACACACACATAAATATATCGGTTTACTGGGGCGACCTCCGGTATTTTAGAGTCGCCTGCTTGAATCTTTCGGTTAAAAAAACTTGCGTAATTTTCCCAACTGCTTGACTACAGCCTCAAGTGACTGATATATAAGCCCCTGTGGTAAAGGCAATCCCTATGAAATCGCTTAGTTATCACGTACTTTCCTAATAAGGTCTAAGGAAAATCGAACGCATTTCCTGAGAAACATGTACCGTACAAGTAGAACACTACACGTGCGTTTATATTGCGAATTATTTTTCTTCCGTTCATTTGAGCTGGTTGAAATGCTCGCGGATAAAACGGAGTTAATTTTTTTTTCCTAATTTTGCACCGAAACCGCGGCACATGTGCATGTTTTCGTGACGTCACAAATTCAAAAGTATTCCTACGCGTCTGCGCCAATTTCGGCCCGGAAATTCCTCATAACTCGCTAGGTTGAGTCTCATTAATTTAAAACGCAATGTAGCCCTTCTTTGCCCATAAAACGTAAATGTCAAAACTTATGACGTCACGGGGAAGATAGTGCGCAAGTTTTACGGCGACGTCGCCACCTGACATATCACTCATTGTATGGCGTTTTTTGTTTGTTTTTGTTGGCTTTTCAAGTCCCCGCGCAAGGACAAGACTGGTATATAGTCGGTTTATCCAGATGTTTAGTTTAATTATGAATCTAGATTTAAGGTATTGATTGACAATGTTCCTTTCAAGGCGCACGTCTGGGGCCTAGTGCGCTGCAGTTTTGACTGAACAAGTGGCGCCGCCCGCGGCGCGGCGCGTTTCTAGTCAGTCGCGGCTGAGAGCGGGTGCCTACGGGCGGAACCATAGCAACTCGAAAGGACGAAGCTAATTCGCGGTGAAACAGGTGTGTAACTATGTATTGTGGCGTGTATCGCTGTCGCAACAGCTACAGAAACACTGTCGTTAAGCTGCCAGAAATAAAATTATATGGATTTCTATGGAAGGCTCACGAGAACGAGCGATGACAGCGTCGGATAAGGGCGGTGCGACGTGCGAGATAAACAGACGCTCTTAATTTTTTAATGCTTTCCTTGCTATTACTGCGCATATTTGCTCGTTGTGGTCATAAAGTCTGCCTTCTTTTTAGCCCCGATGGAGGTCTTAGGCAGCTCGTGAAGCACCGAAACCGCATATGCAGTGCCCACTTCTTGCGCAATGATGAGAGAAGCTCGAAAGCCCTGCATTCTGCCTGTGTGTTCCGACACGTTTTCCTGCGTGCTATGGAAAAGGTGACAGCGTGACCCTGCGACGAAGCGTTAAACATCCTCGTATCTAGAAGGGGACGCGGCGATGGCCAGAGCCACGCGCATGACAGGTCTGTGCAGGATGTGTGCTCGCACTTATTGACAAACATATACAAGGCGGCGACGAGCTTGCTTACACCATCTTCAGCGTCCACCCTTGCATCTGCACCTTGCTCCCACAATGTGCAATTGGGTCTATAGACGGCTGGGAAAATGTGCAGAAATCATCGAAAAGTCCGAAGGGAACGAGCCAGCGTAAAAAAAAAAAGTGAGAGGAACGAACGTTTTTTTCTCTTGCTTAGCCCAAACATCAACTAACACACGCAGACTGATTCATAGCGAGAAGCCCTGCTGAATAGCGAGAATGGATGGAAAAGTCAAATGTAGCTCTTCGCGTAATGGATGAGGGAAGAAAAAGCACGTGCCCGAGCGTTGGCGATGTTGCTGGATGGAGGCGCATCTTCGTCACAATGCCTTTAATTTAATGTAAATATTAGAAGACCTTGATAAAACTTTGATAACCTGAAGGCGGACGTCCTAGTCGACGCTCTTCACACACTTGCAACTGACTTCGAAGGGCCCCTTTGCTGACACAGTTTGCTCCCTGACGCCGCAAACATGGTTAGCGGCGTAAAGATCACTGCCGTGAAGAAGACTGCTTTTATTTTAAATAACTTTCTACGTATTCAGTTCCGCGGAATCGACACAATCACGCGCGCTGCTCGTTCCGCAATACCATTGCTCTGCTCCCACAGAGCGGCGTTGGCGGCGTTCGCAGCATGCCGCGACGGGATCACGCGCGCGGCCGCTACTCGCGGCGCTGACTGTCCTAGCGCCGCAGCGCCACCATACCAGCTGGCGAAAAAAGTTCCATTTCCAGCTGGAAAGACTTACAGTTCTATAATTCAGCTCGAAGTGGATGAATATCCAGCCGGAACATTGTCAGTTCCCGGCTGGAATTCGGCCACATTCCAGCTGGATATCCATCGACTTCGGGCTGAATTATCGAACCGGAAACCTTTCCAGCTGGAAATGTTCAATAATGCAGCTGAAATGGAACTTTTTTTTTTCATCTGGGAGAAAAGAACAAAACCGGAAGACGGTGCTCAAAACTGTGCCGAGAACCGCGCGACTCGAGGGCGCTCTATTTATGTTCTTGAACAATGTCCAAACACCGGCGACGCGGGAGGGCGGCGGGAGCGAAGGGAGGACAAGCCCGGCCGAGTTCACACGTACACAGTTCATGACAAAACCTGCAGAACGCCAGTGAACGAGAAACCTCGTGCAAACATGCAGCGGATGTCGAGACAGTCGAGAGACGAGAAGTGGAGCAGCGACTCATACGCGCATGCGCGCTCGCTATGCGGAGCGACATTTCTGTTTCCTACCGGCATATACTTAATCGACATTCGCGTTGACGCGGTCCATTGGTTTGCGATGCAACATCGATCGTGAACCCGCCGCGGTGGTCTATGGTCGTTATGATGGTTGACTGCTGACCCGAAGGTTGCGGGTTTGAATCCCGGCCGCGGCGGCCGCATTTCGATGGAGGCGAAATGCTCGAGTTCCGTGTGCCGAGATTTATGCGCGCGTTAAAAAACCACAGGTGGCCGAAATTTGCGGAGCCCTCTACTACGGTGTCTCTCATAATCGGGGACGTGAAACTCCAACAGTTTTTAATTGCGTACTACCAATATACACAAATTACGCATAAAGCAATTAATATCTAACTGAAATCAGATATGCGTCCATACCATATATACTCGGCAAATCTTGTGCTCAAAACACTCTGTAAGGGCGCGCGTGCTTCGCGCCTGTTCTCTCTCTCTCTCTTTTTTTCCCCCCTTTTTAAAAATTTTAAGCCGTTCGATCGTAGTACAGCTTCGTCAGCAGCTTATGTGGGAGAATAAGCCGCCTGCACAGTTTCAAGGGAAATGAGAACAGCATGCCTTCTGTGAGCTACGGATATGAGCGTGAGACGAGAGGAGAGCAAACTGTGTGTAGGACGTCCGGCCCTAGAAGGTCAACTCAAGCGCGCGCCGCTGCGTTGGCTTGTAAGGCCTGCGTCAAACAGCGGCAACATGACTCACATATGACAATTTCTGACGTTATTTGCGCGCAACAAGAGCGCCTAACAGACTCAAATGAATAACGGAAGCGCGAATAAATAACAAACACGACAATCAGAAACCGAAACGCGGCGTTTCTCCAATTGCGCTGGCTGTTTGTAAGAAGGTTTTCTCGGAACCGCAATCAAATAATAACGTAGGAGTTTGCAGACAAGACAAACGGGCTGTGTCGCGCGTTCAAATTTTATAAAACACGACGAAGCCTTTGATGGGCACGATATAATTTGTCTACGCGCAACGGACCGCTCGTGTTACCGCGTAAGCGCGTAGTCGCCCACTTGACACACCCAGAAAATAGCGGAGGATGGCTTTACGAAATTTCAATTCCTTTTAACCGCCGGCACCGACAGAGAGCACACGAAGGTCTCTCCTCCGAAGTTCAGCTTACGCACAATCTATAAACGATAACGATAGGTTGTTTTCAGTGACACCGAAACCAGAATCATGATCGCACTGATGAGAAGCCGCGCAACTTCTCCCGACGTAGCAGAAGACACTCCAGCGCAACGACTCCGTTCAACGGGTCGCTCGAAACAATTATTGTTCTGTTGGTGTTCCACTCACCTTATACAAAATCGACGAGTTTGGCCACCTCAAGAACGCTCTGAAGAGACTTCAACGCCTAAACAAACAGCAGTTGTTGCTTCCCATGCAATCGACTACAAATTTGGGCATGGGCCATATTAGTACTCCGCAGCAAATTTATAAAAATTTATTTAAAAGTAAAAACAAAGTTATGGTCGGCAATAAATTACGAATACGTTTTTGTGTTTTACTGCATCTTTATTTTTATATTACTTGAAAAAAAAATAACGTATACTTTTTGTGCGGAGCTGTACACATATGATTGCGATTCGGCCATGGGCGGTTGCGTGGGGAAGTATTCCATTCGTCATTGATCTGTTTGTACCGCGTCGGTGCGGCGACAAGAATGCGGTCGGTGCTTTGCCACTGGGAAACGAAGAACGTCGCGGAACATCGGAGTGTGCAAGTGCGCGGCTGAAAATCAACGGAGCCGCTGTAGGTTCTGTGGCCACGTCAAAATTTCTGTCAACGGGCAAAGTACGACGCCGCAAAGTAAAACACAAACATGGCCGTCAGAGAAGAGAAAATATGCACGCTGGCCGCCGCATTTCTGGCGTTTTTGGTTGCCGTTTGTCGAGCCAGCGCTCCGATGGACATCAAAATGGACGAGAAGGCCCACAGCATTCACAGGGTGGATACGGTAAACATCCTGGTCTACACTTTCCTGCTCATCCTCACCGTGTGCATCATTTGGTTTTTCAAGCGACGCCGTGCCCGGTTTCTCCACGAAACTGGACTAGCGATCATATTCGGTGAGTCTATGTGTCCATTCACTAGTTTGTCGCCTCGCTTGTTAACCGAATTACCGCGGCAGAGTGAAATCGTAACACTGCGTAAGCCGGCTACGTTAGTGACCGATCGCAATCTACGAATTCGGTCGATCGGAATTGTCTGGGTTGCGCCATATACCTGTTGGCATAAAGATTGCCCAGCCACCTTGATTTCCCGCCGTCTGTTTTACTAACTATTTAGTGAGCAGCCATTTCTTACGGTTAGTGCCCGTGTCGCATCTGGATCTGGCCGCTTTTCAAGATAACCGAGCACGCGTCGCATCTGTGCCAGTTCAGACAAGCTGCATCGCGAAGCGCACGACATTTGATCTTTTCGATATTTTAAAGCAGTCATTTCACTTGGAATCTCTCCACCTCGAAATCTCAGGCCGCTGCGGTGTGAGCACGCCCCTCCTTCCCCCTCGTTCTCTTTCACCTCCTCCCTCCGCGCTCGTCTGTTCAGTTTTGTCGCGGTGTTATTTGTTGCGGCCTGTTGCGGCAATTCTGCGTTCAGCAAACCGGGATCGTCAACCTCTGTAATATGGTGGCTGCTCGATTGCAGCAGGCTGTAAAACTTGGAAGCCAAATAAAACACCGGCGCGCCTTTCCGGCCTTGCAACCATTGGTTTCGTTGATCACCTTGCGGCTTCGACGCTGCGTCGGCAGCTGTCGGCTTTCAGCGCCGTCTCCTTGACTTGTAAGCTCCGAAAGGCTTGAACCGGCATGTGGCAGCCTGTCACTCTGCAGCGGCTCTCGTTGCTTCGAACTCCTAGGAGTCAAAACCACTGGCCGCGATCGCACCTCTCCACATCCCTTCTAATGCTAGGTGCGGCATAGGGGAAGTGGTTCAGGATGTATGCGAGGTGTATATGCAAATTCTTACGCAGCCCTCGACAGCGCGTACGCATACAGCTACTCTCGCGACGTCGCTTGAGTCTGGGCTTATGCATCGATCGCAGAGTTGTATGTTATGTCTACATTAGAAATGTGCATAGGAAAGTGTGCTTTCCTGCGCCGTTTCTAGGAGTGTGCGTTTGTTTGCTCTAAAAGCGTCGAAGTTCATTTTGCTTGTTGATGTGGTTGTTGAAAGCTCATCGAACCAAACAATTGCAAAAGAGTGCCATAAATTCCTTGGTCACATGTTAGCGTACATTCTTTTGCTTTTGTGACTTTTGGCAAAATACTTTGACGAATGAAGAGAGGATGCAATGTGTTGCTTTGCTTAATGTCAAGACGCCTTTTGAGTTTGCTCTGGCAAACACAAGTGGTAGTGTGTACGGACCAATGTTATGAAGACCACCTCTGTAAGGTACTACTCTCAAATTTCCAAAACAATACCGCACTTTGTAAAAGCATGCTTCACCATATTTCCAAATATGTGCCACTGGCCATCAGCATGTTAAACAATTGCCTTTGTTGGTTCTGAAGCAATTGGACTATAGACCACATGTGGATCAGACACTTGTTGGCTATAAGGATTCACGGATCATGATTGATGCCAGTGTTTTGGCAAAATGGTTTTTCAAAATGAAATAAATGATTTTGCATTATTTTTTAATGTCCACTTATCTTAAACAAACGTAGGTAATATAATGAATAGGCCTTGTGTGCTTACAGTAAACTGTTGCAAGCAGGCTCAGTATTAGGTCATAGGTGTTCGTAGATGGGCACCTGGGTGAGTCTTGCTGCACGAAAATGTCTGGCTGTGTTTCGTTGTTCTAGGTGCTGGGTTGTTGAAACGATCTTAAGAAAGCTCTTATGAAGAGGTGCAGTATGTTTTAGACAAAAACATGAAAATACCAAAGACACATGTGGATTTTGATCTCCTGTTGTTTAATGAGCACTGAAATTGTAGTACACAATCGTCTCTGCATTGTGCACCCCATTAGAATGTGGTCACTGCAGCCAAAAATTACTTGCTGTGCTTGGAATATTTTTTCTGGTACTTATAAAAAGGCCTTATGTTTTCCATGAAACTCATTAAGTATTCTTGCAGAGGAACCTTGATATGGATCAGAACTCTGAAGATGACATGTTCATGAAGATATTGTGTAGTACTTGTGGCACTGGATAAATGAGGCTTCAGCACTGGCACTGCCCGATACGGCAGGCTTTGTTTAATCCATGATTAAATGTTGTGTAGCATGAAATCAGACTAAGGATGGAAAGGAACGAAGGAGAAAATGGCGTTGTTCTTTCTTCTACTCTTGTGCTGTGCAATTCACATAATACCAAGTAGTCGGGTCCTGCACCTTGTTTTGGCTAATCAAATGACTTTTTATTTGGCAAAACTGATGAATAGGTGGATCGTAACATTTACCAAAACGAAACATATATACAGCTCCTCATAGCTTGCCCATTTATTTCTCTAGAATTTGATGTCACTTTCGTCGCATTCACTGTGGTGTAAAGAATGGTGAACATTACAATCTGGAATACTACTTTTTAAAATATGTCTGATTGTGGCAGCTGTGCTGAACGCTTAGTAACTCTGAAAAACATTTTATTACTAGAGAGAGCTGGATAAACGGGTTGTGTGCAGCTGTTTAATCTTTTGCGTGAATGTTTCCACAATGTCGTGCAGCTTTGGAATGTGTGGCTTGTTTTGCCTTTCCTTCGGCCTTGCTTGTAAAACTTTCCATTTAGTGACTGGACAAATTTATCTGTTTACCTGGAGTTGTGCGGCCCCCAAATATACGGAACAGCAACATTTTACACCAGTGTGCTCTGAATATTGTTGTTAGTACAATCCACTGTTTTGCATCAGCCCAGAGATTTAACCATGCAAGCACTGTCAGCTGCACACAAATTTCAGTGTTGAATGTTAGAAAAGGATTTTTCATGTTCTGTGGCTTGCAGTAGAAGAAAGACAACAGTCATGCATCAGTGAGAAGTAGAATTAGGAATGTCACTGGATCCAAAGCTTCAAGGACGCTTATCTTCATTGAGGCAGCGGCTGCTTTTGTTATCAGTGTTTTTACATACACCTAGCCAACGCTTCTCTGCCTTCACTTGGGTAGCAGCAGGAGGAGAGAGAGAGCAAAGCATCTTCACTAATCTGTGAATGGAGAAAACAGGAGGCACCATTTTGTAGGGTCTTTAAGATAACTCTAGTAATGTCTCCAGAATAAGCTGGTACATGGAGATTAGTAATTGAAGTGTGAGTCTTCAAATAAAATAATAAAAAAAAATTCACATAATAAAAGTGAAACAAGGAGGGATAAAGGGAGGGAGGTATGGTGTTGTGTTAGTAAGAGGAAGCAGGGGAGGTTGGGTGTACTGGAGTTGGGTTTGTTCAAAAAGTGAAAATAAAGCCTTGAAAGGGCAAAAACATCTGTGCTAGTAGGTCAGATTTGACACTTTTAATTTTGTCACAACAAACAAAATTTCTGTTGTATTGGTAAACAAGGCAAAATCTGATGGATGTACAGTCAGCAGCAAATTTTCGGAGGTCATGACATCAACAAAGAGTTCGTGTTTCTTGTAGCACAACAATGCACTGTCGAACCGTCTCATTGCATTGCAGTAGTTGAACATGACACGTCTAGGCTGCAATAGAACAATCTATTTCTGTGGTTTCTTTCGTTTCCAGACTTTTGCTCAAGGCTGTACCCCTAAGGAAAAAAGATGAAAATTCTCCCTACAAATCTGCAGTAGACCTTTTTCGTAATTGTTAGGCTAGCTATATCATGTAGGGTCTAGAAATGATCCGTGCTCGTGGAATACACAAACACAGTCACGCCATCGAGCAAACGAACACGTGTACATTTATTAACTGCTTTTACATGACTCCAAGTTCGCCAGCTGAATCTTATAAATAACTAATAACATGAGAGATAATCTAATATAATACCAATACACCACACAAACAACGTAACATGTACAATGTTCAACTCACCGCATGAGCACGTGGGACCGAGCTGTGTAATTTCCCCCATGGACCTCGTGCGAGAGACGTCTGTCCATAAACGCTGAGAAACCCCAAAAGAGAGAAAGAGCTCTTCCTCATGCGCCCACGTAACCTCGCTCCCTCTCAGGCGGTGCCACTGTCACCACCGTGCGACCACAGTGCCATCTCTCGCTCGGTGGTGAACCTAACTACGCTAACTACGACGCGTGGGCACCGTGAGGCAAAAACGATTTTACAGGGGTGATAGCACCCTCATATTCACGACCAGCTTGGTGAGCTAAGGGCGACACAGTCACTGTTGCAATCTGCACATACAAGTACAGTTTGGTAATCTTATAGGCGATACAGAAAGTGTAGGCATGGCCCTCATCATAAAACCACGCAGAGAACACAAGCCCCACCATGTGTAGTTAGCATTCTTTCTTCATTTGAATCTCGAACAGCGATGGTATTAGCTAGGCAAATAAGTACTGCGGGAAAGTGCACTTGCAAACTTGAAATAGGGCCTATTGAAGCTGTGTCCAACTCTTTAGCCAATTAAAATGTGAATGCTACAGGGCGTACATGCCAGTAGACTCTCAGCACTTCAGATTATACAGATGTGACACAATATGAGAAAGAACTTTCATAATATTATTGCTTTTGCCACTGTTCTGCAGCTTCTTGGTTTCGTTCACTTTGTATTAAATGTCTAGCTTAAACATTGGTGCATATTCTTGTCATGCAGGTAACTAACACAATACAGTAGGTCACAGCTATACTACATTTTGTTTCTTTTGCTTGTCAGTATGCTGGCTTAGTATGATTGGGTAAAAATTAAGAAACGGCTTGCAGTTGGCTCTTTGTCAAAACATTGTCGAATCGGCACTTTACCATGCCCCCTTTTTCACAAAATATTAGAAGGCACGTGAGATGATGTGATGAAATAAGGAAGCAATTATGTCAGTTTTATCAGCATTGTGGGGCTTTTTTCTTACATTTGCATGGTGGTTGTCAGTCTTGCTTCCAAGCTACCATCCATAATGACGTCTCAGTCTCCTCTCTTTGGTATTTCAATGTTTTTCTGTTGCAGCATCTAAAAGCAGCAACCTCTAGTTTCTCACGGGGTCATTACAATAAGCTTAGCCTGACACTATCTTCACCTTCACTTTATAGGACGTGGAAAAACAACCCTACGTGCTTTCGGAGTTTCTCATGCGGAAGTTACGAAACAATGCCTTTATTGCTCCACATTTTTGTTTGACCACTTTGGGACTTCATGTATCGGTACATAAACACTGCCATGCATGTTCTAAAATTCAGCTGCTGGCAGAATGTGTTTAATTCAAGTGTGCTGTTGAATCATGACCGTTCTACATTTTCTTCACTGTCATACAGTCTACCATCCCTTTCCTTCTGACAAGATTTGTCTTGTCTTTCCGATTGCAGGACTCATAGTCGGAGCAATAGTGCGGTATGCAAGTGAGGAGACTGAAATGTCACATGTGCGCGTGGTGCCCATTCAGGGCAGCAACTACAGCGATGCCGTCCCACCAGACAATGTGTTTGTGATGTTGGAGGTTGCCAAGAGCGAAATTGGGCACAAAGAGAACAAGACCTATGCATACACCTTCCAAGGCGAGGTCACCGATGTGGAAAGCAAGAAACTGAACCAGAAGGTAAGTCATCTGTGTGTGTCCAAGCCAGGTATGCACGGAAATAGATACTATAGTGCATCTATGTTTATAGCTTTAAATGAAAAATGCCAAACAGAAACCCTCATTTAGTTTGTCCTTTCACTTATCCAGTTTAGTGTATCCTGTCACATCGAGGTGTAGTTAACCTCTTCTAGCCTGTTGCCGTGATGTCACTGCTTTGCCAGCTTTAGGCATCCTGTAGTGTGCCTTTCATGCTCAGTCCGCTCATGACTGCTATAATAGCAAAAAAAAAAGGGCAGGAAGAGGAAGATGGAAGCTTGCGATGAAAAATTCGTAAACAGGGTGTGTGTGTGTGTGCTGGATCCAGTACACACACCCCTATTTACTAATTTTTTATAATAAATTAGCATGTTGCCTGCCAGTTGCTGGTGACATTAGTGTGATTCTATATCCAGAAAGAAGGCATGAGTGGGACAAAAAGTGAAGTGGGACAAAAGTGATAGCATGTCTAGCTGCCAAGCACTGATGTATCGGTGCATAAGTGCACCAAAAGAACCAAGCTGTACACATGAAATTTTCATGGGAAATGAACAGTGCAGAAAACTGGCAAGGCTGGAGTCTGTTCAGCAGGACATGTTGCTGGCATCACGTTCACAACACCACGCCAGCAGTCTTTAAGATATCGTAACACGGCCCACAAAAGGCACACAATGAAAGACCATAATGATCTAAAGTGCATAGCTTTTTTGAAGTAGCAGTAGCTTTCTTCTTTTTTTTACAGCGAAAGCTGTTATGAGATCATTTCACCGGCCGTTTTTGGCGCTGTAGTTGTCCGCCGCCGCCGCCGGTGTCCGTAACCAGTATCGCTCGAAATAAGAAAAAAAAACGAAATAAGAAAAAAATTCCAGGATGGAACGAGGTTCGAACCTGGGCCCTCTGCGTGGGAGCCCAGTATTCAACCTCTGAGCCATGCTGGTGCTTGAAAGTGCTTTGCAAAATGGTCCTATACAGGCTTCATGTCGGGAAGGAACCACATTTGCATATGCAATATAGCGTGGTAGAAGAGTAAAATAAGCACCAAGCGTCGCTCAATGCCAATTCTGTAACCAGGCGTCACACAATGTGAACTGCGCAACGAGTAGGTTGTTGAATGCTTGCTACCCATTACAAGGGGCTCTGCCATAATTCTTCGTCGTCATCAGGCACAGCATCAACAAAGTGCGCATAATGCGTTACATGCGTTTAGCAGGTACCACGGCTCTCCGTAGAATGACGAAAAATGGCACATTGCCTGCTGCCCTACTTCTAAAAAATTACAATGATTTATAGCGTAGTGGGTTCCTCGCAAGTGCATTTGTATTGGTTGCCAAGGAAGCCTATAAGCGCATGATCCATTTCCTCGGGGTCTCAGTAAAATTACAATGATTTAAAGCGTAGTGGGTTCTTTGGAAGTGCACTTGTATTGGTTGCCAAGGAAGCCCATAAGCGCATGATCCATTTCCTCGGGGTCTCAGTAACGTTCTTCCCCCCCCCCCCCGTCTCTCTCCCACGTCAACGTATGTTATACAGCATGACGGGAGAGGGAAATAGCGACCGGGTGTCACCCAATGCAAATTACATAACTGGTGGGCCGTTTAAGGCTTCCAACCCATTACAAAGGGCTGAGCCATAATTCTTCATCGTCATCAGTCGTCGCGTCAACAAAGTGCACATAATGTCTTACAGACGTGTAGCTGGTGCCTCGCGTCTCCGCAGAATGACGAATAATGGCTTAGTAAGGGCTTCTCAATTTCACAAAAATTGTGATTTATGGCGTAGTGGGTACCTTTCTAGTGTACTTGTATTGTAGCCCGAGAGAGCTTACAACGGGATCTAGAAACGCCGCTTTTCTAGCTTTCGCTGTGACTGTGCTGCGATTTCAGCGCAGACCTGGCGTTTTTTTTTCTTTACCCTCAAGCTCATAAATTTCTCCTAGAGACAGGAAATGCTGTGATTTTGTACTTTTCTTACAATACATACAGCTGCTTCCGTATTCATTTGAAATATTTTTGTATAAATAATTTAGGTCATAAAAACGTTCAGCTGGCATTAGCTATATCTTCTGTGTAGACTTTATGAGCTTCTGCCCCTGTCATCTATTATGTGCACACCTCTCGTGACATCCCTACTAAACAATATAATTGTTTAGTAGGGATGATGCTAGCAAATCAGCATGAATAGTGAAAAAAAAAAAGTGGATAGGAAAAATAAGAGTCCAGATTTTCTTCTCGAGTTGGAAGTTCCTGCTCTTTCACTGTTTCTGTTTCTCATATTCCTAAATTGTTACTATGTTGTGGATTCTCTTTGAAAGATGTGCTCCGATATGTGTTAACTGAAGTATCTACTCGCTTTGATTCACATTTTGACTACATATTTTCATCAAGTAATGCTAAGCACAGGATTTCTGCTAAGGATGTTACTTCGCTGCTCCTTTTCAGTACTACAATTAAGACTTGTGCTCCGATGTGATAAGTACAAAGTTAATAAAATATTGCTCATTTGTCAACACTACGCCATAAATTATCCTGTGTGTTGTATGCACTTGTTCAAATAAACCAGCAATAACACACTGTAAAAAACTTTTATTTCTATGACTACCCAATGTGATAGCCAGTCTACTGCGTTGTTGTGCAGCTGAACTTGAGAGGGCAGGTTTGTTCGCAGCTGTGGCAGCTTCTTTTCGATGGAGATTGAATTTGAAAATGCTCATGTGTTTAGATTTAGGTACACATTAAAAAATCGGATGATCAAAATTCTGAATTTCCTCACTACATTATGCCTGATAACCAGATAGTGGTTCCCGCAAATAAAACATTTTAAACTCCTGCGACTCAGGTGACATCAAAATCCCAACAGTTTGGTTCTGCTTATCTTGTACAACGACGCAGCGTTGTGGCAATTTTGTATTTTGCCAGTTTTGTGGTGTGTAGTTCAAAGATTCGTGATTTATGCTTAACAGTGCTGTGGTATGTGTGTGACTGTGGCATTAGCCTTACATTTTGTTTGTACCACGATGCTTGCTGTCTTATTACAGGCAACCTTTGATCCAGAGATATTTTTCAACATTATCCTTCCACCCATTATATTTAATGCTGGGTACAGCTTGAAGAGGGTAAGTTCCGCTGTTATCAACATTGTTTGGACCACCGAGTTGTTGTGATTTTACTTTTTAAAGAAGTATTATATTTATAATCTTTAATTAAAGTTTGAAGTTATGTACATGATTCAAAATGTTTCCTGAATTGTTATTCATACTATGATGACCACGTGTACATGTAATTCAGTATACCCTGGTAATATTCAGGCAATTTCAGGCAGTTAATTTTCAATTGTGATGTAAGTCATAGTTATCCTAACATTACGAGTCTTTTTATTCCTAAGATTTATCTCCAAGCTTTGCTGGTATCACAGTGTAATGAAAAATATATGCATTTTTCTTCCTCCCTTCCTTCAGAAATTCTTCTTCAGGAACTTAGGCACAATAATGACCTATGCCTTTGTTGGAACAACAATATCCTGCTTTGTTGTTGGGTGAGTGGCTGTTGCGTTTGTTTTCTTTTCTTCCTGGCTGCTTTTAAATTATGCAACTTTACAGCGAGAAAACAGTACAGAGATTGGAAGAATTACAAGTGGGATCCTTGCTCGTTGTTTACATTCCGTGCTGTCTATTGCAGTGCTGAAATGCTATTAATGAAGCTTTGTCTTCTTTTTCCGACAGCTTTTCCTTGTTCTGTTGCATGCAATGAGTGTGCTTGGCAACATTTAGTTATCATGCTATTGCTTATTCGACGTCTCGTTCTGGTGCTTTTCAGGGTGATCATGTATGCATTCCTAATGTTCATGCCACACTTGGAGTTCACCTTCAACAACTGTCTCTATTTTGGCGCCATCATCTCAGCTACCGACCCTGGTATGTAAGGCGTTTCATGTTGAAGTTTCAGCGTATGTTGGCGATAGTTGAGTTTCCTGAAAAGATTTCACGGTCAGAGCATATAACATCGTGTTCTAGACTGGAGCTGTATACGGCTTCTGTAGGAGTTGCAGTCTTGCTCTTTCATTTTGTTCTACCTGTGAAACTGTGGAGTCTTCCAAAATATTACCCAACTTGTGACAGCCAGTGGCTTAACGGGTGCACTTGATTTTTTCAGTAACATTGGTCTCTGAAGGACAACGAACTTGTATAAGATCGTGAAAGCGTGGTCTGTAATAAGTGCATGTCAAGGAGCTTTATTTCAGCTAGGTGCAATAATTTTTGTTCAGTATGTTTTGCTGTAATAAAAAATATGTTCTTTTTTTTTTTCCTCTGTTGATAAGGCACTTATGTTTTGTGGTTTCTCTCCCCACAGTGACAGTATTGGCCATTTTCCATGACCTTCATGTTGACGTGAACCTTTATGCTCTTGTTTTTGGCGAGAGCATTCTAAATGATGCTGTGGCCATTGGCTTAGTTTCGTAAGTCAGTTCTTTCCTTTTTTTTTTTGCTCTGAACATATCTATTTCATATGTATACTTCCATCTACAATCACTACATACTGTATCTTGTAGCTCATTTGAAAATGCTCTAAGTAATAAGCGGAAAAGGGGTACTTTAGAAACATTGTAAGGGCTACTAGTAACTTAACACATTAATGATGCAGGGTTATAGAATTGCTAAAAAAATTGGCACAGCTTGAACTAAGTTGCACAAAGCTAGGTCACAGCAGAGCTGATGGGAACATTTTAGCTTTTCTTGTTAACCGTCTGTACAGAATGCTTAGGCGGTCATTGAGTGAGTGCTGTTGATGATGATGATAATTTTCTATCTACGACACATGGCAAACCTCAACCATAACAGCTCTACTGTAATAGCATGTCAACATCTGAACAGCTTATTCTAGTGCTATATTTCAATTTTTTTTGCATGCTACAGACTGATTTAATGTTCTTGAGCATATGTATTGAGAGATTTAGCATGTTGCTGTTGCACTCTAACACTTGTATATGCTTTGTGGCTTGCTTCCAGGGCAATTTCTAGCTATGAAGAGAACAATAACGAAGGAAAGGAGTTTGAAGTAGCCGCAGCATTTAAAGCATTTGGAAATTTCGTCTACATTTTCCTTTGCTCATTCATGATTGGCTCCGTGACTGGATGCGTCACAGCACTCATATCCTTTTCTTGGCTTCGTTTTTGTTAAAAAATGGATACACACTGGGTGAACACTAAGCCGTTTCAATTTGGAATTTCATTGTATGTTCTGAAATTGCGGTAGCACATGCAAGATAGTTTGCTCTTATACATAATGTTTGCTTAGCATATGGGCATCATTGTATAAGTGATAAAACTGTCATTGACACATAGTATTCACATCATTATAACATGCACATAGTTCTTCATGGATTTAATAAAAAGCCTGTGAAATTTTGTAAAGGCACTATCTGCTAAGTGGCTGATGCATCATAATGGCACACCATTCACTTGCTCCTTAGGAAGTGTGTAGTCACATTGTCCACATTCTTGGAAGAATGTAGGCATTCCTTGTTGGGAATGGACTTCCCTGCATTGTAAACTAGGGTGAGGCACCAGCGAAAGCATGTAGGTGAGTCTTCTTCCCAATCCTGTGATTCCTTGACTGCTTCTCACATCACCAAGTTCACAAAGCTGTGCGACTTCCCACTGTTGGAGAGCTGCCTCTTCGTGCTCATGTCCTACACATCTTTCCTCATTGCTGAAGCACTTGACCTCACAGGTAGGTGCTGTGCTGTTAATTCTGCAGCTTTGGCTTCTGCTCTTGGAATTGCAGTAATAGCCCTCAGTATCACTTAGGCAGTTGACCTGTAGAGTAACTAGGCTGCCACTGTAAGCCACTTGGACAGGACTAGTGCTTTGTCCTGTACCCAGCTCTTTCCATTAAGTTTTTTGATTTAGTAAATATGTAACAGCAAATGTGTCAACACCAACTAGACTAACTCTTTTCTTTAATTGTAGCCCGTTTGCTTAGGCGTTGTGCCATTGAGCTTGAGGTTGTAGGCTGCATCATTCTTGCAGTGCCCGCAATTCGATGAGCGTGAAATGCTAAGATGCTTGTATTAATGAACCGCAGATTGTCAATATTCTCTAGAAACCCTCACTATGCCGTGCTTCAATATCAGATCATGGTTTTAAAATTCAATACCCCAGAATTTAGTGTTCGAAATGTTGAGTAAATCATAATTTGGTTGCCAAGTGACTAAACAAAATAAAAGAAACTGCTTTACTTCTAAAACTAGTGTGGGGTGATTCCACGAGAGATCGAACATGCCTGTCCGGTCGCAATTTTTGTTTTGCCTGGCTTTTTTATATGTTATGTGGGCACATTCAAAGTGCACGGAACTGAAAATTTTATTTCCAAGAAACGCTCCCAGCGCACCCAAAAAATATTTGAAGGTGGCGGCGCATGCCTCCTGTTTTTGCTCACTGCATTGTTTTCGGATTTCACGGCCGAATTTAGCGCGAACTATAAATGATGTGTCGAAAATTTATTTTGCTGGTTTTAATACGCACTACTGTGAATTACATTCATGCTTTTTTTATGCCGTCCTCATTAAGAAGAAAATGTGAAAAAATGGCAAACACGGCCGAAATCAAAAAAGGGTCCTAAGTTTGAGGCGCCTTGGCGCCTTTACTATTTCAAACAGAAACTTGAAAACAGTGTCAACTATAGAAAAGAGCCTTTGCAACATTTATACGGAAGATAATTTTCCTACGGGCAACGCAAAAAAAGAAAAAAATAGTTAAAGAAGCGAGTTTTTTTTTTTAAAGAAGCACGCGAGACAGTTAAAGAAGCACGCGAGACACCGCGAACACATGGTTTAGGTCACTTTGTCAAAACTCTCCTTGCACACAGAATAAAGCATCTGTATGCAGCGAAGGCCAACTTAATCTGTAACTAAATGCCACAATCAGCAGGCGCGCTGTTATGCAGTTGTTTTCTCACTGCCTGCTTGCTTCCCTTCCATTACATGCATTGTACGCTCTAACCATCTTCCCCATTCGACGCACATTGTGCCTAAACAACATTTGTAAAAAAGTTAGCTCAATGATTTCCGAGCCGTTTATTTCACTTCCCGCAATCACGTTTTCGGCGTCGCAGATAACGTCTTCCTGTATCATCTCGACCTTTACCTCAGCGTTTCAGCAGCCAGAAAACGTGCAGTGCGGCAAGATTAAGCCATGAGTGGCCGAAGCTTCCCAATTGATGATGTTTTGTTGCTACTTTACTTAAGTGCTTTCCCACGTCGAGGACAGCAAAGGTCATTGGTGGCACCAGACGGACATTACCCTTAGTTTTGACAATGAGTGCGGCCTACAAATTAAATATTACAGCCCAAAGCGCTTAGACACCCTTAGTCATAAAATGTTAAACCGTAAGCAGTTCTGGAAAGGCATTCATGACAGCTGCGCAGATGTGGGATAATTTGTGCGGCGCCGTTCAGTATAAACGTTTCGGCTTGCTCTAGGTCTAGCTGTTCACTACACGCGATGCGCGCGGCCCATGGCTACGTCCGATTGTTCTGTGCCGATTATTTACGCGTTCACAAAAAGAAGATTGCAGAGGAAAACGTTTTCGTTGCGCAAATTTTTTTTCTTTGCTCTTTTTGTTGTTGCCTACCTCCAGAAGCTACTGTCATAGGCTGAGGATCTTCGCGACACCTGCGAGGTCTGCTTGCATTGCTTTAGGCTCCTCAAGGAAAACCTGTCTACATCTAACCGCGATGAGGTAGACCAGGCATTCCTTCAGGAAGAAGAAGCGGTTGATATCTTGAACAGGCGCGCCCATCTTTCCTCTGATGATTGTAGGCGAGGTTGTAGGCTGCAAACTGTTTACACGTGAGCCATTTAGAGGGCGGCAGCAGCCCACTTTTGCACACGCTAGACACAAATAAAATCTGAGAACACATTTTTCTTGACGAAAAGCCACCAGAGCAAGGTTTTGCTGCAGCAGAATAAATAAAACTGCAATTTACGCACAATGCAAGCTATTAACAACCATCAGTCGCACTGAAGTGAGCACTCACAGCAAGGGTCACTTTGGCCAGTTATATCTCGTAAACAAAGCAAATGAGGACATATGATATTAAAAGCGTGTGTTCATTGACATAAGCGCTCTTCCATAAAAAATTGCCGTCAAAATTGAGACCGGAGTTTTTTTTATTTTATTTTTTGAAAATGTACTTTTTTGAAAAAACTCGCTTCTTTAACAACTTTTTTCTTTTTTTGCGCTGACCGTAGGAGAATGATCTTCCGTATAAATGTTGCAAAGGCTCTTTTCTATATTTGACACTGTTTTCAAGTTTCTGTTTGAAATAGTAAAGGCGCCAAGGCGCCTCAAACTTAGGACCCTTTTTTGATTTCGGCCGTGTTTGCCATTTTTTCACGTTTTCTTCTTTTTGAGGATGGCATAAAAAAAGCATGGATGTAATTCACAGTAATGCGTATTAAAACCAGCAAAAGAAATTTTCGACACATCATTTATAGTTCGCGCTAAATTCGGCCGTGAAATCCGAAAACAATGCAGTGAGCAAAAACAGGAGGCATGCGCCGCCACCTTCAAATATTTTTTTGGCGCGCTGGGAGCGTTTCTTGGAAATAAAATTTTCAGTTCCGTGCACTTTGAATGTGCCCACACAACATATAAAAAACCCAGGCAAAACAAAAAAATGCGACCGGACAGGCATGTTCGATCTCTCGTGGAATCACCCTGTGTCTGTGACTGAAAATTTTTCGCTGCTGCAATTTACTAATCATTGTGGCAGTAGTGCCCTTCTCTTGTATAAAAACAGGGTTGCTGACCATATTTTCTTGTTAAAATGTTTAATGCCAGCAGAATGAGGCTGGCTTGTTACCTTTGATTATGCTGCTTTGTGCACGTATACTGTAAAATGCTGAGCAAGTTCCCCCCCCCCCCCCTACGGTGAAGGATAATCCGACCAGATTGGGAGGGGGGGGGGCATTTGCTTGGTCACGGACCGAAATTCAAGATGGCGGCGGGAGAGCCGCTAAAAATAAAAAATGCCCATCCATGTTTATAATGAAGTGCTTTAATTTTTTACTGTTTTATTCCCCCTCCTCACTGTCAAACCGTTGAAGCAGCGACCGGTTTGACCAATATACGACCGGCCACATGACAATGGAATTTCATAAACATTAGATACGCGTTCAGTGTACTCATTCTCGTGCTTCTTTTTACTCAAGCGATGCTCGTCTTGAAAAAAGAGTGGCCGAGGAGGAGGAGTGGGGGGGGGGGTTTGCTCGGTCATTGGCGCTTATTTCAGATCTCCCAAAAAATGGAGGGGGGCGCTTGCTCAGCATTTCATGGTATACTCTGTCATTTGTCATAAAGGCCCTTTCAAGGGAGCATTCTGTTCTTTAAATTCCAGCATGCAAAGGTGTGTTTCATGTTTATGAAGAATGTTTATACTCTTGTGGTCATTCTGAATCACCGAATTTTTTTTTGTCTTGTAGGTATTGTGGCTGTGCTGTTCTGTGGAATCTGCCAGGCCCACTATACCTACAACAACCTATCAATAGAATCTCGGTTGCGGACAAAACAGGTTTGCTGCGGCTTTGCTTTTTGCTGTAGGCTTCACGTCTCGTGATTCCGTTCCTTTTTTCTTATGTGTTTTTTAAGTGACTGCTTTAGCGAGCCAGTCTATGTTATAAATGTATTTTCCTCAGACTCTATTTATCTCTGTAGCTGCTCTACATCACTTCAAAGTGTGCCTTATGCATCTTTTCTTGGGCCAGCCTTGTATTGAACACTTGATTTGTCAGAGAATATTGTTCCAAGTTTCATTTCATTGAGCTAGTGTGTGTTGAAGGCCGTCTTATGTCTGTGTTTATAGCTTTACCGAGAATACAGTCAAGTAGATCTCTGAATGTTAAACTCTTTGTGCGTTAAGTGAACAACATAACAGCTGATGTCATGATATCGTTCATGTAGAGTGTCATTTGTGCATAGGCGAATATGGTGGGCATCCGTTGACGTGGGTTTGTGGGGCAAGTCAAGCGATAACATAGAGCAGACAGGAGGGGCTGTGCAAGCCTCGTTGAAAGCCCGCGTCTCTGGCACAGCACTTCTTGATAACGCAAGCAGAGGGTGTTCCACAAATTGAACCAGCTTTCAGATAAGGCGAAGTCCTTTGTGGCTTGTAGCCTTTGTCAAGTATGTCAACATCCCTTTATCAGCTTGCAAGTGTATTTGCTCACTTGTATAAAAAAAAAGGAAATCCTGGGTCTGCTGTTTGAAGCTATGCATGTTGTGTACATATTTTTGCACAGCTACTATAGGTAGTTGTAAGCTGAGGCATTTTGTGAAACTTACTAAAGCTATATCACAGTCAATACACCTGAACAAGTTTGTGGAGAAATTTTGTAATACTAACTGTCATAGTTTGTAAAGTGTTTGAATAAGGCAGAGGTGCAGCAGTACAGTGCAGCTGTATTTTAATACATTGTTATGAGAGTGGCAGCTCATATTATTTACATAAATACAGCAGGCTTCACACACACTATACCTTTTTTCAAAATTATTTAATGTTGTAGTGTATATTCTGTCTTGATTATAGTTTGCATCTCCTACCTAGAAGCTTTTACACAAGTTTTAGCTTGAGAAAATGTTTTTTTTTTTGCTTATGCTGGACCCAGAGCAGGCTTCTGAAACTCTGGTTTACTCCATGCTTCACACTAAAAACTGAAACTGGTCCTTTCACTAATTAACTTGTCTGCTACAGTATGCTGCAGTCTGTTGACAATTCCCTTTATAACGCATTTCTCCAGGTGAAAATATAATATGAAACACTTAAAAAATAGTGATCTAGGAGTTACGGTGCTCGACTGCTGACCCGAAGGTCGTGGGATCAAATCCTGGCCGCGCCAGCTGCATTTCGATAAAGGTGAAATGCTAGAGGCCCGTGTACTTAGATTTAAGGGGAGACGTGGGTCTTGAAAAGTGTGTTTTTAATAATTGGGTGAACAGAATGAAATTTAATACACTTATTCAGTTTTTTCTACAGATTCCAAATCTGTGAGTAGATTTTTCATAGCTGCATTAGAACAAACGATATGCTGTTTCTACAACGTTTTCTAGCACATTTCTTACGGGGATTTCCGGCAACTTCTTTTCGTCAAACACAAAAACAAAGTATGTGGCAAGAATGCCAGAAAGCTGATCTAGCCGATGATGCTATTTATTTTCTTACAATATTGTTTACCAAATGACAACTCTCAATAATCATAAAGTGTATGAAGCAAAAATTTTTCGCTCATATTTGCGTGCATTTATTTTGCATTCGAAGTTTGATGAAAACAATAAAATTAGCATCATCGGCTAGACGAGCTCTCTGGCAGTCTTGCCACATACTTTGTTCTTGTGTTTGACAAAGCAAAGTTGCCAAAAAGTACCGTAAGAAATATGCTCTCAGAAATCTCATATCTTTTGTTCTAATGCAGATAATAAAAATCTACTTGGAGATTTGGAATCTGCAGAAAAATCTGACTAAGTGTACTAACTTTCATTCAGCTAACCTAAGTAATAAAAAAACTTTTTTCAAGACCCACGTCTCCCCTTAAGTGCACGTTAAAGAACACTAGGTGGTCGAAATTTTAGGAGCCCTCCACCATGGCGTCCCTCATAATCATATCGTGGTTTTGGGACGTAAAACCCCAACAGTTATTATAAATACTATTATTATAGCTTTTCTTGGCCAGGTAGCCAGGTCTAAATAGAGCGGCTGTGTTTACCTAGCTTGGAGTGTAACTTTTTCTTCTGTTTTTGCATTTTTCAGCTCTTTGAATTACTAAATTTCCTAGCAGAAAATTTTATCTTCAGCTACATTGGTGTCTCCATGTTCACGTACAAGAAACACAGATGGGATGCTGGCTTCATTATGGTTGCCTTCGTATCCTTTGCTCTAGTATACAATTGTTGAAAGTATCATGTCATTTACCTGCATCTGCTATGAATGCAATTTGTTGGGCATTATGTATTTTAACTTTCTGGAGGGTTTGGAAGGAATGTCTGATTTTTTCATGTGATTTCAGAGCTTTCATTTCTATAGAGACATAGTTAAAATTGTTATGTCAGATGCTGAACGACATTGCTGCTAGTAAAATTTTTGTTTTTTAGCCTCAAAAAACAATGTCAACAATAGATTGCTGCTTTAAAATATTACTAGTAAAATAGGCTGTTTTTTTCTATGCATTACGACAAGTAAAATGTCCTTCTTGCATTTTGATAGTTTGGATCCCAGTTTATCAGGGTGCAAGTGCTTCATAGTTTCCTGTGACCAATACACCAAGTCTTTCGTTTAGTTGTATTATACAGTCATAAGTTTTCTACTTAAGGCACTTGGATTGCCCCCATGGGTTATGTTTGGATGTATAGTATATGCAGGTTTTTGCGGTACTTAACTCCTCAATCTATTAAACTTTATCACTGAAAGAAAGTTTGGCTAAGTGAATGACACTTTTGCCCGTATTGTTTAATGTGCAAATGTCATTACATGCTTCTACGGCTAGTTATGTAGAGCTATTTATTGTGAGGTTATATGTTTCCTGAAATTCTTATGTGAAAAATGAGCACCAGATTTAGGGCAATAACTGGAAACGGACAACTTCTTAGATTAACTCAAAAGCTCTTTCCTTCTGCTTTTTCTTTTACTTTTTATCCAGAATAGTACCCTATGCTTTATTTCTACTAAGATTTTATAACTAGTTGCTTGTTTTTTCTAATTTTTTTTGTAGTTTGTCATTTGTTCTAAACGAGCCATTTGATTCTTTTTGAATATGCGATGTCCTATTTTTCAACATTAATGGCTGTACATCTGTTTGTAGCTCTAGTCAACACTACATAAAGGCCATGAGAACAGATTACCTGATGTGTTGTATTACTGGCCGCAGCAGCTGCATTTTGGTAGGGGCAGAAAGTGCCTGTGTTGAGGCACATTTAAAGAAAAACTTTCTATTGTCAAAATTAATCCAGTGGCACCATAATTTTCTTGCCCGGGTCTCTTGGAAGTTAGCCTGAATTGGTTGCATGAGTCATATTGCCAATAATGAAAAAGCTTTTCACAAGTGATGGTGAATTGCCACTCAGTTGTCTCAGAGTGCCTCTAATTCGTTGAGTGGTAATGGCAAATAATTTCATTCAAACACCTCTCTGTGTAATCTACAGTTTACTCTACCGCAATTGTAATTAACCATGATGTAATTTGCTCTTAGGCGAAGTTCTTCATGCGAGCTTGCCCAGTTGTTGGTCTATGACTTTAAAACTAACGGGTCAGTCAAAGTCGGGGTAACAAAAGATGGCAAGTTTGACGAGGGGCACGAAAGAAACTTATCCATTTATTCAGCACTTTTTGCAGGGCTGCTTTTCTTCTGGCAATTATTTACCACTCACTAAGCTGTTTTACTATCCCATTGCGTGAAAGCTAGCAGGTGTGGTTCGTGTAGAATAGGTTGTTGCTGTTTCTCTGGTGGAATTACGTCCCACATCACGTCTGCCTCGTTAACCGAAAACGTCACAGCTAGCAATAGCAGCTGGGAGAGCGCTTTACATCTACCCACTGACGTTCCTGCTGAACCTGGGGAGAACGCACAAGATCCCTGGCTCTTTTCAGCACGTGCTATTCTTTTCAGGTGCGTCTTGTTGTGCCTCATTTTTTTGGGCTGTAAAGCGGTAGAATTGGCAGTGGAGGAGGCACGTGTGCCAGGTGGCTGCTGCTGCAGTCTTCTATAGCATAGTAGCTATAGAAAAGAAAAGAAAGAGAGAAAGAAACGAACATAACTTATTTGAATGGGTTTTTTTCAAGCTAACTTTTTATATAAATATTTTAGTGATTTGTGTGGGCGCCTTTGTGGGAATGTAATGTCCCAGCCGCCCTCCCTCTTAGTCTGCTCTGTTAGTTGAGAAAGATAACGATTTACAGACAACATTGATATTGTAACATTTAGCTTATTTAGCTATTTTGAAATTAAAGAAATTAATGGGCTTGGTTTTAATGTAGTGGAAGACATTTAAAATGTGCCAGAAGTAAACAATTGAAACATGAACTTGTGCTAGCTACTACAAGCTAGGATTACTGAAATAGACGTATTTTACGTTTGCTACAATAAAAAGACGGGAAAAATGTAAGTTACAAAAGGTGTAGCTTATCATTTACATACCAGGGATGTTTTTAAGCACGCTTCTGTACATTCTGGAGCATTTTCTTTGTATTCTAATAGCAGTAATCGTCATTATAATCTTATAACCACACTGCAAATTTGCAGTGTACTTATTTGTCACTGTGCAGTCTTGTTACTCGTGTAATTCTCTACTGCCTTTACTTCATCCTTGTCCTCTTGGCACTCGTTCAGTTACTTTAGATTGGATGTTATATGTTCTATTTGCAACATTGCCTGCTTATTGTAAATTCTGTCATCAAAGATTGAGCTATGTTGTTTTGTTATTTGGAATGTGGGGTATTCAGCTAGAGCAACGGCATGGATACCAAGGGATGAGAAACGCAGCTGATGACAGAGCAGAGAGTTATGTAGAGTCATCAGATGAAGCTTGCAGGCATAAAATGGAAACAGCTTGTGCAGGACAGAGTGAATGGAGGTCATTGTTAGGGGCCTTTGTCCTGTGGCGGGCATAAAATAGGCTGATAATGAAGACGTCATGCGGGTGGAAATGTGCTCTACCTAGGGCTTGTCACTTTACTTCAAATAGTTTTCCTGTTTTTGTACTTTTTAAGTGAAGAAGCGTACTTCCTCGTTGCAGGTCTGCGTGGTGCAATGGCTTTTGCACTGGCTATTCGAAACACCCTCTCTGAACAGAGGCACTTGATGCTCACAGCCACCTCGCTCATAGCCATTGTGACGGTGATAGTGTGCGGTGGTTTCACTACACAGCTCCTGGCATGGCTGAGCATACCGTGAGTGCTTTCTTTGCTCACATTCCGAGCCTTTCAGGATATGGCATAAGGGGCTTTGCAAGGGGATGTTGAGGCAAGCCTTCATTGTTGTTCCAGTGTGGCGGAAACACCTAAATAGAATATCAAATCAAGCTAGACGGCTTATTTACGCATCTTAAAGTGTGAATAATTTCGTCTTGCTGTGGTCATAGTTTCTCCCCTAATGTTAGGAATGTTGTAAACATGAAAGGATGTGGTGTAATGTTGCCTTTAAACTTCCACATTGTACCTCCACGGTGTAGATTCGGAAGTGTTTGCTTGAAAAGGTCTGGTATTTGCATTAAAAGACGCAGCAGTTGAGTGTAACAACTTTTATGGGCATTTCTTGTTCATGAGGTAGCTGAATACCTGGAACACCTTAACGTCTGTGATGTTATTATGGCGTGGTGTAACTATGAAATTCTGAAAGAAGGAGATTGGTCTTCCTTTTCTCTTTTGTAATAAGTAGGTATTCTTCAGAAGTAGCTCCTGCATATTCATTAGGTGTCTCCTGTGCTCGTCAAAAATGCTCAGTGAGCAAGACAATTAGTAAAATATATGAAGATAATGAGAAACATATGTATTGACAGTTTGTTATGTTTGGTCTGTTTGTGCCAATTATTAAATGGAAACAGTACATGTGAACTTAACTTGATAGAGGGATTTAGACAGTGCTAAGTTGTTCTGTGTTCCTTCTCCAGTTTTCTGTGTACTGTATCTGTTTATCGATGGTGCAGATGAATTATTAGAAACTTGAAAATGTTCAAAAATATGAGTAATTTCGCATGCTTTATTTATATACAGTAGAAGCTCGTTATAACGAAGCGGGATATAACGAACTAATGGATATAACGAAGCAATCGTAATTCCCCTTGAAATTCCCATAGACGCCCATGTATTTAAAACCTCGTTTTAACGAAGCTAAAATTTCCTCGCAATGGATATAACGAACCTTTTTTTTTTTCCCACCGAGCATTTACTGAACATTTTGGTAGCCGGCAAGTCAATGTCTTATAGCGCGCGACGGTTTACGTCCCATCACGGATGCGGTAATTCAAAAACTCGCGCTCCCGAGGAGCCGCCTGCCAACACGCGCGAGGGTGCGCGTCTGCCTGCCTCCCCCTTCCATTGAAACTCGTGGACCCACCCGCGCACGTCACCCGGCCTCCCCTCTCCCGCGGAACTCGTGGACCCGCCCGCCGTTCGCTGTCGTTCGGGAGAGTATTTCGGCCGCGCGTTAAAAAAGTGCGGCCGGTGCGGCCCTCTGGCGGGGGTCTGGCCGTTGCCAGGCGAGCGAGACCGGCGAGACGGAGACGCGTAGACGCGGTGGCTCCGGCCATCGTATCGATAGTATGCGCTCCCCTTCTGCGGTAGTGTTATATGTTATTTCGGCAGAGTAAAAAGCTGGGCTTGGTGTTCCCTGACTACTGTGCGATGGAGTTAGGAGAGGCCAGCATAGACGCACATCATTATCTTTATTGCTAGCGTGCATGCTTGTTGACATCCGACCGTCAGTTCGTACGTGTTGCATATCGTGCTTTAATTGTGGTGTTAATTCTAATGCGGCCGGACTGCTCGCACTGAGCTTACAAGAGTGCCCCCTACCTCTAGGCCGCACACCTTGATTTAACAGCACTAACATTGTTTCATTTCGTTGTTGCTGCAAGTATAAATTCTGAGTGAACAAAGCAGTACAAAGCGTGCACTGTCGGCGCAGAGCATTACGACGTTCGGCGACGAGTATGGCGAGTACGAACAAGGTTCTGTCTTCGGGAGAAGAAGCGGCGCGGCGGGAATATGATGGGAATTCGCTAGAGCATATGGGCCCAACGATGACGGGCCGACCCCGAGTTTCGAGTGAGAGAGGCATGTCGCCGCAACTGCACGACAAAACTCGTCGGGAAGAGAGACGTCGGCCGCCCAGCAACGAAGGGAATCCGATCCTGACTTGCGAGTGGCCAAAGCAGGAGCTCACGGACCGTTTAGCGGCGTCATATTATCATCACTGTATCGACAGCTAAAATAGTACTTAGTAAAAAACGCACCCCAAAGCCAAGGAAAAGGCACCAGCTCCGCAGTTTCATCAGTCTTCGCGACGCCAAGTCAGTGAAGCTGTGCTAAAGTCCTTGAATGTTGCATTTGTGCGCAGTCACTGCTTCATCGCAATGCCCACTGAATACTTTGTAATACCAAAGGAAACATGGCACTGCCGCAGAACCCAACGACGGTCGGAGTGCCGCCGCGGCCGCGTCTTCGTCGTCTAGGTAGTCTAGGCAACCGCGACCGCCGCGCGCGGAGCAGCTCTGTGTACCACGTGACTTTTTTAACGCGCGGCCGAAATACTCTCCCCTGTCGTTCGCTGCGTGTGCATCAGAACAGCGTCTCTCTCGGTTCCCGCCGCTAGACAGGAGATGGACAACGGCAAACGAAAGCGCGAAACGATTACAATCGAGCAGAAGGCGGCTATGTTGAAAGCCGTTGAGTCCGGCGTCAAGAAGAAAAAAGTTGCCGAAGATTTCGGCGGAGCGTTGAGCACGGTACCGCAAGCGTGTAATTGACCGAATTCTACTCAATATGAGCATGAAGCGCGTGACTACAATCGACCTCTACATGGCGATCGAGATGCTACAGGCTGCTTGGATGTCTGTAACAGCAAGCACGATCGCAAACTGCTTCCGGCATGCCTCATTTGGCGTCAACAGCGGCGGTGACAGCGAAGATATCGGTGCTGCCGCCAATGAGGGTGCCGCGGGTGACCAAGACCTGGCGTCGTGGACGGTGGGACGCTCTCCCTGACGCCGGAGTTGTGCCCGACTGCGACACCTTCTGCACGTACGTCAGTGCCGATGCTGACGCGGTGACAACCGAAGAGCTGACAGAGGCTGAAATTGTGCCCGCGGTGACAGGGTTGGTGAATGACGACAGTGACGAATGTGTCGACGACAGCCCGGAGTTGGTGAAACCGATGGTCGATGTCCGCGCAAGCGCTGGGTGCGGCAGACCTGCTGCGCCGCTTCTTCGGCGCTCACGATGACGGCGAGGACGGACTCGACATAGCGGCAGCGGCCGAAAAAGCCATCATCCGTCTGAGGAAGACACGGCAGAAGTCTATTAAGGACTATTTTTCTGCTAAGTGAGCCGCCAGCTGGTGTGCCGAGTTTGGCGGGAATAAAGTAGCAGTTCTTTGCTGTTCTTTCTTTTTTTTTCTTTTGCTAGTTTTTCTCCGTGCGACGGCCGTTTTTCGTTTGCGTGGCGGGCTGCTGTGGGATTTGGTGGTCAGTACATCCTCTCTTGCGTGCTAATTGTCGGTAGAAATGGATATTGGCTATAACGAACTAATGGTTATAACGAAGTAATTACGACTCTCCCTTCAACTTCGTTATAACGAGGTTTTACTGTACACCATTGTTTGAGTTGCTTTCTGTTCTTCTCATAATTAATCTTGTAATTTGTATTCAAATTTACTCTTTGAATTTGCCATATTTCTATATGTCTGACTGAAGACCTTGCTAGCGTTAATTCAACCATTGCATTTCCAATCCTTGTGTTTCTTGTGCAAAGTGTTACATTCAATTTTATGCTTACTTGAAGTGTCCACAGTGTTAAGCCGCACATTTAGATAATATATACTCTCTATTAGTTTGAATATCATCCTGTTCGTGGGTAAACTTTTAAGTGATGAGAGCTATCATCAGCCTCATCACTTATTCAATATACTGTAGGAAGATTTTGTAAGAAGCATCAGCCATTTAAAAATGGTGTGTGTCACAGATGCTGCCAAAGGGGGCCTAAAAACCAGGGTACCACTCTAACAGTGTGATCAGTGTAGATCAAGCTCTATGTATATAGTACAAATAGCATACGTCCACGCATTCACTTTCCTTTTGTGCACTGTTACTGTGTATTGGCACTTTCGCTGGACTTGCAAAAATGTAATTGGCATTGGTGGCCACAAACACTTTAGGAAGGGAATTTACATTTGTTGATATTATTTTATTAACCACAGATAAAGCAAAAATATGCAGGAAAGCAATCCTTAGCACATAACAAGAGATAGTGAGATGCGACCTGACTTTTTAATGCGTCAACACTGCTGTTCGATAATCAGTCTTGTGTTTTGTCTCTGACTAGCACTCTGTGGAGCAGTCAAATTGCCCTTTTTCTTTTTTTGTCTCTGTTTAGGGTGGGAATTGAAGAGGAGCATGAAATGCTTCAGTTCACTGGTATCAGGCCCGTAAGTGCTACCGTTTCATTTCTCTTTCTAGCTCCTCTCTCTTACCAAGTGTCGAAATGTAGAAATGTTTTGATATTCACAAGACTTGTAAAAAACATCAAATAATCAAGCATTGCAAGAATGTTCAGCAGTGAGCTTGCCATAAAGACACGTGTAAAGGCTGCACTTTTTGTTCGCAATTTGACGAGGCACAGCCATTACACGAGACCAGACGCCATGTGGTTAAATTTTTCTTACTGCAAGTACGAAATCTGTCATAATACTTCGTGATTGCCTGCCAACACAAAAGCAAATGCTGTCCATTTTGTAATTAATTTTTTTACTCATTCATGCATATAGTGCAATTAGCTACTCGTCTTCACTGCTGCTGGTTTGATTCTAAGGCGTGGTAGCTGACCAGGTAGACAGGTAGACAGCTTACGTTCTGTATCATCTGGCAGAGCATGCATTTAGGGATCAAGCCTCTGTGCACAAAAGCTATTGCTTGTGGATCTTGAGTCCTATTTGACATGCCGTAATATTGGAAAGTCGAATGCCCTGGATTAGGGTTGCTTTGGATTGTGTTGGAAATGTTGTTACCTGACAATGTCGCAGTGTTGCTGACTGCAACATAGTGCGTGCAATTATGCTTGCTTTCCTCATCACTGAAGCACCCTGCATGGCACCTATGTCTGTCTAATTGTCAATTTAAACAGTGCACACCAGATTGGCAATAAATTTATGAGTATCTTACACCACACATCATCACATATATTTTATGACACTATTTCATGTTAATTTAAATGTATAGATGTATTAGTTAATGCTAAATTAAAAACTGTATCAAAAGACACCGTTTTGGAGTGGTGCTGGTTCTGGCACTATTGTCTTTTTTGAAACTGTTAAAAGTGTGTGGGCCTGATGAACACTGGATCTTTTGTATATTGTCTGGCATCGTTGCATTTAATGAAATGCAACATGGGCTCAGGGCGGGAGTGTAGACTTCAACTCTGTCGTGAAATTTTGCCAGGTGTAACTGAAGAGTGAATGAAGTCAAAATGTGAGGTAGGCTTACTTCTTGTGTGTGACCAAAACTATTACTGTTAGGTCCTCTTGCAACAGTTCCAGTTGTAATGAATGATCATTTGTTATGTATGAAGGCATTGTTGCCTTCAGCATTTTTATGTGGGCAATGGCTCCCTGTCACAGGTGTAATGAGCATGCATAAGAAGACGTGAATGTCAGTATGCTGAACATGGTCATGAGGGTTCATGATGTGCGGTTGCGGTAGTAGTAAACGGGGACACATTGTTTGGGTCCATGTTTTGTACTCTTGCCTTTCCGTACTGTAATGAATGTTTAAGAACTGAAAACTTTTTAAAAGACTTGACTCGCTACAACCTATGTCAATCTTTGTCTTGTTGCCACATTTCTTGGTCAGTTCACTGTGCAAGACACACTGTGGGCATACTTCAGAGTGACATATTCATAAGGATGGTTAAGAATCCAACATAAATTGTGCAGCTTCGAAGGTAAAATTTTCAGGAGTTTCTTTGTCTTTGCTGTCTTAGAAGGTTCGCATGCTTCTTCATGCTTATTGAATAAAGTCAAATGTAACACCTTCACGTGCACTTACTTGCCCTGTGATGAAAAAAAGTTGCAGTTTCGCCGCAAGGGCAAAGCAATGAATGCGATAGTAACAAATTGGAATGTTATATGAAGTAAGGCTTCCAGCTCACTCTTTTAGCATGCGCCCTGGCAATAACTGAACAAAACACTGGCATTCGGAAACACGGCTACTGCAGCGAGCGAAGTGACCTTCATACTGTTTATGGTTTCAATGCAAACTTTGCGATGAGAGCACAACATAGACAAAGGTATGAGCCATCTGCTGCTTCATTCTAAAGATGCAGCGTTGACTGCGGGCGACCATGCCAGGCTGGTTAAAGTATGCATTTCATCTCTGCGTAAGCCACGACCTTCAGCAACCTTTGCATGCTTTCACTTGCACATAGAATCTATCACTCAATCGATCAGTCACTGTTTATTCAATCAATTATTACAAAAATATAGTTACAAAAATATTTGGACTGTTAGCCTGTGTGACTAGTTAGCCACACAGGCTAACACGTGTGGGGTGATATCAGTTTCGACTTTATATGGGCAAAAATATGCCTGGAGTCTCCATATAGTTGCTGTTGCAATAATATGGGGAGGCGATTCTATAGGCTTTGAGGTACTGATAGAAAAAATGTAAAAACAGTTGTGCATTGTCCGTGAATTGGCGATTCTGGTCACTGGCGGCTTCGGTGCTGAACGTTTGTTGAAAAAAATCTGTTTCTGACTTTCTTTTTCGTTAAGCTTTTGTCCCATTTTTCTTTTTCTTTATGGGCGGTCAATCTCTAAGGAATGTTCAGATGTAGCGAATTAATCACGCACATCAGTGAAGTTTGTTCTGAATGGGCTTGATATCAGTGGAAGATGTTGTAACCAGTTTAGAAATATAGTCCCAGAAATGGTGAAGGTTTCCTTTATTGACCAGCTTTTCAGTTAATAACTTCAGGCAACGAATTAGGCTTGCTTAATTATCTTTAGTAGTGTCATTCAGTGGCAACCGCAGGCCAGTAGCTGTATTTAATAACTGTAAACATGTAGCATTTGTGTGGAAAGTTGGAAGGTTAGTGAAGCTAGAATTACATTGGTTTTTTGTGGAAAAGCAAGACTCACTTGTTCTTCTTGCTGCTCTTTTTGTATCCATTACATAGCCTATGGCTGGGTGGTTGTGGCCCAGGTACAAGGCAGGCTTATAGGAGTTCTTACGTATGTTTTTGAAGTCATAGAAACTCTTATCGCATATTTGTTGCATATAAAAAGACATTTAGGGTTTAGGACATGCAAAGGCTGGGAAATACCATGTTTCTATATGATGCTGAAGCTTGGGGCTTAACACAGTGTCATCGAAATTATCATGACACCATAACAATTAACAGAAGATCATGTGGAGTGATAAAGCTGGGAATGATTATATTGTTCAAAAAAAAAAAGGCGTGTGGATTTTCGTCTGGCTGTGCTCATGTGTCACGCCACAGTGATCGTAGTTAGGGAGCAAGCCAGTATGTCATGATGAAACTGCATCCAAGATATCGAGACCACAATTAATTTGTTGGAACAGGAAGAGGGTTTATAGTAAATTATGCACTGAACCATTATGCTTGGCAATGTATTTTTTAAGGGTATTGGGGGTATGGGCCTTCCTTTACCTGGCAAAAAAAAAAAAAAAAGAAAAGAAGAAAATAAAATTTAATGTCGGCACTTTGTTAAAATATTGTCATGATAATTTCAGGAAGCATACACAATTTCTTAACTACTCTTGAGAGGGGTTTGGGCACTGTAACTACCTGTATTTTATCTGCCACAGTAGCTCACTGGCTATGGAATTACGCTGCTGAGCTCGAGGGTGTCGGTGCGAATCTCAGCCATGGTGGTATCTTAGGGTCAAATATGTTCGCGTACTTAGACTTCGGTGCACATTAATTCAGGGTTCCCCACCATGGCATGCCTCATAATCTGATCAGCAATCTGGCATGTAAAACACCACAATTGTAAAATTTTTTGGGCTTTTATGGTAGGGCTGCAAGCATTACTAAAATGCAAGGACAAGGATAGTTTTATTTTGTCCTTTTCGGATTTTTCACCAGTAACATTTGTGGTGCTCATAGCAGCTTTAGTTGGATTTTTATTTTTCTGTCATAGAAAACATGTGCTACGTCAGTGTGCATATAGTGAAATGTCCAAAATATCTGTAGTAGTAAGCTTGGAGCTGTCAGCCTTTCTGTGACCTCGGTGGCTTTGAGGAAGCAGTGTCATTGTGGCATGCATGACTTGTATCATTAAAGAAGAACAGATCCAACAATCAGGCTTGCTGTGTCTGGGCTATAACCAAAAGTGCACGGTCATCATGACACTAATATTTTGAGTGTGGTTGAATACCATATTACAGATTACATTTGGCAGTCATACAGTTATTTTGTTTCATATTATTTCAGTTACGTTGTGCTTGTAATTCAACTGAGCATATGGTGCCTATTGCCTGGCGAGATAAGAACAACAGTATAATAGAAAATGACAGCCTTTCAGGTTTAAATAAAACATGAAATATAGATGCTGAAGACGATAGCAAAATGACATAGTATGTCACTGATAGTGCTAAGCCCTGTAGTATGTCTAAGTTTATTCATAGAGAACTAAGTCTTAAACACAAAAGAAATTCAGCCAGAAGCATTAGCTCTATTAGCCCCGAGAAGTTGAGGTGGCGCCGCCTGGCGGGAGGCATCGATGACGTCACGGCAAGGACTCTTCGACGCCCGCCATGACGCGCCGGCATATCACGCACTTGCTTCATGCGCTGTTCCGATGTTTATGTTCGCTTTTTGCCTGTCTCAAGATTCAGATGAATGACGAAAACAACATCGATAATGTTCCTAGTAAAACGACAAAAGTTATATGCATTTTTTCTTCACAGTCGCCAACGGTGCCTGCGCACCGTCGTGCACACTTTGAAAGGATCAGGTTTGTTGTTGTGTCGCGCTGCTAACTTCGGGGATGAGTCTGATTCCCGACCACAGCAGCCACATGCCGAAGGGTGTGAAAAGCAACATTCCTCTGCCTAGATGCAGGAGCACGTTAAATAATTCGAGGCGGTCAAAATTAAAGGGACACTAAAGAGCAAAATGATTTTTCTCATATTAGTAAAATACTCTTTCACGATGACAAAAACACCGCGCTTGCTGCAAGAAGACGCTTAGTAAGCGAGAAAACGTGCAAAAAGAAAATGTGGGTGGCGACGTCCCCTAGAAGTTTCCGCACCATTCGCCGTGACGTCACATATTTTGACGGTGCCTACTAGGGACTACGTAGTTCCTAATCGATAAAAATGAAGTGCATTGTCCTCTGAGGGGTCCATAGACTTAACATACCAAGTTTGGGGTAATTTTGTTGAGTCTATGGCGCCAAAAAACGATAAATACACTTTGAAATCCGTGACGTCATGCGGGGAGATTTCGGCGCAAAATTTAAAAATGAAACTTGGAACTTGATTTTCTCCTCTATTGATAAACCTATGATGGCGAAATTAACGACATTAGACTTCTGAGAGCACAATTTATCGATCTAAATCGATTCATTGTTCCTCTTTAGTATCCCTTTAATCTGCAGCGTGTCTCACAATCATGCCGTGGTCTTGACATGCAAGACACCTTATTCACATTATTAGGTTGCGTTGTTCACGGGCGATTCCTTTAAAAAATATGATGGCTTCGCCTCCACAAGTGTTATTTGCATTGGACGCATCCGCGATCGGCGGACAGCGTTCTTGCTGGTGTGCCAAGCCCCGCGCGCGATTACCAAAGCGCATGCAGTATTGAGCTTCGCAAAATATCTCGAAAGCGCTCGCCCGAAAACACCGCCACAGTTGTGTTTGTTTTTCTTGTGTACTCGCTCACTCATCATGTTATTTAGTTTCACGTTTTTCTTGCAATAATTTCGGGGCTTCATTTCACAACATAAAATAGTTGAGGTTAATTGCGGAGACTCGCTATTGCTGTCAGATTGTGTCTTCATGCAGCATCGTAGCAACGGCGCTGTTACACTTGTATAGTAAGTACCAGTTTAGATAGCCAGCTCATAAATTAATTATTTTTTTTTTTTGCATTTGATATACCCCTGAGCATCATGAACCTTTATGTGGACGTGACGTGCGAGACCATTAATTGACTCATTAAGGTGAAGAACGCTCAAATAATACGTAGGCCACGTTACTGAGTGCCTTCGAAACAGTTCAAAGTGTTCATTTCGACTTTCAGGCGTTTGTTTTGCAGACGATTGTTATCAACAGTGCTCCCACGAGAATTTAACATTACCGCTTGTGACCCGGCGGTTGATCGGACCAGCAGTTCATGCAAATCGGGATATACGACCACATAATCCCAGACGAGTGTTGAGAAGAAATGTTTACATAATAATCCAAGTATACTAACACCTCAGAATTTCCGAAACCATTGTGTGCGTGGCAGTATTTTGTTTTTTTCTCGGATCTATTAAGTGGTTCTTTACGATAGACAGATTCATCTAAAGTCTTCTTGCAGAAAGCGCAATTTTGTCAAATCCCTAGATAATCTTTTGCAAAGGCACACATCACTTGTACGATAAGCCACAATGTAGTTAGTGAATTGAAAACGCCCTTATTTAATTTGTAATCTTCGGGACGCGTGTTCTAACAGTGGAGTCTACGCCAAGTTGTAATGAAGTTAGAACCATTAGCGTAAACTTCTTAGCACCGATGTCTTGGAGTACGCGGTGAAAACAACAAATGTATTGCTCTCGTGCATCACCATTTTCACGTTGAAGCTTCCGTCCGGACGGGAATTCGCCCATTATAAACTATATTATCCAAACTTTCTGCAGCTTGCTAAACTTTCGCTAGTATAGTGTAAACTTCAACCTTCTCCCTTGGTAGATTTTCATCACAAGAATGAGGAGTAATCACCACCGTATCGCGAAAGAGCGGGTACGCGGCGGGCGCAGAAAAAGGCGATCCTCAGCCGCGGAGCAAACGAGTCCTTGCCGTGACGTCACATCGCTGCAACTGCCGCGCCGCCAGTGTTCGTTCTCGGGGCTAATAGAGGAATATGATAGTTACTTTGGTATCTAGTGTATTGGTTAGTGTTTGGTTGAAAAAGCAGTGTCCCCTGACAGTAAGGCACTTCAACTGTTTCACTTATGTCTCGTATGGCTTTAAGCTTTGATGGTTTGGGATCACTAATTACATTTCTGTCTGCATATATGTTTGCTAGTTGTTGGTTGTGGGATCCAGTGTGAGGCCTTTTAAACTGCTTTGATTTCTGCCACGCTTTGTGTTTGTGAGTATTTCAAATAGGTTTTTTACTGCTGCATATAAAGTGGTGCACATTGTTCTCTTGCACCTTTCAGGGTTATCAGGCAACTCAAAATGGGGTGGTAAGGAGCTTTCCTTTGCACTGCCTATGCTGCTAGCTTTTAGCTTTTGGAATGGCTTCTGCATTATTGTGCAATGTCAGCGGGCCTAAGTTAGCACAGTAATGCTGCTTTGCACTCGCAAATCAGTGGCATGCGCTGCACTGTTGCTCAGTGGTACACGGAAGTCGGGTAGGGGGCTGTAGATGCTACCGCGCTGCAGTATGAGTAGCTTAAGCACAGTGGAATGTTATTTCATCTCTTTTCATTGTCACCTCCAACTTGATGCTGAGTAATTGAATTTGGGCAGATACTACTTTCAAAGGGCTGGGAAAATACCTTTTGCTGTCTGTTTTCTATGGCTATACAAAGTCTGTTCCCTAATAGATGAAGGCTTATGCATTAGGGTAATATTTACGCATTAGAGCCAAGCTTATTTAATAATGCCAGTTTTGCATTCAAGTTTTATTCTTAGCTTACCAAAAAGTTAATAGCTTTCTTACTAAAGTGCCCCTCACCAGACTCCATTACAAATTTTGGTTATGCACTGGAACTTGCAAGATGCCATCTAGGGACAATTTTACAACAAGAATTTTTCAAGTCTGTTCATTATTGGAGGAGATATACTCAGGGACAAGTTACTGTGGCTATTTTGCCAAAGCTACAGAGCCAGAGTGCATTTGTTGTAGCACCATGTGATAGAGCCCCAAAGTTAAGTCGTTAATTTTTGACGATGTAAATGCAATGATGCATTTGTTGCTATAATAAACCGAAAGTGAACATTTATGCTGAATAATACTGCAGAATGCTTTCCATTACTAAAGTGTTTTATTCTACTCTACAGCAAAATGGTGCCATGTGCCTATGGCATGCAATCAATGGTATGCATATTTCCTGGAATGCTCATGTGATAGCAGTACTTTGTGTTCGACCAGTGAGAGACACTGAGGCACACCAGCAGGAACTTTGACACATTTGCGCGTTTCGGATGCATCGCATGCGTTGTACATTCATCACGACGGATAACGCTTACCGTAGTTAGTGAAGTCAAAACATAAGCAATCTATATAGTATCTGATCTATAGATCATAATGTGTCTGAGATCTTTCTTTCCTAGCCTCAATGTGGGTCTTTAGATAAGCTCTGCACTTTCGCCATCAAAACAAAAACCAAAAATGATGTCAAGCCTGCCTTTCTAGACTACCGGTGTATTCCAGTACGTGTGCAGTGGTTCTGCTTCCATAGCATTGGCTGCATAGCTAAAGAAGGTTGTCCCCAAGAATAGAAGAAATTGAACAGTCCTGTTATCATGCTGCTAGGACGTAAGCAACACTATCAACAGATACTCTTCCCCTTTGCCTCAGCTAGCAGTTTCTGGTGACTTTCGTTCCGTGCTTTCTCCCATGTATCGGAATGAAGGGACCACATCATGTTACCTTGATTTCCTGCTTTGTTCGTTTTCTATTTTACTTTACTGCGCATTTCCAGTGGCGGCATTACGCATTCTGCATTGGATTAAACTAAGTCACATAGTATTGTTAGTGAATTGCAAGCAGTGCGTGCTGTGAAGGGCATTAGTCTGTGTGAGCTTGACTCGCTTTGAGGCGTGACTACCTGGAGAGAAAGGGCAAGGCACCATTCTATTTGAAATTTCAACTTTTTTCGTGCAATACAGCCATTTCACACTTTGTTGACATGATTGCCGCTGTGTTTGTTTATACACAACGCCAAAAGACTAGTGAGGGGCTCTTTAGGTGCTCAAATTGGCATAATTCAAAGACTTTTGAATCCACATACACATGGCATCTTGCATTTAATTAGTCATAAGCAAGGACCATTAATGTTGTGTATAAATTTCAGTTAAGGAAATGATTGCGATGAGCATGTCCACCTAGAGAAGATGAAATTTTTTGTTTGTAGTAAAATTGTGACCAATAATTAGTGTTATAAATAATTTTTCCACTAACATATTTTTTATGCTATGTCCAAGTAGTATACTGTCTGCTAGGTACTAGTGACAGGACCTTTTGTGATGGCAGCTCCTATGATAGGCAAAAGGCATTATATAGTGACATTATTGCGAGAATTGTGGGTGTGTGACGTAAATTTCAATTTAATTGAATTTACAACATGGCGACAGAGGTTTTAAATTTTCATTCTAGATTATGGAAAGAGTGCTTTGTGGATGTGCACTAATATTGGACATAAATGTTTCTATGCATAGAAAACACGTTCATAGTAGGCGTTTGTGATACAGCAACACTATACCTACCTCAATGCGAACTGGTCTACAGGAGCTCGATCCTGTTGTGAATTAACTTATTTGATGCTGCGTCAGTGGGCAGACACTTTTGCCAGAATGGTAGGAAAAATAATGTCCCAGATCACGCCTCGAAGTGGGGGCGAGCAGTGAAATGCTGCGATACTATCAAGATACATAGTAGCTTGACATCTTGTTTAAAGGGGTCCGACACAAAAGTTTTGGCCTCGCGTTTTTTTGCTGCATTGTGTTGTCTGGGGGCCTGTTAGTCATAACACGGCACATCGTTTGCTGCAGTGTGCGACAGATAATTAATTACAGGCTCCTCATTACCGACCAGTCTCAGTTTCGGTTTGAGAGAGCTTCAGAAACTACAGGCCGCTGGGTGTAACTATCACTACCTAGCGTGTGCAACGCTCGACCACGTCAGCACACAGAACTGTTGACACACTTCTGAGCAGTCTGCAGCCCTGACAGCACAAGGAAATCAAGAAGTCCTTTCTAACAGAAAACTGAAAAGCAGTATCGCCAAACACAAAACTTTCAACACGTGCGCTGCGGCCACGGACTCGTGAGCAGCCGCTGAAAAGTAGTCTGCTAGTGCAAGCGCGGCAAAAGAGAAGTGGCTACTGTCACGTCATCATAACTTGTTGTATTGGCTGCAGCATGGTGACGTGGGGGAATTAGGGTGGTTGCCTTCGAATCCCTTTCAAGGGTTGTCGCGAGGTGCGGCATACAGCGCTGGATTGTGCATGTGAACTTCAAAATTCATGTAAAGCACCTTCCAAGCTATATTCGCTGTTAATATTTTGCAGATGATATACGCACATTCATGGGAATCGATCCCGCAGGCTATCTCGGCCACGAAATTTTGTGTCAGTATTTCTTTAAGCTTGTTCCTGGTCATGTCAGTTGATAACGCTTAAGAAATAGGTGATGCCTATAATGGACGAGGGTGAGAAGGGAGGAGCATGCAGGTTCCCTTCATGCCCCCCTCTGTATTGCGGAGTATCCTTTCCCTAAACATTACCATCTTGTTGCTGGAAGACGGTACCTATACTTCGTTTCATACATCAGGTGCAACGATATGGAAGCTAGCAAGACTTCTTGTAGTAGATGCGTTCGCACCAAGAAATAGGTCAGTGATTTTACCCTCCGTAACAAGACTTCTTTAGTTTTTAGATAGAGTAATAGATGGACATGCTTTGTGCCTTAGAAACAAAGAAACCACATTAATTATGCGGTTGTCAATCAGTAGGTTGTTCTGGATTGCTTAGCGTCTTTGTTTTCGTATCAAGGCCTCTGCGATGCAGCCAGAGCCAATCACGGAAGCCACATTTACAGTGATAAAGTCTAAGCGCGAGACATGTAGACCTGCGCATTTTGCTGACCGAATTTTTTGCATAGCTTCCACACTGTTGCACCTGATGTATGAAATGGTGTATAGTTCCACAAGATGGTGTAGGTTTCATTGAGACCCAGCTTGCAGACAAGAGGATGTGAATTTGGGTTTGGAAAATGCCACGTTCACAGTTTTCTGCTTTGGCTATATTATGGGTGTAGGCCTCGACAGTATGCCAAGCAGCAGCGTAGCTGGAACAGGTTTCACCATCCTCTTACTTCTCGTTGAAGTGAGGCTACTCACTTTCTTGTGATCATCAGCGACATCTATTATTGCGACCCCAGAATTTAAAGGTGATAAATAGGGGTTGACTCAGACTTCGTTTTTACTGTTGTGAAGCTTCTTTTGTCTTTTAGAATTGGTAGCTCTCACTTTCGGGAACCATTGTGTCCTCAAAAGGAGGATATGTCTTACTTGTTGACTAGGAGCAATGGTGTTAGACTTGAAAGGTTTAGCATACATGTTCTTGCTTGACCAGTGGTGAAAAATTGTCCTTCAGCTCGTTTTTATCGACCTTCACGACTTTGCTATATGAGATTGGTGGTTCATCAAAAAACATACAGGGCCTACAGGACACTAAGATTGTCTTGGCATTTGTGGGAAGCATTTCGGGCTAATAAAAGGGCTTTGTAGATGAGCTTATGGGAATGTACGTACAGTGCTTTGGGGACTGGCTTTGTTAAGCTGTACTTCTCTGATCAGCTGAAGAGTTCAAGTCTGTTTTATTATTTTGCCGTAGATTCAGTATGCCTCTGTTGTAGGACCATTCATGGGGCTCCATTAAAAATTTGGATGCTACAAGTTGCAAAGTGCTGCCCAGAGAGCATTCTGCTGGAATAACTTTTAGAGAGGCTTTCGTTATAGCTTCAAAAAAAGTAAATGAAATAATGAGGTGACAGCACGAGAAGGGGAGCAACCCTCTGTCCCTGCTACTGATACTTTCTCCCACTGCCTTTAACAGTGTTCGCACAGGACATTCATCTCTTGCTTTCCCCTATGTTTCCTTCAGTCGCAAATTTTGATTGTGTTCTGATGGCCTTCGTATTTATATATTTCACTGTAAGCACATTTGAAACATTAAAGAAGAAATTTCGGACCAACAGCGTCAATATTTAAGCCAGTCTTCATAACTGCAAAAATAATTATTGCTGGTATTGGCATCTTGTCTATGATGCAGGCATCATGAGATAAAATATGTAGTTCGTGACTTTTCGATGGGAGAAACAGTCATTAACAGCAGCAACACAGAGCCAACCGTCAAACTTCTTGTTACATCTGATTGTGCACCTCTTAAATATACAATTATCTTGTATTACATTTTCCGAACCAAACATAATGTTATTAGCTGCAGACAATTCCTATTATGTTCACTGATATGTTCGATGTTCTATCGTGTCATCACTCATGGGAAATAATCAAATAGGAGTCGCGCCTGCAGATAGAGGCATTGCGACTGAAACGCCTATCGGAAAACTAGGGCCCATGCAACAATTACATTGTGGATCCCCACTTTGATCACCTCTTTCATTCTCTCTCTCTTCTTTTCTTGTGGCCCAGAGCATTTCCAATGACATTTCTGTGCGCTCCATATTTTGTGGGAATCCCTACGTTGTTTCTGCTGCTGCTAGATATCTGTGCATTGTAGGTGGTGCATGTGACTGGAAATTGCTTGGTATGGCTGATAAAGTGGGTTTTCTGAAAAAGACGCAACTGCTTTCTTTTTAATGTTAGGTGTTTTTGCGGTGTATGTTGGTGTGGCATTCTGTAGACGCTCGTCACCCATGTGATACTTATCTTCTCACACTGCCGAAACCTGGGGATGGCCTTTAACAGTAATATAAAAGAGACAAAAAGGTTCGAAAGCTGCTGCATGTTGACATCAAGGGAGTTCTGCTGTGTGTATAACATAAGTGTATGCTTTGTGCACATTACGTAAGAGCACCCTGCATCTGTGATGTAGCTCAGTCTTCCATTGCCTTGTTGCTGCATTTTGACGCTACATTTCACACATGTGACGAATTTTAGCCTATAATATGAAGCATTAAAAGAATACTTAATTTGTTGACTGTTGAAATTTCATGTTTCATATCTCACTTCTGCCTGAAGTCCTGAGCGTTGATCTCGCTCTTCAGCTATGGTTTGATTAGCACTGTGGCTGTGAAGGATTCACGAGATTTCAATAATTTGCCTTGGTGTCAGATGTTGTCAGGCCGAAATTTTATAATTTTTGCCTTTGCAAGAAGGTATGTATGAAGAGCAAGTTATTGCATGCCTCGGTGCATGTAGTGTTTAGATTATTTTTAACAACTATAAAAAATGGGGAATGTTTTGTTATGAGAGTGAAGAATTAAGTCGGAGAAAGAAGACGAAAAAAACTTGTCTCGGTCAGTACGCATGCTAGTGCCATTGAACTTGCATGGCTTGTGTAGCATGTGAATGGGTGTATGCAGGGACTTGTTCATTTTCGCACTAATGCCTGCGCAGTCGGCTTGCTGACAATTGCCTGCATGATTTTAAAGATGCAATGCTTGAAATTGTTGACTAATGTCCTGTTTATTGTGGAACTGCTTGTGAGAAGAGAAAAAGAATACAGTGCCGAGCATGTTGGTAAGCTCAACGTATGGCACATAAGCTTCTGCAATTGATGAAGTTAATTTTAGGACTAGGTTATGTCAGTTAATCAAAAGCATAAGTGCCAGTGTGCTTATTGCTACTGGAGTTTTCATGACTTTGTAATTGTTGGTGCATGCTTTCAACAAAAATGACGGCACCAAAAATTGCCGAGAGCGTGTCGTAGAAACGAGCCTCTTGTGTGACAGAACATCTCGGAAGTTTTCATTTAATATTGTACAGTTGAGAATCTGTTTAATTTTTTTAGATGATGCACTTTAGAAGCTTTTTATATTACTAGTGTGGTACTTACTTACCAGGCTTTCCTATTCTCATCTGGATGTCTATTTCTTTAGATCCGTGTTAAGAAGACCTAATTTACTCTCACCAAATTTTTCTTTCGCATTATCGCTAACAGCTCTGGATTTGTTGTGAAAAAGTTTGAGTTTCATTGGTGACATGCGTTATGGCGGCTGAAAGCATGACATCGTTGCTGCATTGTTTTCTCTTTTGTTCAGGCTGGCCAGGTGCAAACACCACCAGAACTGCAGAGCCCACCACCACAGCCAGAGACAAGGACACCCTACGAGAAGGCGTGGCTTGTACGCAAGTGGTACAACTTTGACGTGAAGTATCCTTTGTGTTGCGGTCACGCTTGCGGAGGCCTGTCGATTCTGACCGCTCCTATAAACACTTTTAAGTTATTATTGCTGGTGCAGTTTTACAGAACATGTGTATCAGGAATTTATAGTAGAGGTTTTGCTCGTAGAAGTTTGTAAAAATTCACCTTGAGTGACCCTTGTTCTTCGAGCATAATATCAAACAATACAGAAAACAACAGACTTATACCCGTGTCACACGGGCATTTGGAAGGCCTTCCAATCAATAGTCTATTGACTCAAAGGTCAATAGTTATCCATCTGAAATGGTTTTATTAAAATTGTGCATCCAGGCATACACACGTGCATGTACATTTTTTAATGAAACAGTTTCAGATGGGATGGTATGTGCTCATCCTTTCTTTTCCCACTTTTCTCTCCACAAAAAATACAGCCTCTTACAAGGCCGCACAGATTACAATCACTGAGGCTTGTATGCATTGCCCTCATAAGCTTGATGCCGGTGTATTTGTTGATTATGAGTCAACTGAAGTTTTTCAGCGTCATTTGGAAATTATTTGTACATAATATTGTATTTAATATTGTATATTGCGCTTTCCCACCCCTGTAACAGCCCGTGAGGGCTTACAGTATTGTAAATAAATAAATAAATAAATAAATAGATAAATAAATAAATAAAAAACGCTGCAAGGGGGGGGGGGATGGGGGTCATCACCCCCCCTAATCACCTAAGGGGGGGAGAAGCAAAGATAACCCCATACATTTACTCAGTCAAACCTGTGCCATCATTGCTTAGAGATCAGGGTTATGGCCACGTAGGTTTTTGACGATAACAGCGGCCAAAGACTCCTGATTTTGCAATCCAGGAACAATTTACTTCCTACTCCTGGAAAACCAGGGACCAAAGGCAGTCCATTGTGAGAAGATGTCATCTCTTCATTTCATTTTGTTTCATTCATTGTGAGGCGTGTTGTTTTTTAGACTCGACCGAAAGGGGGGGGGGAGGGGGAGCTGCAAGTGAAGCTTTGCCGCGCTGGCCCCCCCCCCCCCTGATGGGGAACCCTGCACATGCCTATGATTGCTCTCCTTGACTCCTACAATCACCCTAGATTCATGAAGCCCCTGCTGACGCACAGCCGCCCGACGCTTCTGGACACGCTGCCCCAGTGCTGCCTGCCCTTGGCCCACGTGCTCACCTCCACGGAGCAGCTGATGCAGGTGAGGCTGCCTCGCTCGCCGGTGTCACCCCTTTCGCAAGAGTTCTGCCCCCTGCGCCACTCTCTGGCAGATGAACGACCACCACCACCCTGCGCGGGACACGAGCTCAACTTGTGGGTTTGAGGAGGACGGGGGCATGCGCGACGACGAGCCGCCGACCGGCTCGCTCAAGCTCAGCACCCATTCGGCCCTTTCCGTTGACTCGTCAGTTTCCTTGCGGGCCTCCCACCACCCACATCACAGTGACTGCTGACGCCCTTCTCTCATGCTGTCCTGCTGCTTTGCCTGCTGCACCGCTAGCTGCCCTTCCTGCCTGCCTGCTTCCTTCCTTGCATGCCCTCTCCTGTGCTACTCACCCTCGGTGCCCTGTTGCTGTTACAGCACCTGTGAGGGTTGCTATTCTCACAGCATCACCACTGCACATAAACACATAAGCTTGTGCATGTTTGTGCAAGGAACAGCAAAGGTAGGCTAAAAGAAGTGGACAAAGTAAGCGTAGAAGTGTTCTTGTCTCTTCTGCTTCTTTCAGTCTCATGTTCGCTGTACCCGTTAGAAATGTTCTAGATCTGCGCTTCTGTTACTTTTGGCATGGCTGGGACGAAATCCATGCATGGCTCCTTTCAGAATTGTGCCTCACTACTACTTATCTGTGTTTCTCTGTTGGCACTCTTCACACCCACGTGGGCTGCCACTCTGACGGTGATAACCTCTGTATTACAGCATAATGTTTGTTCTTTGTGCTTTACGTGGAACGAGGTACAAGTTTAGAACCTTATGCATGCTTTTTAAAACAAACACTGGCATTGAGGTTTTGTTCTAGCTGCACTGTTAACATATGTATTTCAGTCACTCTTAGCATTGTTGTAAGGATACCCAAGTAATTCGCTTGGATGGTTAGTTACTGTGGACATTATTGGAATGATTTGAGTGATTGAGCTAGCATCTTCGTACTATATTTCTCTGGTACTTACGGTTGTTGGCGTAGACACATTTTTAACGGGATATGTTACAGTTACATTGGTCTTACTTGCACAGAAATTTAGGAAAATACCTTTGCATAGGGCTGTCTAGGAGTTTTTTAAAAGTATAATGCCTGCTACATGTAAGCATGTCAAAAACAGACAGCACAACGGAACTGAGATGAGCAAGTTATGCCGTCACGAGAAAGAAGTCTCGTTTTTGTTGTCAGACTGTTTGCATAGCTGTGTCACAGTTGTGTATTGTTAAGGACATTTCAGTGTGATTGGTCTTGTTCTGTGAACACAGTATGGTAGGCCGCCTGTTCTGTGTGACCTGTATATCTCGACTGTTGTTAGATATTGTTATCTTTGTTTTGAGTTGTTTGCTTATTGACTGTTCTGCTTTCTTCTCGCTTCAATTAGAAATGCTGCTGCCTAACTTGCACTTGTCAGCTGCCTGCTTGTTAAATGTGCATGCATGTAAGGCTGCACTAACATGTTTGAGTCTTTTGCAATGGCCCTTGTAACCACTTCATTGTCAATATTTTTTGTTCTGCTCATTCTTATGTTGTACATGACTTACTGTTAAGCTTTAAAGACTTGCTCTATTATGTGTCTATTTCTATGCTTTGCATGATTTTTCTCCGAGCAGTCACTAGTGGTGCTGTGTATGGGTCAAAATTTTAGATGGAGAAAGATTAACCGCAATAAAGCACACCTAGTTACGCTACGACAAAGGTTTAGTTCATGCTGCAGCAATAGTCTTGTTAAACTATTGAAGTAAGCCAGACATCGCAACAAGCTCCACTTTCACGTGAAGTGTCTTGTTGCCTAAGAGTCTTAGAAAAAACATCTTGTGTGGAAAGCTGGCTATCTTGAGGAGGACTAAAGGGGTCCAATATTATTCCTCGCTTTCTTCAGGTGCGATAGTACAGCTCTGTCAGTTGATTAGCTGAAAAGCTGAAAATATTTTTGTTTTGTGAACTTGCGTATGCAGTCTGAGGGATCTGAGATGTAAAATGATATATTTGCTTGTTAAGAAGTCGCTACTGTTATTGTGGAAAAAAAGTGCAGTGTTTGCACATCATCTAGTCAAAAACATGCATTTTTTTGCTTGTCCTCTAGTTATGCTTGGTAGTTTTATTTTAGTTCAAAGGCAGGCCATTGGAGTATTATTGTTTTATGCCCTGCACCACTTATTTTGTTAGAGCCTTCTTGTTAGAGCCTATCTATCATGAAACTTATAAAATTATTTTTTATATTTAGACATCTCTTGCCGTTAAGGAACATCCTAAAGTGATACTAATAAGGGTCAACAAAAAAGGCACATAATGAGTGAATTGTCTTTTATTGTGACAGAGTAGTAATAGCCTGGTATATGAAAATTGCCACTTTGCCAATACTGCAACTTCTTTGTTCAACCTGCTTTCATACTGTACTGCTCTATTTCATCAAGGCATGATAGGCAAACTAGTCTAATATTACATGCTGCTGCAGTTATGGGTTGCCCTGTGCATTGCTGAACTCAATGTGATCTCTGCAAACTGAATCATTATGCATTTAGACATTCTGGTTAATAAGTTATATTAATTGGTCGGAGGTCACGCAATCTGTTTCCAGCAATGATTTAGCTGCCACAAGGCTTTCTTGTTAGTTTTTCACTGATATGGAAAAAGTAAATCGTGAAAAGACGTCGAAGCATTACTTTCAAGACCAGCGAATTCAAAATTTTCTTGTCACCTTTTTTTAGCGTGTGGTTTACGTAACTACTGATCTAACTTCGCTAGGTAATGTCGCCCAAATTGCAGCAATTATTAAAAATTTTTATGCCTTTCCTCAGTGTGGTTTGTCTATTTCCTGGCTGAAGCTGTCTGCTTTATTTCCACTGATAGTAAGGTGACTTTTAGAAAGGTCGTGTAAACAGTATGTCTCTTGCAATTTTTTTTAATGCAGCAGCCTAATGCTTCGATGCAAGGCTTCAAAAGTAAGAATGCTAGCGAGTAACAGTTAGCTGCATTGCTGCCATCTGTAATGGCACATATGCACATGCCTTGGACCAGTGGCTGTTGACTAGGTTCAGCAGTGTAAAGAATTGAGTAGCTTTGCACTGTGCACTTGTTGCATTGTGGCATGTAAAAGCTGTACTGGCGCACTTCAGGGGATCCTTGTGCTGCATTACTTTGCTTATAAAAGCAACGTATGTAAGAACACTCATTGCATTTCATATGTACAGGCTTTCTGTCGAGACAGACTGTGAACTAGGACATCCCGTGGTGTATTTTGCCCAAACACATTGTGGGAACTTTTGTGCGTTTTATCCAGTATTGCCACTTCTCTCCCATTTTTCCTGCTTTAAGAATTTGGTCATTGCACATAGTAAGCATTTTTCAGTGCTTAGGGCTATGTTTTTATCTGCAATGTGTCTTCCACCTACAGGGGCAGGTTGAAATGTGTAGCAGTGTGCTCATGTGCAAGAAGGATTGCACAGCATGTAGTAAGCTTTGCATAGTTTCTAGTATGCTTAGCATAAAAGACATTTCCTTTAGTGTTTCTTTCCCATTCAAATGAATTTTCCTGTTCAGTCGAATTCACTTCCAGCTTGTCATTTATTTTTTCCCTGTTACGCAGCAAGGTAGTGAGCGCTTAGCTTGGTTAGGGCCAGGTCAGCTTAGCACACTAAAGCTAGGTACCACTCTCAGCATTGGAATTCGGGGTACATGAGCCAGAAAACGCTGTGCTGGACAGGATATGAAGCCAAATAACAGTGCATCTGCCCCTGATTTCATGATTTCGCCATGGTGATTGCAGGGGGATCTGACCTGTTGTGAAAGAAACAAGGATGCTATGTGTTTGAAAGCCAGAAAATTTGGCACTGTTCTTTAATAGCCTGATCTTGAGGCTGCATTCGCAGTTCAACATCGAGAAGCTTCAGTCAGTAGCTTAAGTGTTCATTGGCTTGTTGGCCTAATTCTTGTATATGACCACAACATGTTAAAAGGGGTATGATGGACCATTTTTGCACTAAGACGTAAGGGAGCAGGAAAAAAAAAGTAGGTAGTTAATTAAAATAATCTGGAGCCCTTCACTGCAGTGTCCCTTGTAGTGTATGGGTCTGTTCAGTGCATCTAGCAATCAATTCATCAAACAGTCTTGGCCTATCTATTATTTTACACACATCTTGCAGTTTTTTCATGCCCAACAGTGTCACACTGATGGCATAAATATTCATGCCTTCAACGCAACGGGGTGCCGCACTGTTGCTAAGTTGCAGTCTTTTTTTCCCGTTCCCACCGCTTTCCCTTTGACCTTGTGTGATTAGCTGCATTGAGCCTTTGTGTGCTGCTTTGAGAGCATTGCCAGCGCTTTCATCCCCTTTCCTCGCCCCTTCACTCCTCCTTAGGAGGATGCTCGACCCCGAGACGACGACTCAGACACAGACCTGTGCCTGGACGAGAGCGACTTTCACTTGCCCGAACGCAACAGCGCCTCCTTTCGGGGATCCCTGTCCCGGGTAAACTCAGCTCTTGCTCCCCAAGTGTTTGTCATTGAGAAACCACCCTCACAGCAGCCTGTCCCAGCTGAAGCTCGCAGGGCCGACCTCCCCAAAGCTCCCCAGTTTTTCTCGTCTCTGTCGCTCGGGTCTCTGTAATAGAAAAGTGTCGTGCTGTGATGCCTCTTGCTGATGCCCTGCCCCCTCCACAAAGCACACCCTGTGTTGTAGCAGTCAACGCCGTCGCAAGTCTCGGTGCATCTGCTGGCACAGAAGTTCCCGCTGCGAAGTTTTGGCAGCTTTTAGAAGAGACTGTGCGCTTAGTCTCGTGTTCGCTTGCCTTTCTTGACAGCGACTGTGCCTTCAGCCAGTGCTGTTGCTAATTGATCAATGTGTTCGTGTTGGCCCCCCTTTACATGGTGGCTTGTACTCCTGTTGTTTTAAGCTCTCCCAGTTCTGGTGATTTCTCTTTACGCCTTCCCCCTCATACATGCTGGCATGTTTCTTGATTCAAAGTTGAAGGTTATAACTTCTTGTTTTTAAAACAAGCTCTTTTTTTGGTTCGGAAATCTTTTTTTTTTTTATCTCTACACAACGAAAGGAAATCTTTTTCACCTGGTAATTTAATATCTTCACAACAGTATTAAAGTGCAACTGGATTTCCATTGCTTTCATCTAAATAATAAATGATAGTTCCATATACAGGAGTGAACTTTGAAACACTGTGATTTAGAAAGCGTAGTTCCTACTCTGATGGTTCAATTATTTGGCTGATAGTTTCTTCCTGTCCTTTATAAAACTGTGATAATTATACCTTACCTCATTATTTCTTACATAGGAAAGCAGACCTTATTGCAAGAAGCAAGGCTGCATTCTTCTATGAAGTAACGAGCTGTGGACTTAGGTTAAGATGAGCATTCGTTTTATAAGAAGGCCCGAAAGTGGAGTTAGTTCAACCATTATTCCTTGTTAGGAGTGTCCAAACATGTGTAAAAGCTGTTTGAGGTAGTTTAGTAATAAATTAGTGATATTATCTCTGTAATTCATTAAAGCAGGCAGTTCTGCGTACGCTGTTTGAAGTGGTGTGCTACCTCTCGCATCCTTCGTAGTGTTTCTAAGTACAACTAGCACGATATGAGAAAAGTACTGGTAGGCAGCCTTGCATCAGTGTGCGTCATTTTGTGCTGCATGCGTATGGTGTATGGGGCGTCAACTGTGCATTCTTGTATGACGTCTACAAAACACCTGGAGAGCATTTAATGTTCGATAGATATAAGTATGTGCAACTAACTTTGTAGGTACGTTTCAGTGACTGTGGAAGAATAAAAGGTGTATATCATAGGCACAGGATAACTGCACCTCTGTTCGTGCTGGTTTCCTCGACCTGTGGGAGCAATGCAGTTATAAGGTCATAATTTTTCTGATCCCTGCTAGCGGCATGAGGTGCTGTGTTCGCCAGGGGCGTAGCCAGAAATTTTTTTGGGGGGGGAGGGGGGGGGGGTTCAGCCATACTTTATGTACGTTTGTGCATGCGTTTGTATGTGTGCGTGTTATATACGCAAGCAAAATTGAAAATTTTCGGGGGGGGGGGGGGTTGAACCCCTCAACCTCCCCTTGGCTACGCCCTTGGTGTTCACATACTTCCTTTAATATTTCCCACAAATGTCCTTATGTCTGGAGTAACCTCTAAGGTACTACTAGCTCTTGCTGTCTCTGTAATTACTGTTTAAAGATGCAGCTAGAAATCACCTAAGCGAACCCTCTGTCAAATTTAATTTGCAGTGTTGCCATCGGGATCGTATGTCTTGGTTAGGGCTTTCAGGATATTTTCCCAGTGTGTGCACGCTTTAAGCTGGGCGTGGGCTTTGTGTCGATAGAAAAAAGCTGCACTCATTTTGATTATTTGTCATTGCGCAGGCAGTGATAATTAGTACTGGGAAATTAGTATCAAGAAACAGAGCAGTTACTTTTTATTCGGCCAGAGCATTTTGACCCAGTATGATTTAATGACACCAGTAACTACAGCTTATTAACTCTCAACATACACTCTCTGCACTGCCTTGCTTATCAGTGTTTCAGAATGTTTCTCTGTAATAGCAGCATAAACAATGCCCTATTTCATTGAGAAGATCGGTACAAAGGGCAGTTTATAAGCTGCTCGGAAAACTGCTCCTTGGTGCTTTGCCCTATGTTCGACCGTCAAGTTGTGTCTGAAGGCTTCGGGAAATCATTGCCTGTACCGACCAGAGATTATTGTCACTCCTGTGTGGAACTTTTTCCCATTTTTATACACGCGCATAAAGATTCCTTTGTAGAGTTCCACACTCTTGGAAAATGATGTCCCTTACACTGTTGCACCCCTGGCAAAAGAGGTGAAAACTACAAACAAGAGGAAGCAGTTCCTTGGCATCATTGATATGCTCGTCTATTCTTCTTCAAAGCACTAAGCCTTGAATTTTATTTTGGAAGCCATAAAATGTCACCGGTTGTTGAGCACGAGACGTCCGTCTTTCGATATGCCCAACTTTATTTGAAAACATTGTGGCGCAGTTGTTGATTGAATGCAAACGGTATCAAACTGTGTAGCTTGAAGTAGGTGCACTGAGATTGTATGCGTGCAGCCCGAAGCTTGCTTCTCAAATGTTTGGTGCAAGCCGTAGCTGGCTTGATCTTTTCAGTACTTGAGAACACTGATTTTTGCGTTATTGCGTTTACGTCTCTAAATGAACCTTTATTGGTGCCTTGTAGCGTTCATTTTTTTATCTTCGTTATTTCTTATATCGCAGTGAGAAAGCCCATATATCTATATATATATTTTTAATATCAACGGTGAGCATAAGTGGGCATGAAACGTTGCAAGCTGCATGAAGGTATGCAGCTTGCGCAGCTGGTTGAATGTGGTTGCAGCCTCATCAGTGGCCTCTATTAGCACACTAGAACCCCTAGTAGTGTATGTTGGGCACTTTCTTCAAGCACACATGAAGAGCTAAAACATTTAACTATGGTGTGTTCCATTTTTGGAACACTGTCACTTGAGTGCTGTGCGTCAAATCTTTCAGTTTTTGTGAGGTTGGTCACAGCACATCAAATGTCTGTGAACAATCATTGGGAAATACAACAGAGCGTGTGCTACATGCATTGGTTTAGCTAGCTTGCTGAGCAGTATAGCGCAGTGGTAATTTTCCTGCACTTGTAACTCAGTGTTTTCATTTGTTTATCATGGCGTGACGGGCAAAGGTCGTGGCGCGGCTGTGGTACTGTTTGGCTAAGTGGGCTGTAGACTGGTACAAGTTGAATAGGAAAGTGTAGCCAAACTTAAAAAAATGAGCAAAACAGGAAGGCTAGCATTTAGAGAACTTGCACAGTAGTGCAGGTGTGAATTTTGGTTCTAATGACCATTTGAAGCAGTTTATTTTGTTAGTTTTTTAAATTATTTTTGTTTCATATCGAGGACAGTGTAACTAGAAATATAGATGAACTGAAATATACATAAACATCCTGTGTACACCTCACTTTGTGTTTTTTGGTTTCCTGTTTCTCGTTACGGTTCTTAATTCAAGATGTTCAACCAAAGAGCCAAGATTATAATGGTATCAAGTAATACAATCTGCATCTTGCTCTCTTTAAGGAATAATTAATATTATGCATATTTTAAGGAAATGTCTTGCTGAAAAACAGAGACGTGACCAACACTAACAGTTCATAGGCCTTCATTACACCATCTGTAATATCAAAACGAAACCTAATATGAAATTATAGTTTAACTAACTTCTGAGTAGATGGAGGAACCATTGCATGGGTGTTTTCATGGCCATGAACTGTCTCAGTGATGGCCAGGGGTGTGCATCAGCAACCAGATGGCTATACTAGGGGGCAGCACATAAGAATTGTTTTATTTTTACATGTAATGTTGCTACATAATGGAATATAGAGAATAATGTCATTGTCTCGTAGTCCTGAGACTAAACTTGGACCTCAGAAAGAACTTAGAGGGTCCAAATTGCCCATAAAGCTCTTCTAATAATGTTATTTCTGAATCGCCACCCCAGTATCTTGTCATTTGCTCTGGCTTCCATGAACTATAGTCACTTTGTTAGGGTAAAGTTTTTTCCCGAGTAAACCTAAAAGCACTGATAGATAGGTCAGCATCTGTGCTTGATATTAGTGTGGATATATCTCTTTGCTGTTGTACTTCAAGTAGCATTGACAGATTTCTTCAACGCTGCTCTTGCCTGCATCTCAACACCTCCTGAAAGAAAATATATATATCTTGAGAAAGAAAAAATCTTGAGAGCTACAGGCTGTCAAGATGCAAGCTATTCTCTTATCTAGCATGGAAGCCACGAAGGTTGGGTCTGTTGCAGTGCTTCTGCAGACTTTGCCTGGTAGGGAAAAAAATATGAGTATGAGATCCAGACTGTGGTTGCTCATAAGTGGTTAACTGCGTTAGAGCCTTGAAGTATTGTCTCATTTTATGAATACTTCTGACCACTAGTTATCCTTCACTGACCTTACATCTTAACTATATTTGAAATAATAGTTGTATGCAAGGGATGACTTGGGTGTTTGTTAATTATTGCAAATCAGAATGAACTTGAATGACTTGACCTTATATTCTCGTTTGACAGCAATGGAATGCTTGCACTTCATGCACACACCAGAGCAAACTTTTTTTTTTGTTCAGGGACATTTATTGCTACAAAGACGAGATTATGAATGGATATCTATATCCAGGTTCTCAGTGTTCACTTTCATTTCTTTGTTCATGATATGTGCCCAAAAAGCTTGAAGCCTGGACATGAACACTGCACCTCAATGTGTGCACTTGCCTTTATTTATTCATTTGAGGTGCATTTTCTTGAGTACCTTTTATTCTAGTCTTCTCTTTTTTTTTTTCCTTTCCTCGGATGTGATCGTATGATGCCATGACGAACGTTCTTGATTGTCAGTGTAAAGCCCACATTAAGTGTACATTCACTAAGTCTTTGAATGCTCACATATATAACTTTTGTTGTTGTTTTCAGTAGAAGTTCCAGCATTTCAATTGAGCATTGTGACATTTTTATTTGATTTTACTAGGTTAGTACCAAAACTTTACAAAATGCCAACAAAGTAACAATAATACACTTTCGAGATATTTCTCATTGTGAAGAGGGAAATGACTTTTTTTCTATATATTCTCCTTTTGGTTCATTAAAACTGTTGTGATGCTGAGAACTGATAAACCTGCAATTTTTGTATTCTGTTGAGTGCACCGCATGCATGGTAAGAGGATTTAGATTGCATGCTGGGATCACATGGTTTGGAGTACCTTGTTCTGCTCTTTAATGTACCAATGCTTACTTGCACTTTTGATTATTAGATGTAAGTGTTTTTTATTATTGCATTTGAGTATGTTGGTGTACTTTCACTCTGCAGATGTATTTTTGTAATGTTTACTGCTGTAGGAAGTTTTACTCTGTCTATGCATTGACATAGCATGTACAGTTGAGCTTACCTATAATGGGTCCTACATGCAACAACCACTCTGTCACTGGGAATGAAGGCAATGAAATAGTCTGAATTTTTATCAGTGACATCGATTTCATATCCTGGGGCATATACTAGTGGACATGTTTGAACTGATATGCAGACATGTCCAGCAGAACAGGTGGCATGATTTAGATGTAGGGTAGTATCCTGTATAATCCTCCTAAAATTGTGATATGTTTATCCAAGCACCCAAATTATCTCTGATTCTTATTATTAGGTTGTTGATTCGAGTTCTTCACCGGTACACTGTGCTGGTCTTTACTGTATTTTATTGCATTGCTTAGATAAGCATTTGTCTCTGCAAGGGAGTCCAGACATTTCCTTGCCTACACTGAAGCACACTTAATTACTCACTTTTAAAAGCCACGCTTTGTCACGTTTTTAGCAGCCAATCTTGTGCTGTGATTGGATTCACCATGAGTAGGCTCAACTGTACATAAACTTCGTTATTGTAATCCACAGGCATGTGCATCTCGCTGTCACAGTGATGTTTACTCTATGCCGTGGCTTTATTGTCGTGCTCTCATGCCAAAAAATATATCTGTGTAAATGCTCACTCGGTCTCTGTAGCCTTACCGCGGCTAGCCTGCAAGACGCAGTGTATGTTCATTACAAGACATTCATTAATTTCACAAGTTCACCTATATTATAGGTCATTTGGCAAAGTAGATGCTCTTTGTACTTTTCAGTGTTCAGTGCATGAGTAATTTGTGGCTAATTTTTTCTTTGTATGCCTTTTCTAGGGTGACCTACAACCGTGTTTATTTCCCGAAAAATAAGAACATTTGCACAACCCTAGGCAACAATGTGCCCTTGCATATGGTGTGTGTGTATTAATAAATTTTCTTTCAGGTGATGCTCTGTCTTGTTGCCTTTTCTGTTTTCTTGCTGCCCTTCTGTCTGTCTGCATTATTTTGTGGCTAGGGCTTGGCAGACATATTGTTGGCTCTTTCAGAAACATTTAAGAGGCATCCAACATTGCGTGCAAAACTTTTTGCCATATTGCTTGATGCATTTCTAGGTTTGGATACAATTCGCCTTGTAGTAATCATAAGCTTTATATAGTACCACGCAATCTGAACCTCTTTGGTTTAAATGAAGCTGGGATCATTGGCTGCTGTGAAGGTGTGATGCTTTCCTTAGCTCCTGTGTGTCTGTGTTTTAAAGACGCAAATTTATTTGATCAGTTTCAAGCTTCCATACAAAATATGCCTCTTCTCTCTTAAGTACAATTTGCACTAGACTGAAAAAAGAAAGACTGCCCCTGCACACTTTTACACATACTCAGCATTTTTCACATATTTTGCAATTTCAGGGGCATTAATTGAAGAGGCAGACGTTACATGCATGGAAAATTGCAACCTGTTGTTCCTGCTGTTAAACTTTCAGTTAATTCATTCACTTGTTGGAAACTGCACACTTTAGTCTAACCCATGCTGAAGACTCAATCTTCTTGAAATCCCAAATTAGCACAATATTTGTAATGCCTTGAGTTTTCCCAAACTGCATCTTGAAATACATTGGCACTCTGCATATAGCGTTATTCAAAAAGCATTTCTTACACATTGTTAAAGAAAATGCTAATGTATTTCACAAAACAGTTAGGGTAAGGTGCTTAATTGGGACCAATTGCTAGTTTTCTATGTTAATACGCATACCACGAGCTTGGACCATCATCACTTATGGCATTATGTGCCATACAGTAGTTGATTATAAAGTTAATAAAATTTCATTGATTATCTGACTGCGTGTGGTCTTATGCAAGTAACGTCTGTCTCTTCGTGTGGTCTATCAGAAAAACGAAACTTTGCTCTCTGCCTCAGGCAATTACATTTTTTGAAATGTTTGAATTAAAGAGAACAAGCTACTTAAATTTGGCAGGTGCTGGTTGCATATGAACATGTCTCTCTTGTCAATTCATCACTAATATGCAACATTAATTTTAACAAAAAAATAATGTTTACGTTTCGGTTGCTCATTTCCAGCCCTCACAGGTGAGCCCGTTTATGGTAGATATAATGCTTCTGCAGAAAAGCACTTCTTTGCAAATATTGGTGCTGAGTTTTTCTTTATGGATTTACATTTATTATAGTGGTCTGTTTTTAGTGTTAGATCAGCACTGTGAAGGCATATCAAATACAACATAATTTGCTTACCTTCAAACTGCTGTCATCGTTCTTCTAATTCGACTATGGAATCTAGGCATATTGTGACAAGCAAACTAGCTTATAAGAACCTTGCACTTCAGAGGACTCCTTACTTTAAATACATACGTCAAATTTAAGCGTGTGAAAAAATTATGCCCTTCAAGCTGAAAGTTTGTCACTAAGAACCACTAGATATGTTGCTGAAGTCTTGCTAAGAACTGCACTGTCGCTGACTAGTTTCACACAGATATGTTTAGTGCACTTTAATTTTGTAGTGCAGCTTATTTGGCATATTTACGAAGAAACAAGACTGTAAAAATAAATTGGAAGAATGGGTGAGGGTACAGCCTGTGTGTGACAATTTAATAGAGTGATAGGAGATGTTGCATAGGCTGCTCCAAATATGCTGTAGCATTGAAATTCAACGTCTTATCATGAATCTTTATAATGTTCGGTATACTTGTAAAAATGAAGGTACTGGAATATGCTCTCACTTATCGTGCTTTCATTCCATTCATGTTGATAGCAAGGCATATTTTGTAAGTGCTTCTAAAATTCCAAGTAAGCTTTACTTGGACTAGGGTAGATTGAAGCCTTCCTCCCACTTTCTTTGTTAACCTTTTATTTTATTAGTCCTTATTTTTGAGCTTGGTACTCGTATGGAATATGTGATAAAAGCCTTGCTCGTTCATGCATTAAAGGGGCCCTGGAATACATCTTGAACATAGTCAGAAAGTGGTGCTGATTGGTAGTCGAGGCTGCTATGAAAATGTGAACCAAACATTATGGCATAGCATGCGGCGTGGAATTTACAATTAAATTGAAAGGTCAGCTAGATATTGCTCACTCTTCTCTCGACAACTGATGCTATATACCCGAAATCAACTGCGTCACATACTCAAAAGCACATAGACACGGACAGTGGCCGAATTGAGCATCGGGAGCTGCATAGCTACCATGGCTGCCGCGGCGTGCCGCGACGTTCCTGCGCTGCACTCTACAGAGTGCACTCATGATCACACTGAAAGTGACTAAGTCACTTAGAAATCCACGCATTCAATGAAAACAAGAAATTGCTCAAGGTCATGATGCATGTTGACATAGTACATAGCTTCTTGCCCTCTTGTCATTCCCCCCTGCGTAGCTTTCAGCGCGCTCGCTGGGATGAAAGCGAGTGAGAAAGCGTTTAGAGCATGTGACAAATCCCTGTAACTTCACTCGCACTTGACGGATTCTAAAAATTTTTGCATCAGTCAATTCGTGAGGCAATAAACTTCAAGCACTCGTGCAGTCATCTTGTCTTCTTATGTCCTGTCTTTTTTTGCGCTCAAATCTATTCCAGAATAAACTCCAGTAGTGAGGTCATTTGGTCATTACTTGGAAAAGGGTTGCAGGGCCCCCTTAAGGTATGTTCGAACCTGCAGCCTATGGCTTTGTTTGCAGCATTTGTTTGTGCAGGAAACTAACAGTACACTATCATAAATTAAGGTAGGCGTACAAATGCAGACACAAGTGAAAAGGTCAGTACAAAACAAACATCGTCTTGATCTCTTCTGTTGTGTCCATGTTTGCACGTCTACCTTCTTTTATGTTGAATCCTTACCGCTTAGCTCAACTTCTGTAATTACAAGTGCAATAATGGCAAAGTAAAGAAAGTCAAATTAAATTCAGAGATTAATGCTTCACAAGTGAAAACTGCACTGCTGTTTTAGGGTATTGATTCTGTAAGTTAAGAAAATGGTATGAAGAGATAGAGACCCCTGCTTTAAAATTTATAACCTGCTTCCGCTGATTTACACCATAATAATGCCATGCACCCTTATTTCTTTATTTTTTTGTGATTGGGTTTCACCCACAAAAACTGTAGCACCGCTTTAGCTGGCCACGCCGCAATATTTGAGAAGCTTCGTGATTGTTTGAAATTGTTCTGTTAAGATAATGCACACAACGCGAACAGTCAAGTTTATTCGGGAGCTTACCAGCGATACCGCTGGAATGTTCAATCGTTGATGTATGAAAGACGACACGTTCCGCTGATGATCAGATTTCCGACGGCCGACATCTGTGACTGGCACTACCAATGCACAGCGCGCATTGCTTGTACATTGACTTTTCATTTGCTGGGCACAAGTTTGCCCAATAAAGAGTTTTCATTACGGGTGTGCGAATATTCGAACGTTTCGAATATTCGTCGAATATTACATTCGAAATATTCGTATTCGATTCGAAAATTGTGTATTCGGAAAGTTTCGAATATTTGATAACTTCGAATATTCGAAAAATTCGAATATGCGATTCGATTATCATGCATAAAATAACTCGTCTTCCACATTTCTGCTAGGTTCGTATAGCTAAAAACGTTGCCGAGAGGAGCGATACACTCGTAAGTACACGGAGGCACGATATCTGCCTGCTGCGAGCGCCCCAATACGTATGATTTATTGCTGGTGCATCTACGACGTGCAGCGCTGTTGGCGATCATGTAACCGTACATTTTCAATATTATGCGGCCGTAACGTGCCGCACTACCACTCCTTCACTATACGGGACCACTTCTGAAGAAAGACAGTGACCCATGTGACTGGTGGCGGACTCTAGGCACCTTCAGATACCCCAGTATGGCAAAGCTTTCCCCGTGTAACTCCCTATACCAGCCACTTCTGTTCCAAGCGAGCGTGCCTTTTCAGTGGCAGGGGGACGTGTCTCTGTTAGAAGGGAGCGCCTGCTGCCTGACCATGAGGAGCAACTCATATTTCTTCATGATAACATCTAGTCATTATTTTTATTGTGCCGTGATATTTGATTGCGTTTTGATGTGCATTGTGCTAGCCCGGACATTGTGTTTCTGGAGATAGCAGTGTATGTCCTGTTGCCAGTCAGGATGTTAATGTTTTTATTTTTCAAATAGCTACATGTTAAATAAAATATTGTTACTGTGGAGGCATTTTTTCTTTGATATTCGATATTCGATTCGATATTCGAAGGTGTATATTCGTATTCGATTCGTATTCGAAAAATTTGATATTCGCACATCCTTAGTTTTCATGTGTATCAGCTTGTGCTCTGCGTAGTTCACCGTCATGACCACATTACAATAACGGTAATTTGCAAAGAGCGCTTAGTGATTGATAATTAAAACTTATATTGCATTTAAGTGGAATAGAAAATGTTACCATCAAAAAGCTAAAATAGTGTGATACACACGAGACAGTTTTGAAATTGACGTATACAGCACAAGCGCTGTGTGTCTGTGCCAAAATTGTCTCGTTTTGTTTTGCACTGTTTTAACGTTTTAATATGTGCCAACTAGCTTAGGCTTCTGCGCTTCTGGCTACCTTCAAGGTTATGCTAAATTTCCTATAGGAGAAGTCGTTAGTGGTACTGCAGACATGTCTTTGCACCATTGCTTTGTAAGTGTGCACATGGACACCTCCTAAGTATGGGACCTATTACACTTGCGGCGCCTCCTTCTCCTCTATCTCGGTGCCTCCACCAATGCATGTAAAGATGGATTCGCAAGACTTGGCAAGATTGCGAGTTAATCAGTCGCGTGACATGATGTAGCTTGAATTGCTTCACAGCCAGCATTCACGTGATGGCGAAGAGAATTGCTCCACAGCCAGCATTCACGTGATGGCAAAGAAAAACGAACAACCTGTACAGCTTAAACCTACTCTCGCTTTTCAGTGCATTCATTATGAAACAAACATGGCTTGGCTGAGGTAGTTATGGTCATCGCTGTCCTTCACCCCCTTTTGCACACACACACGGCTTTGGCAAGCACTGTCTTTGGGCATGTGGCACCTCCTTCCTGTCTGCCGTCTTCTGGCTTACTGAAAGCAGCCAAGTACGATGGAGTTACCTTGGAGATCAGTGACGTGATGCACGATTTCTTTGTTGCATAGGCATTTGTGAGAAGTACTTAAAAAAAGAAAAACTTGAAAAAGAGCTTGTGCTCACTGCTGCTTTACTCATGCTCAAATTTCGCAGGAAGATTACACTGTATGTTCCGGATTGTTCGACTTAGCACTGCTGCTTTCCTGGTTTATAGAGAAAAAAATGCATGCTCTCCCCCCACCCCAGACTTGCTTTATTAGTGATTAAGGGATACTAATCACGAAGACTGTGCTTTCCTGTACATCAGGCATCGCACACAACCTTGTAACCTCATAACCATCAGGTTTGGGACACCAAATACAGTGAGAAGCTTAGATTAGGCAATTTATATATTTTTTTCCCCTCAATGAATAAAGCAGCTAACAGTGCCAAATGTCATATTGAATGATTGAAGCCATCAAACATGAGCTTGCTGTAAAATTTGTGCAATAGCAAGGTGGGTGCTAGCAAAATATTTAAAAAACCAAAATTTAAAGAAGTAAATGTGGGTCACCATTGAAACAATGTATAGCTTCCCGTTTCACAGGTTGTCAAGATGTAGGAAGTTGTGCCATCATCAAATGCCACTTTTCTTTGGCACCAAGTCTGCTAGATGGAAGGACAGATTTTTGGGAGCAATGTCAGTCTCTCCAGCCAGACCTATTGCTTGCATTTACTGTTGCATTACTTTTTTTTTTTATATTTAAAGCCCGATATTGGCATTTGCAGTTATATATACAAACTAAGGCTGATTTCAGCAATATACATAAGGGTTCGGTGGTTGGACCTATGACGCTGGCGGCTGCATTTTCGATGGAGGCGAAAACGTTTGAGGTCTGTGTACTTAGATTTAGGTGCACGTTAAAGAACCCCAGGTGGTCGAAATTTCCGGAGCCCTCCACTATGGCGTCTTTCATAATCATATCATGGGTTTGGGACGTTGAACCTCAGATATTAAAAAAAATTGTTATTATTGGTTGGGCCCATGAAGCAAACAGACATAGTCAGGTGTTCTGGTGGGACGAAGGCCAACTGCTCGCAGGTAGCGTCATCAAATCTGGTGTACATACACTGAAAGGTGTGATGAATCTTGCCGAGATACAGTTGTTCAGTAATTAAGAATTCGTAGCTGCCTTGCCGTTTTACCGCTGTATGTTTGGCATTGTTTTACATCCCTCATGTAGTGTTAATTATTGCATGCTCTTTCTTTTATATGTGTAGCAATATTTAAAATGTTTGTTTACTTTAGGTAACTTTCTCAAAACGACAGATTAAGTAGGAAGTTTAAATGGCCTCACATTGCCGTGTGTGGGATCAAATCTCAGCTGCGGTGGGTGCATTTTAATGGACGCGAAATGCTAGAGGCCCGTGTACTTAGATTGAGGTGTACATTAAAGAACCCCAGGTGGTCAAAATCTCCAGAGCCCTCCACTGCGGCATCCCTTATAATCATATCATGGTTTTGGGATGTAAAAGCTAAGAAATATTATTATTATCACATTGCCGTGCTGACTTTTCCGTATTGTTTTCAGAGACTGGATGAAACAAAATGTGCCTGTGGGTCTAATTTTTCGTTTCTTTATCACAGGCTTAGCTGCTTGGCTGTTGCACAGCCGCAAGATAAACACAAAATGTGCACTCGAGGAGCATGTATTGAGGGGCTAGTTGGTAAGACATTATGAAAAATTAAACTGCGCTTAGAACGAGACACCAGAGTAAAACACCAGAGACAAAGGTAAAGAAAAGAATGATGGATGTGGCTTGAAACACAGACAAGTGTATGTACCATATGTACCACACAGAACGGAAGTGGTGTATGAATTTCCCCTGACATGTGGGGCAGACTGTGAGGTGTATTAATAAGCGCTTAATGGAACATTCGAACTCATTAGGGGATGGCAGTGGGAAGCATCTGCCTGTTCATTGTAGCACATGTGCGAAGAAGTGCAAGCCCATTTTTAGTAGCACTGAGGGGTTAGGGCGAGCGAAGGGCCAGAGGGCACGTGAAATCCTGGAAGCCTCGTGGATAATTAGACATGGCCCAGATAAGTGCGTCAGCGATACATCTGTGTATCTCTTTAGGAAAGAGCTTGATTTCCTTACCTAGATAGGGGTCTTGGTGGGGGAGTGTGCTTTCGTCACACGGTCATGACTGTTTTTGCGCACGCACATTGTTTCAGGAGGGAAGTTTATGTGATTTCAATAAATCAGTTGCTAGTCCTGCGTTCGTCCTGTTAGCTTCTACTCTGGTGTCTCGTCCTAAGCGCAGTTTAAATTTTCATAACAAAACGTGCAACTCTGAAATTGAGAATGGCGAGTGGAATGGAAGTAGCAGCCGTTAACAGATTAATATCATTTTATAAAGACAACATACACAGGCAAGAGGGGCACATGCACATTGTATAAATAGAAGATTCTAGAACAGACACCATACGATACGCACTGTACCAAATTCCAAAGTGCAATCTCCGTGGCTTGCGATGAGGCATGCTGTTGCAAGAGAAGTCCTAAGCACAGTAAGCCTTGTAAGCATTTTGTGTAAAAGAGTAATTCCCTTCAAAATCGTATCAGTGACACTTTTCTTCCCTTGTAGGCTGTTGAAAATACGGTTCCTTTTGGACTGCTTGTGCAACACTTACAACACACGCATCCTTCCTTTCTTACAAACCGTCTCTGTTGCAAAATCAAATTTGGCTGCTGTTTCCATTTCTCTTTATCTCGGTGTGCTTATATCTTTTGGATATGATGCACCAACTTGCTTAAGTTTTTGCCAGGCTCCATAGCAAACTTTGTAGCAGTGCATCACATAGAAATCACAGGAACAAAACCTGTAAACACAGTGCTGCCTTTGCAAACATCCACACATATTCACAAACATGGATAAGTGTATACGTTTTATAGGACTGTTGAGTCAATGCAAAACCACCACTTAGAAAATGAAGCAATACACGCGCTTTATTGGTAATTGATTTTTTATTCAAGAGATTTCGCATTTGCTTTTATAGTTTTTATAATTCCATGAATACATGCATATATATATATATATATATATATATATATATATATATATATATATATATATATATATGTAAATTAAGATTAATTAGAAGGCAACACCACGTCTTGGCTCCTGATGTTATCATGTAGTAAATCCAGCTTATCCAAATTGGTACGTTGTTTCCGCTGTGCCATCGTGTTTAGAATCGTGTACGTCTGCAGCCCATGCATATTCCTTCTTGCATGCGCATCTGTTTGCCCTCTTTTGTCCAGTGAGCATCACCTTTCCTGTGGCCGTGTGAACCTCATCAATTATTTTTTTGCAAGTGCGTTTTTTGTGGCGTAGTCTATTGAAGTTGCTAATGTAGTGTTTATCTCTGACTATGCATGAGCATATTTTTTGTTTCCTTTTTTTTCTTCTCCTCGAAGGGAAGTGCGCATTTCAATGTTGTGGGAGATTCCGGACAGCCGCAGACTAATTTTATGTGAAGCAAGATGGCAGCAGCCTGAAAGCAAAAGCCAATGTAGGGCAATGGACATATCAAAGCATGGTTTGTGTAATCTTTTTTTTGTGTGTGTGTTTGTGTGTTTCTTTTGGTCATTCATTTACAATAAGTTGTTGACTGTGGTGCACTGTTGGTGTGTTGCAGATCATCATTATTGTGCCTATGTAACGTTGGTTTGCATGATATTAGTTCTAGTACCTGAACAATCTTGTTTCTTAAAGCCTTTATTTTGTAGTTCAAAGTCATTGCTTGTTCTGGTAATATGTTTGTCTGGTTATGCACAAGTATCAGGGCTTGTTTGCAGTCTGTGTATAGACTAGTGGCAGGGGCAGCTACATTTAGTCATAAAAGCAAAAGCAAAAAGAAAAAGGAATGCTGAAGTGCTACTTGAACGTCGATTTCTCTTAGCTTTACTACAGAGTTTTAACTCATGGATACACATACTAGCATTCACTAGCATTACTACTTTGCTAGATACCAGGACACGGCTAGGAACTGAATTCCTATTATGAAATCTTGTGACACTGTGAAGAATCAAACTGTATAGACCTTTTATTGCATTATACGGCTGCAAGACCTCACATATTTTAGTTTACCCTTCTATAATACAATATAATAATACAGTTGAAACTTATGTTAACAAAGCGATAACAGCGCTAAAATTACTTCATCAAATCGGAAAGTTTGTAAAATTGAAAAAGGTATTTTCCACTCCGAAATCTAAAATTAAAACGTAGCGACACCCTACACCTAATGTGGCATTTTATTTGCTACTAACACACACCTGCACACCTGCGCGTGTGAAGAGTCTGCGAGGGTAGCTCAGACGTGATGTCTTCCTGTCTTGGCCCGGAGGAAGACTCGTGAAGTTATCACAACGTGCCGAATAGCAGACGGGGTGAACGAATGCAGTGAGTGTGCAAGGAGGCTAAGTAAGAAACTTGCAAGGAGATCTGTAGCATCAGCCATTAAATAACGAAAGCAAGCACCGTGTTTCTGTATGAGCATTTACAGGTACAACAAACCACCACCACCTGCACCATTGTGCACGTAAGAGCGCTACTAACTGTCCATTGCTCCGTGCATGGGCACGGCGTACAGCTTCGTCAAAATAAAACTAGCATCGCAACTAGTGTGGCTAGATGTTTTAAAGCGATATTGTTGCAGTGCACGACCGAAGAAAAAACCGTCTGTGTCAAAATTACAAAGAAATCACGGCATTTTTACTCCTTTATTTCAGGAAAAACATTGTTAAAGGGACACTAAAGGCAAATATTAAGTCGACGTTGATTGTTGAAATAGCAGTCCAGAAACCTCGTAGTGCTACTTTTGTGGCAAGGAAGTGCTTATTTTGAAGTAAAATCAAGCTTTAGTGGTCCGCATCGCGTTAGCACACTTCAGATCACCCACCTGAAAGTGGTCTTTATGGTGTCACTGCTGCCGTGCCCAATGTTGCCCGCCTTTACTGCGCGGCAGCGTGCACTGGCGGCGTGCACCATTCGGGCATCCGGCAACCTCACATGCATGCGGCATCTTGTCGAACTTTCTGTCAGAATGACTTTCACGAGCATGCAGAACACACGTGGCAGCACGCGATACCGAAAATACTACTGAGACGCGACCGTGTGAGCCAAGCCAGGCGCCAGGCGAATCGCAGTTCGGCGAAAATGGAACCTTCGTACCGCGCGTGCCATTCCCCATGGCAACGCCAAAGAGGTTCTTTTTTCCATGAATCAAACAGAAACGAACAAGCAGCATTTCATTACGTCTCTTGATGCTCGGAAGGTTCTGTTTTTATTGTAACTAGTTTGATTACTAGTAATTGTGGTCGGACGCTCTCACGTCATCAGGATCATTTCCAGTATGTCCCACTCGTGGCGCATGTCGTGTGATACATGTAGCTTAATTTCTCAGTAAGTAGGGCACTGCTGTTGATAATATTGCTGTTTTAGACGTTGTCATACATTGAGCTTTCACTCTGACATAAATTCTTGTCAGACACTCTCACGTCATCAGGATCATTTCCAGTATGCCCCACTCTTGGCGCACGTCGTGTGATACATTTAGCTTAATTTCTCGGTAAGTAGGGTACTGCTGTTGATAATATTGCCATTTTAGACATTGCCATACATTGAGCTTTAACTCTAACATAAATTGTTATCTGCCTTTAGTGTCCCTTTAAATCGGGTTTCGTGCTATGATACATTCGTTATTTCGAGTTGATGAATACATTGAACCCTAAGGATACCTGCTGGTAGGCCCATAGCCAAGGGGGTGGCCTATGGGCCAGGGCCTCCCTTGAAATTTTGTTGAAGTAGGTGTTTTTACGAAAAATAAATAATGAAAATAGGGGTTTTTCTCAAATAGTCAAGGTTTTCAGCATGTGCCCCCCCCCCCCTGAAAAAAATTCCTGGCTACGGGCCTGCCTGTTGGGGAATGGAAACTTTTTCGTTATATTGGAAATTCACAAAATTGGGTTTTGTTAGATCGAGCTTTAACTGTATACAGAATCATTTAAATCCATAGCATCACATGTTACAAGGAGGACTCATGTTTGTGTTCCTGTTATAGTGTTTGTCATAAGTGGTAATCTTAAAACGTATACGTACTGGCCAAAATGCTCCAGTATGTCATTGACTTGGAGTACTAGATTTAGCTGCCTTTAATTTCAGTTTTCTTTAATGAGCAGTTGCTACTCGACTTTTTGAAAGAACGAGCCTGAAGGACGCCTTTCTTTCTTTCTTTTCTTTCTTTACTGTGAAACTTGAGGCTTGCATTTGAGTACAGTCCATCCCAAGTTTAATTAAATGTTTCTATACTGTTCTGTCTTTACCTTTTATTTTAAAGCAAGAAAACAGCATGTTAAGCCAGAATTGCGAGATAGCCTTTCCATTTGATTCTGGCCCATCAATGTCCATGGTGACTGCACGAAAATGGGAAACCATTCTGGCCAACCATGGTAGTGCATGCTGAGACTGGTATGAGCCGAAAGCAGCATGTTTTGTTACCATGCTTTGAATTAGCTGAGGTAGGCTACCAGTTAGCTTAACTGATAACCACTTCTTTAGTCCATAAAACTGGGCGCGCATCTTGTTAACTTCCCGGCCTCTTTTTGCTTGTCTCTTTCTCTCTTTCCCGTGGTTTCTCGCTTGGCTAAAAAATGTTGTACCTTGTGTAATAGCAATTACAGCACTTGAGCAGCCTTTTTCTTATTTTGTTTAATAAACTCCGAACTTTCCTAACTTTTGTTTCGTACTATGCATTAGAACGGGCACGGTCATAATAAACCTATGTATGGGAAGGCCTTGCTGTAAGCCCTTTGTTTCCTAGTTGTGAGTGGTCTTTTAAACTGAAGCAGTGAAATTGAAATACCACGTCACACTTTGTGTCACACTTGCATCATCATCGAGTCAAATCTGTAGAACTTGCGAGAGAAGGCAGGCGAAAGTTGGGAGTTATCAAAGCTAGTGGTATATTGTATTTCATAAGCAGGTTGTAAGTTTTTGAGTGGCTTCCGTGGTCAAATTGAAGTTTGGCCGTTGGGTATGATGATGATGCGACAGCTTGTTTTGCCTTCCCTTTCCCATTTAGTGCGACTCTGTTGAGGAAGGGGACCTCGGACTCGGAAGCAGCCTGACTGCGCTAACGGCAACGAGAGTACGGCTCATTGGCATGCAGGGAGACGCTGTCTGAGCTCGCCATTTGTGAGGAGATGCCGTTGTGCCTCCTGGGTCTTCGGTGCAGGGTGCTAGTGCCTACTGAAGTGCGTGTGTGTGCGTGGTCCTCACAGTTCACAAGATAAGCAGCCGTGGCGAATGATGTCTCGTAGGTTTGAGAATCGTTGCTGCGCCACTAAGGAAATTGATGCTGGAGGCACTCGTAGCGAGAGCTGCCGTAAACCTGCTGCGGCTTGTCTGCACAAAAATGTTTCACCGTTGTTGAACCGCACTGGGCCACTGTCCGGCACATACCTATTTTTATTTGGTGTAGTGTTTCGCACGCACAAGTTGATGTAATTGGTGCCGAGCAATGTTCTGTCTGTTCGCAATGTCAAGGCCACAGAGGGGCTTCATCTTACTTGGCAGTCATGTTATACATGTTGCACAGCGAGTGTCACTGTGGGGCTCATACCCGCTAGTATTGTCGATGGATCTGCGAGAAAAGTTGTTGATGGAGATGGCTGATGACTTAAAAACCTCATCTGTGTGTGTGATTCAGGCAACTTTGCACTGTGCACGTTGGAGTCTGCAGTGTCGATGAATGCGGTACCTATGGTAGACATAGTGGTGCTTATCTTGTTGACTAGGGCTTTTTTTCCTGCTTTAGCACTGTATTCGATCCCATGGAAAGATACCTGTCCTACATAATGCCTCTGCACAGCAAGCAAACATATCATAAATACTTTAATGTGAAACATTGAAACGGTATGGGAATTATATCTCCAGTTGGACATAAAATGAAAACAGAAATAGTAGAGTTAAGGCTTATTGATTACATTACATTTCTAAACAAGCATATATAGTTTCTATTGCTGAAGGAAGGCATTAGATGCCCTAAAGACACATTAAAGTAAAAGATAGTTTACAACACTACTTTGAATTTCTCACTGCATCTCTTTCTGATGTCCCAAATTATGAGAGCGTTAGGCTAAAGGCTAAAGATGATTACTGCCTGTTTATTATATTTTAATATTGTTTAAAATTTCTGAATATTTTAAAAGTAAGCTTAACTAGCAACCTCTGCATAGTTTTCGTGATCATATATGAACGAAAAAGGACCCAAATTTATGAAAATGCTGCAAAACCTGTGGCATCATTCAGAGATGTCATCAATTTCACATATTTTTAGCACAAAGCTTGATTAGAAAGCTTGCATAACCTTTATTTTCCGACACTTTTCACATTAGTATATCGTCAATCTTGAGAGGGAGTATTTCTTGAACTTTAGTATTCTTTTGATAAAATGAGGGAAAGTGACATTTGTCTGTTGTCTATTCCTTAATTAAGTGTTTAGGTACTTTTTTCTTGCCATTTAATTAAGGCTTTTTTTTTAATTCACAATCGAGGTTATGAAGGAAGCATATTTACATGGATCACTGGAATACTAAACTTGCTGTCCGTTATGTTTTACAATTTTCAGAGGCTTACACTATTACTCTTGTAGGAAAATCCTCTTGCTCATTATCAGCATAATAGTTTCCATAGTTGCATCTGCGGTGCAACTTGGGTGTGAGCCCACACATGGGCAAAATATTCATGTGTTAGGCTGCTTGAAATGTTATCTCATCCGGACACTGATTTCTTGCGAAGAGTGTCTTTCACAGGGTTGATGCACTAAACCTATACCTGAGCACGCTTATCCACATTAATTGCTACAAACTGTGTGAAAGGCAGCGTTCTCGGCATGTTTGTTCCTTTCTTTTTTCTGTGTCCCCCTTGTCATGTAGTTTGTATCAATGATGTACTGATATGGGTGGAGCATTGCTGTATAAATTTGTGAAAGATATAATAGGACAAAAGTTAAGAACAAGGTGTAGCTATCAATTTATATTGAATTATTGGAACTACGAACGTACTAACAGAATACATTATTCTCTATTTGCCACGTTGAACCTGCAATGAACCAGTTAAAAATTTGGAGCTAAGTTGCAATTAATATGCTTTCTGTCAGGCGTAAACTGAGTTCAGTTTCGAATGGTAGCCTTTTTTCACAGCAAAGGTATTTTACTCAAAGTATAATTAAACGTGAGATCTGGGTGTCATTGTTGCCACAGCATTTAAAGCGGCAAAATGGCAAAAGGCCTAGTGCTAACAATTTGCGCAGAGGACATGAAATCATAGCACATCAAGGCACAGGGGCTACCTTTATCGAATGTTTCACAAAGCCATGTGTCCTGTATGGAAAGCGAAAAAAGATTTCTGTATCTTACATGGAGTCTGATTTCTGTGATAAAACGGTGGAGGCCAAACACTGTTTGTTGTTTAAAAAAGAAAGGGAAATTGGCATGAAAAGATATTTTGTGAAGTGCATAAAAGGTAAAATGGACATTTCTGCATCTCCACTGCATGAACAGTTTTGATCATTGCTGGAGTCTGTATTGTAAAGAAGAACCTGGAAGTGCACTGTAAAGATGATTGTATGAATAGGCAGATGGGGGAAATGAGGAGTTCATTTTAAAAGTGCGGTGAGGAGACTTCGAGTATAAAGTCACATAGAAGCCAGAGGTATTTGTTTCTTTACTGTATGCAGAAAGCTTTTGAGCACGATTAAAGCGGAAGATATGATTCAGTATAAGTCAAGCTTTTGTGAAAATTGTAGCTCAATCTCAATTACCCATGCAAATTTATAATGTATTTCAGTATGTGCAAGTGGGGCATCCACTTTACATTGCAAAAGGTGAAAATTAGGATAAGGGAAAGCAACAAGTAACGCTAAGAGCAACCGCAGGCAATAACTCACTGCACAATACTGTACTTTTAAACTTTCAGCTATTCCGAGCCAAAAAAAAAAAAAGAAAGACGCGAATAAAGATTGACAGAATTAGCAGGGACAGTTGGGCGAGTTGGTTGAAGTTCATCTGAAGCTTTTTCGTTAAAGCTTCAGTTGCTAGAAGCGCATCATCCTGTCTCCTTCCTACCTGTCCGTTGTGGTTTTTTTTTCGCGTCTTTTAAAGATGAAAGATTGACAGATCTGAAAAATTATGTTTGACTTAGAAGATGGAGCGAAAGCTCACGGTGGTTGTTATTCTTGATAAGTAAGCAGCAAAAAATGGGTAGTGAAGTTAGTCGGTTTTGGTAAGTGATGACAGGCACAGCCATGTTCTCCTTTGCTGATAAAATTGGGGAAGGAATTGCATTCAATTTCTTAATGCATGCTGTTTCTTCACAGTTGGGTTTTTATCCAACGTAAATATGAACTTCAAAAGCTTTCTACATTGATGATTCATGATTGCAACAGGCTGTTTCTTTGCCCACTAAAACAAAAATCTGGGTTTATAGCAGGAAAGCTTATAGCACTTCAACTAGCTTTAGAGCGATATCTGTAACAGCATATGACTCTTATTTAGCACCACTGGCATGAGGTCTCCCCTAGTGCCACAGTTTATGTGTGTAATTTGCACGTCTGATGTTTCATTGGCAAAAAATGAGAGCTCTGAGGCAGTTTTGTAGATAGTGCTAGCAAAAATGTGGCCTGTATTCCATAAAGATTTCTTTTATTTCTCACCTCAACTGTATCCAGTATGTATATATTTCAGATTACTCCCTTGCTTGTTGAATGCAACGTGCAGACATTTGTCAGCCGAGTTGTCATTGAAAGTTTGCTGATGGGTGCCACAACACAACTTGTTTAGACGCCGCTGTATGCTGGAGAGACTTTTTTTGGCACCGCATTACAGTACTCATGGTTGGGCTGTTTGCGTTTCTCCATTCTCAAGTCTAAGCAATTACGTGGCTGGATCAGTGTCCCCACCGTCATGCCCTCGGTTGCAACTTATATTTTTTTGTCTGATTAGCAGTTAACATATAGCTTATGTGCCAGTGTGGATTTCTGAAGTGACTGCAGCTGTTGTAAATGCCCCTTCCCTTTTCGCAGCTTGCTGTTGTATGCACATTTCCAGGAACCATTACTATATGTACAGTTTTTAACCGTAGGTTGATGTTATACATTGTTGTGCTTATTGTGTTTCATTTTTGTACTCTAGGGCAGCGTCAGGTGCATAAGGTCAGGATTTTTTGGTATACTGGGTAGTAGTTTGCTTAGTGAGGTGGGTTGACCCAGGAGCATAAGTTTTTTTTTAATTTGCAATTCCACTTTTAAGAGGCCATGTTTTCTGTGTGCCATTGTTTTATGCATGCAGTGTTTATAGTTGGTGCGTATAGCACCTGGGCATTCATTCCCATTACATCTGTGAATTTCAGTGTGATTTTATCTTACTTCTTGGATTCCTGAGCCCTCATAGCTATACGGAGTTGAAGAGAGCTTGTTATGTCTCTAGTCACCAATTTAGCATTCTTTTTTTCCTGTTGTTTTTTCTCAGTGGACCATCTAGCACGTTCAGTCATTCTTTTTTTGTTGTTGTTGTCGAGTGGTACTTTTACCACCGAAAGTGCTTTTTTTGTCTAATTTTTTTTTTGCAGGGAGTAATTGTCTTTCTATTTGTCCCTCATGTCATTTTTGGTGCTTTGTTTAGTCAGAAATGTGCAATTGCAAAAAATGCAAAGTACTGTTGCTCAAGTGCATGATGTGGTGCATAATTTAGAGTGTGTGCTAAGCATGCTAGGCCGTGTTCCAACTATGGTTGTAATTGGTTTAAACTACTTGTGTAAAGTGTACATGGAATACACAAGAGGGGAATAGGCATCGACTTTTACAGGCATGTAAAATATGACTGCGGCAATGGTACGCTGAATACGGCGTTAACTGCTTGGCTCGCCGATATATGTACGATGGCTCAGTCGTCTCCTTTCTGATGTAAATAAAAATGGTGACGTGGAAGATTGTTTTCACAACGTGCGACTTATGTAGCTTGTTTGCATTCCTTGCCATAACGTAGTAGCGTATGAAATGCATTGGCGTATTCTTTCCCGCCTTTTTTTTTCCTTCACGGTATACTCTGTGTGACTTTCAGGAAGTGAAAAACAAAAAAACAAATAAAAGTATTTCTCTGCGTGATGAATTGTTGCATACCTGCCAAGTCTCCCGGATTACCCGGGAGACTCCCGGATTTTGAACGTTTCTCCCGGTTGTACGGGTCATAGGAAAATCTCCCGGAAATTCAGTTTTGCCTCGTGCGTCACCGTGACGCGAGGTGGGACGTGTCGCGTACAGGTGCGCTACACGCAATTTAAAAATTGATCCTAAATGTGTTATAGGTTATATCAGCCGTTAATATTTCGTAGATGATGCGTTGTGTACACACAAATCTATCCCACAAGTTATCTCGCCTTCAAAATTTTGTGTCACTACTGCTTTAAGTGGAGAGCCGAGCACTTAAAAGGGTAGCCGTTACCGATGTCTGTCGAGATAGCGCGTTCGCCTATCTCGACAGGGATAGGGAAACCAGAATGATGACCTTTCATAGCATCGTACAGCCACCATTCCCTCTCCCCCACCACGGCGTCGGCCGTCGGATCGCATGGAAAATCGGACCGTCTGTCCCCCGCTTAAAGGCCGAGACAGACGGTACGATTTTCCATGCGATGTGCCGGCCGACACGGTGGTGGGGGAGAGGGAATGGTGGCTGTCCGATGCTGTGAAAGGTCACCATTCCGGTTTCCCCACCGCCGTGTCGGACGTCGTATCGCATGGAAAATCGTACCGTCTGTCTCGGCCTTTATGGTCCCTTGCCCCAGTAAAATTCATTCCCATTGTTGCGATAAGAATAAAAGCAAAAATAAAGTCATGGGAAAAACCTGTACCTGCCGAAGCATACCAGGTATAAAGCCAATAAATATAAATGAAAAGGGGTTTTAATATAACCCAAAGCGGAAATTTAGTGGAAAAGCCAATTAGATAAAAGAAAAATGTGGGCAACGGTAACGCGTATGGGTCCTAAGAGCGTTGGGACGACGAGCACAGAAACCGGGCATTTTTTTTTTTAATGAAAAATGAATAATGAGACAGAGACGGTTGGGGCATTGACATGCCCAATGAAGATATAAGAATGACGGGTGCGGGAAAAGACAGGAAGGAAAATGTGAGAAGGGGAAAGGGAAAGTAAAAGTAAGGTAGATAGAAGTTTTGATATTATTTTCATTATTATTGTGCTTCTTCTTCTTCTTATTTTTATTCTAATTCCTATTCGGAACAATGATTAAAGTGTCTGATCTGTATGTTTAAAAAACTATTATTGCACTCTTTCATTGATGCGTACGTGTTTTTTTTGTATATTCATTGCTATTATTTATTTATTTATTCTTTTTATTGGCATCAGCATTCAATACTCAAAATATTAAAAAAAAAAAATTTTGTAAGACAACTTCTTGGCCAATCCCCCTGAGTGGGTATGAGCCATGCAGTAGAGGACACTACTACTACTACTAGAAGAGAAGGCAGTGACAAGGTGAGAGAAAGCAGAAAGGAGGAGATGATGTGATATGAGAAGGAGTTGAAAAGGAGTTGAGAAAGAAGAGGAACAGTACAGAATGCCATGACAGAGACACACGATGACGTAGTCCACATAGGTAGCCGTCCGTAGAGCACCCCAAAAGGCCAATGGTTGACTGGTGCTGGCAACCGGGCCCTGATGCCCCAAGTTCACGGCAGGTGTTGAGGCAGAAGTCCGAAGGTGGCGCCCCGAGGAATCCTTGATTTGCTTGAGCCGCTTCAGTGTCTGCAGTGATGCCACTTGATGACGCCACACCCGGCCGACACCACCAGCCACCAAGTGGGTGCGGCGGCGTGGGGTTTGCAAGACGAGGCATACAGAGGCACGAGGGCCCCGCCGTGATGGCCACTGTGTGTGCCTCGGGAATGCAAATACCCCCTAACGTGTGTTAGTAGCGTAGTGCAGTTGAGTGCAAACAGGGTTATCTGCTTGTGAGGTGAAACCTTACGGCGAGACATGAGGAATTGCCTCACTGAGCGCGCGAACCGCGCGGATCAGCAAGGCGCGGTTATAAGGGCTTTGCAGCACTTCCGCATAACGCCCAGAGGAGAGAGCCTCTTGTGGCCTGATGCGAGAAGTATAAGGTGCCGTTATAGCACAGGCGTGCAACACATGGGACATGTCAACGCTGTAGGCGCCGCACGGACAACGGGGATACCGCATGAGGCCGAAGCGGTAAAAGTACTGCGGAAAACGGCCGTGTCCCGTGAGTAGTGTTACTAAGGGCTGAGGCGGTGGGAAGAAGGCGGGTAAAGCACGTAAGTCTTGTACCCAACGGTACAGCTCAGTGCGTCGGAAGTCCGCACGCCAGCGATCCGACCAGAGTGTTAAAAGTTCCTGTCGGAACTGTCGGCGAATGGCCCTGAAAGGCGAGGGCAATCGGCGGAGGAGGCCGACGCGCGTCGCCCGTTGAGATAGGTAGTCGGCTATCTCGTTACCGAAGACGCCCGAGTGAGCCGGCACGTGATACAAGTGGACGGGAGAACGCCGGCGGATGGTGGTAAGGAGCTGGCGTATCTCCATAACGTGGGGCTCCACGTTCTGGGGGGAAGCGAGCGCCTGAAGCACCGACAAGCAGTCGGTGTAAATGGCTACGCGTATCGTGTAACGCGCTTCCAACACATGCCGCAGAGCCTCGATGAGGGCGACCACTTCAGCCGCATACGCCGACGTGGCATGAAGCAGCCGAAACCTGCCGACCCGCATGATGGAGGGGTTAGGGTCCAGGACCACGTAAGCCGCCCCCGCAGATAGGCTGGTGTACGACCCGTCCGTGTAGATATGGACGCCGGGAGCGCGACAGAAGTTGCGGGCGGCACGGCACGACAGTCGCCTGAACGGGGCAACGGCTGGTAGCGAAGGATGAGGCACCACATCCTTATGGGGTAGCGCAACCCATTGCGGGCGATAGCGCAGCGAGCCAAAGGCGACATGACGCCTCAGCGCGAAGAGTCGAAACTCAGCGTTGAGACGCTCAAGTTCCAAATCGATAGGAGCGGCGTGCATTAAAACCTGCAGCGCTGCTGTGTTGGTGGTACGGAAGGCGCCTGTTATAGCCAAAAGCACAACGCGTTGGATGGAGACCATCCGGGCGTATAGGCGGCAGTCAACTCGCGACTCGCTCCACCAGATGGGACTGGCATAGGTCAATGCTGGTAGAATGACCTGGCGGTACAAGAGAGTCTTGTGGGTAGGACGAACACGCGATCCTTGCATGGCGTAAAATGCGGCGACTCTCGCCGTCAAGGTAGTGACCTTGTCACGCAGGTAGTCGGCGTGTTTGAAGAATGAAAGTCGGGCGTCGAAGACCACGCCAAGTATCCTTAAAGAGTCCTTAAAAGCGAGAGCGGTCTGCGCGCCAGGGGGACGCACCGTGATGCGCGTTCGCGCCCCGCCCCTGAGGCCAGCGTGAAAAAGGACACAGAAGGTCTTGTCCGGGTTGAGCCGCACTTTGACGGAGTCAGCCCAGACTTGGACGCGCCGAAGGACCTCCAAGGCACGCTCCGAGAGCGCGGTGGTAGTGACGGCCGGAACAAGGATAACAGTGTCGTCGGCGTACGCGTGTATGGTGACTCCGCGCGGCATCCGTAAGGAGAGGAGGTCGTCTATGACGACGTTCCACAGGAGTGGGGATAATGGGGAACCCTGAGGACTACCCAGCGACGGGGTAGCCTCGACCTGACCCGCGTGCGAGCGTAAGAACACCGTACGACCCTCCAGAAATGTTCGGAGCAGGTGGTATAACTTGCTGTGTAGCAAGCGCTCACGGAAGTACCGGAGGACGTACGGGTGCCACACGCTGTCAAAGGCTCCGTGGAAGTCGAGGGAGATCAAAAGAGCGGGCGTACAGCTGGTTTTAAAACGAATGAGCTGCTCCTTGAGGTCGTGAAGAGCCATGACCGAACTGCGGCCGCGCGTAAACCCATACTGGCGAGGGTGTACGTGGCCATTATAGTGTGCAGAAAATACTGCAGTCTGCCGTTAAGCAAACGCTCGAGCGTCTTGCCAAAAACAGAGCTAACACAAATTGGCCGGTAAGACGAGGTGCGCTCTGGAGGTCGACCAGGCTTGTGGATGAAAGTCACCCGCGCCCTGCGCCAGCAGCGGGGGAAATACCCCAGCGATAGCGCGGCGTTGAAAATCATAAGAAAAAACGCCGGGTGGAAACGGTACAACGATTTCATTATGAAGGGCGTGATGTTGTCGGGTCCAGGGGCGGAGTTATTAGGTGTACGGCGCAGGACGTCGACGACCTCCTCGTGAGAGAAGGGGACGTCCTGCAGCGGCGTGGTGTAAGGTAACGTCGCCAGCGCCCGCGTGACGGTGTGCTCCTGCGCATCTGTGGCGGGATCGTCCACCGCAATCTGAAACCAATTTGGGACCACCACCTGGCCAGAGTCCCTTGTCGGTCCCTTGCCCGACAAAATAACTGCAGGTAAGCAAGCGACGACAGGCCTCGCACGCGGAGTGATGTTATCGCATGTGCCCTTCGCGCGACGATGACGGCCGGGTCGTTTCGTCTCTGCTTCAACCGCGTTCGTCCCTAGCGCTAGCGCGCTTTTACTCGCACGTGAAACAGACGATGCGTAAGCGGTGTTATCGGTTTGGACTCTGTACAGATCAGCGGCGACCGCAAAATCCCGCTGACGGTGTCCATATAATTGCTATTGCAGTACCCCCCCCCCCCCCACCCGCTGTCGACATATTTTATACCCCCCCTCCCCCCGTTGAGTAGATCTCCCGGATTCCGTTTCTCCAAACTTGGCAGGTATGTTGTTGTATTCGTGTCTCTGACTAGCTCTTAGAAATGCAGACTCCATTGGTATGCGTGTGTTTTGTGTGAGTGTGTGTATCATGAAAAAATTCGAGGGGGAGCGTGCACTTGACCCCCCCCCCCCTTCCTTTTCCCCTCCTACGTCTATGGTGTACCTTTTCCACCTGATTAGGGCATGTGCCTGTGGCGTACTGTTTAGAGCAGGGGTCTCCAACTCACCTAAGTTAGCGGGCCGCGGTCACGCAATTTAGTCCCACGAGGGCCGGGGCAGTGAAAAAGGCGGGAGTAACAGGGGGGGGGGGGGGTGTAGGGTATGGGTAGCGAGTTTGTACAAATTGTCAGCAGCAAAACCTTTCCAATATCTCGTATACAGGTCATTTCTGAAGGAGCTTTCATGCCAGCATTCCAATAACATCTCGATACCGATCTTCGAAATTACACAAGGACAAGTTTTTAGTTAGCGCTTGTGTGTGGCGCAATTTTGTTGTCCCTTGCCTGTGAAGTTCGTGCTAAAGAAGTATCAATGTTTATTTTGTGTGCATATGCGCTGCTCTGATGTGTGTGTGTGTGTGTGCGCGCGCGCGCGCGACGTCATTCGCGGTTAGATACCCGGTTGGCCGGTCCAAATGGCTGCAGTTAGAACTCACTTAAAATGTCCTACTGCCAAGTTGAAATAAGTGCCCTTAGTGCCTAAGCGCGATGGTGTACTAGTTTATAAACGCATTTATTACGGAAAGGAAAAACCGATTGCACTTGCAATAAATATGTGAAATACCAACATTAGGGCACACTTAAACGTAAATCAAAGACATGAAACAGTCAACAGCGTCTTCAAAGCGCTCGTGTATCCAAAATATCTGAGCTATTTGGTGCTGGAACATGCTCTTTGTTCCTCGTGGGTGTTGGGCATTCATTATCTATCGTTCCTGCTCTCTAGAAACTATGTGACCCAACAACAATCCACCCAAAAGAAAAAGAATTAGCGCAGCTTGCACTGAGTGGCGCAAGGCTGGGTCACGGCAGAGCTGGTGGGCACCTAGCTGGTCCTGGCTTGGCTTGGCTTCTACCGTCTAACCTCTCTCTTTCCCACCCCATGCTATCTTTTTTTGTGTCTGTTTCTTTGTGTCTATTTCTCCCTCTGTCTATTTCTTTCTTTCTATCTTTTTCTTTCCCCTTTATTTCTATGTCTTTCTATCTGTACTCGTTCTCCCCTCCTCATTTCTTTCCTCCTCACCCTCACTTTCCTTTCCCACCTTCTTGCTGTACTATACTATACTATACTATACTATACTATACTATACAAGGCTATGCTACGCGCTGCTAGCGGGCCTGGATAGCCGAGGGTTTATGACGAACGCCTTCAAATCGAGGGTACGCGGGTTCGAATCTCGCCTCGCCAAGAATTTTTTCTTTCTATATCTTTCTTTTTCTCTCTCTCTGTACTCGTTCTCTCGCCCGTCAGAGTTATTGCATCTCACGCCGGAGAAATCAGCGCACGTGTTACGGGTGCGAAGCAGTAGATAGCGAAGAGAGCGCGTGCCGGTTCACGATGATAATTTTCTATGACACATGCAAACCTCGAGCATAACTCTGCTGTAAAAAAAATAAGATAATAAAATAAAAAATAAATAAAAACACAAATTTGGTATGGTAATTGGTCTTATGTCATATCAACGTACCGATAGCGGTATAAATAACTTCTAGTCCTAAATGTATGATGTGCGGTGTTAAGTGTAAATGTATAATGAAGGCATTTCAGAAAAATACTACATCACAGTGATGAAAAAAGCAATATCAATAAAATCGTTCTCGGTTTTTTTTTACAGTCTGCAGTTTGTATCTCAGGTTGAGACGTGTTCGGGTTCTCAGCCTCAACCTGGGACGTATTTCAGGTTGAGGCTGAGGGAGAGAAAGCACTTCATTTGCACCCGTCACAAAGTATGGGCGATCGGGGTGAGACGCAGCTCCCCCTTGATGTACGAAGCCTCAAGGAGAACGTATTCGCTCCCGCAGGCGAGTACATTTTCTCAAGGCGACTCAATACATCAGACGAATGCCAATTTTCGAATGCACTAAAATGTATTGGCGTGGGAATACACACACACACACAAACTCACAGGGTACTTTATGCATTCACAAGGCGAAAGCCATCTTTTTCTTCGCGGACAACTTTTCTTGGCAATGAAGGGAAGGCTAGAGAGCCGAACTACGCGTGTGCTACCGCTGAAGATTATAGTCCCACAATTGCGTCCGTGTTTTCTGCGTGATAATAATAATAAAAAAAAAAAACATTGCTTTATTTTCTACGGGGCGCTGGTTGAAAAGAGGGTCAGCGCGTACCAAGGAGATATTCATATTTGTTTTGCTTTATGCAGTGTCATTTCGCGTTTTTGCACCTGTGAAAACGTCGCACCTTTTACATGCACCTCACAGTCAAAATGGCGTCTTGGTCTTCAGGTGAGCGCACGTCACCCTCCAGCTTTCCCGACGACTCGCCGAGGAAGCTAGTGACGAATTTCGCAAACAAATGGCTGTGTAAGCCTGTGACGGCCGCTCGAATAATCAAATGGCCGTCACAGGAGGTACTTAAGGTTCACAAACCAAAGCTAAATTGGAAACGCGCTCCGAACCGGACTTCTTCGCGGAGCAGTACATGTGCAGTAGCTCCGCCCCCGTAGCCTTTCCTTCATTGCCAAGAAAAGTTGTCCGCGAGTCGATGTGTTGATCCTGCCCCGCCACCCTCTGAAAGCTTTCTGCACCTAACGTGGTTTTGCACTGCCCCCAGGATCGGAGGCACCTCGGTCGGTTTTACACTGCCTCCGTGATCGGCCCACTTTTGACCAAGCAAGGGTGTCATGTGATGACGTCACCATGTGACGCCACAGTGACATCATGATGACGTCGCATATTTTGGTGATCTGCCCCGCCACGGTGGTCTAGTGGTTATGGCGCTCGACTGCTGACCCGAAGGTCGCGTGATCGAATCCCGGCCGCAGCGGCTGCAATCTCGATGGAAGCGAAAATGTTTGATGCCCGTGTACTTAGATTTAGGCGCACGTTCCCCAGGTGGTCGAAATTTCCGGGGCCCTCCACTACGGCGTCTCTTATGATCATATCGGGGCTCTGGGACGTAAAACCCCAGATATTATTATTATTTTTGGTGATCTGTGACGTCATCAGTCGATGATGATTTTTTGCATCACTCGTGTTGACGCCGCCGACGAGGGACGCCGACGCGAGACGCCGGTCAGTTTTCGCATTTTATAAGGCAACTAAGGCTTTCGGTTTAATACTACATGCCCTACCAACACCTTGTGGCTTAAGTTTACTCGCCGTGGTAGCTCAGCAGGTAACGTCTCGCGTTGCTAAGCTCAAGGACGGGGGTTCCGATATGTAAAATAGGAACCGCATGACAGGCGCCGTAGCAACCGTAAAACGATTTTCAACGTATTCTATTTACATCCGTTGTTTTCGAATACTCACTCGATCCGACGTCTACAGCAAAGCCGATTATTGAATGCGGCTTTTCCCGCACAAAGCTTCTTGTTGTGAAGAAGCCAGCTTTAGCGACGCTTTCAGAAATTTTTCTGGCTGCTGACCGACTGCTGCTTGTGCTGTCTCTCCGATAAACTCGCACACAGCTGCTGCGGACATATAACGGGCCATCGAATAAGAAGACATCTGTACTATTCTTAGAGATGTAACGGTGACCTGCCCGTTTTCTTACTGAATGGAACGTTATGTAAATATCCTAGCCGCAACAAGTTTTCGCCTTGAACTACCAAACACTTTCACTAAAGAGAAACTTTTTGTGCCTTCCTTTAGGAGTTTTCGCGAATCTTCTTGGTGTCTTTATGGACGAGCAAAGTCAACAATACGCGCACACGTGGGTAGCTTGGTGAGGCTCTCTCTCCACGTCTGGAGCGTGCTTTCGACATAAAATTTAAGCATTACACGTCTACTTACGCAGTATATGAAAACAAACGGTTTACAAATGGTCTTCGTAAACTGCTGCGCTCGCGTTATGCCTGCTGTATCTCTTACAGCGAAGATGTCTGTATATGACTAGGGCATTCCGTTCGTACGCAGAAATAGAGTCACTGGAAAAATCAACCCCTAGTGTGCCCTCTATGGAGCAGTGGAAGAACCTATGTGCATTTAGAAGCATTAAAGTGGAACCCCTGGCGCCCTCTATGTAGTGGCGGAAGAAATTAATGCTTTAGAGTGGATTTTTTTTTCTTTTGGCCGAGTGTGTACAGGTCGGTCCCCTATTAGAGGGAACACGCGAGCGCGTGGCTCGCGCTCTGCGCCGCGCCATGCAGCGCAAGCGACGAAAACCAAACGCATGCGCAAACCGACGCAGAGGCGGTACAGGCCCTGCGTCGTCTGCTACTGAAATACCCCTTCCATAGCACGCGTGTGGCCGCGCTGTCACGGCTCTGCCGTGCAATCGCCCGTCCAGAGTCGCGGCAAGGACGTGGCAGCGCTGTCGCGCGCAAGATATCCGAAGGAGTGGTGAACCGTGCAAAAACTTTGAGTGACGCGTTTCTATTTCTAACATTACATGCAAAATTGAGATCACAATGTTTATTTAAGTTTTACAGGAAGAAAAAAAATAAACCAGACGAAGGACATTCGAACTGACGGTCTTGTACCGCTTCAAATCTCCGTTCACTTGCTACACAGCCCTCATTCTTCAGGGGAAGAAAGGTTGCGAAAATTTCACAGAACACAAGACGAAGAAGCGACGACAACAGCGCTACACAAGAGAAAAAACATTGCTGCCGTCGTCCTTTTTTCGTCTTGTGTTCCGTCAAATAGTTTACGCTATTTCTTCCCTTCTTGCAGCCATGAACCAACTAGCCCAGGCCTGAACCCGATCAAACCTTATCTTTGAGTGCAGGGATTCATAAATAGGAATTCACTCAAACTTTTCGCACGCCTCTTGACGTGCGATTGCTCGACCCAGTGCTGAAAAGTTACGAGGCAGATGCGAATATTGATGAATACGCTTAACATAAGGCTGTATATCGATGGCGGCAGGTGACACGGATAGGTAGTGTGGCGGAATGTCGCATTTAATCGAATATTCTACAAGCGCGCTCTTCGGGAATCAAACTTCACGTGGAATATTTTTCAGCTTCTTAAGTAAAGCAAAAAAGAAGAAACATAGTAAATGATAAAACGTTTGTAGTGTTTCGAGAACAACATCGAGTAAGATTGAGTTGGGTATTGAAAACATCGAACAGTAGAAAATATTGAATTGAACGCAGAACAGACACGAAAAATAGACACTGAAATAAATAAATAAATTGCGCAATTATATTTGAGGCTTCTCAATGCATAGTTGTCACGTTCGACGGTTTCTTCGCTGCCGCAGTCTCTACATGCAGCAATGCTGCATATGCAGCATATGACTATGCTCATGCGGAGAAGCAGGGAATATTTATTGAAAGAAAGTCCAACCAACAGTTGGTAGACAACAGTTGTCTCGGTTCAAAGTCGCCCATATGGGATGCGGAATTGGGATTGGTACAGGCTGTGCTGGAAATGTGGCATACTGGACTCCACATCGATCATGTGACGTCGCGCGCGGGCGTGCGAAGATTTGTCGCTTGACAGCCATCTTCGTGAGCACTCCTGCCAGCTTCATCGCCATAAATTTTGTTGTTAACAGTGTCACAGCGGCTCGGAAGCCACTCAGAAGTGACGTCATGTCCTTTCTCTGATAGTTGTACGCAATGAAATTCGTTACAGCCTTAACGGTACGGATGTTAGTCATAAAACAAATCCGCCGCCACTCACGGTGTAAAAGGATCCGCCGTCGACGTTTGATGTGCTGCGCCGCAAAGCTCGAGGACAGTGGTTCGATTCCCAGCGACGGCGGCTGCATTTCGATGGGAGTAAAATGCAAAAATATCCGTGTACTGAGATTAGGTGCACGTCAAAGAACCCGTGGTATTCAAGTTTAATGGTATTCAATTGGTGGTATTCAATTTTATTGATGGCTCACTGACGCATGTTCGGCGCTGCCATGAGAGCAGTCTGTCCTTCGTAGCGTCTCCCTACCGCATCGTCAAGCCACCTGACCTTCCTCACTTTCTACATTAAAAAAAAAAAAAAACTTTTTCTTCTCGAGCGCAGCATTCCTGCGCTTTTCAGCCATATTGTAACTGCGTTCTAAGTGCTACTTTTGCCGTGCGCTGATGTCATGGTGAAGTTCCCATGCGTCCGGCCGATTCGCCACTGTTTTCTTCGTTTTACAAAGCATTCGGAATCTACAAAGCATTCTACAAAGCACCCTACAAGGCCATTTACAAAGCACCCGGAATTCAATTGCACCTGAGACTTCATTATCTTCTCTACAGCTGCGTCTAGGCTGCTACCCGGATGTTCCGCATGCTATTCACGACCCTCTGCTTATAATTCCCTGGCTGCTCTTACCGTCGAGAGCTACGCAAACAGTGCTTGTTGTTGATTGGATACAGTTTGGCTTCTGTCGACACCCAGGTTCCTTCCGGCTGTTTGTCCACTTCCTGTGTACTCAAGTGCTTCATCGGTCTTTATCACTTCCGGGTTCTCACTTTCTGCTTAATGATAAACTTACGCTGTACGCTCCGTCCTACATAGTTCGAAAATTTAGCGCTATTTTGCGAAGGTATTTCGTTGCTTTCGAGAGTTGGCGAGTCCCTTTTTCTACAACTACACGGCCTCCGACTCTAACTGCTTCGTCGAAATTAATTTGACTACGTTGAGATGAATTCACTCGAATGATGCCTTTTCTTCGAGCGAAAACGTCTGCAATCAGTCATGCGCGCGCGTGTATTAGCGTAAGTTTAAACCGCAATTAATTGGAAACGTTTCGCTCATGACGTTTTACAGGACACTATCAAAAAGGAGGCATTGATTGGTTTGGCTACTTCCACGACAATAAAATTAATTACCTTTGTTTCAGGGAGATGAAGCGTAAAGGCAGGGAGCTTAAACAGGTGCGAGTGTCGGCTTGCCTGCCCATCAGATAATAAAATAAACGAATCAGAGCGATTATGCTGGTAAACTGAATGTTTCGAAGAGCATAAAAGTCACGGGCGTAATAATAAACACCCAATTCTTAGAGAATTAGAGGAAGACGTATGAGAGAGAGAGGCGTGTCTTTCATGCCACCATCTTTTTGCTACATCCTTGTTCAGAGCACATTTAGTACTTCAGTTTTGTGTGCACTTTTAACTGCAAGTAAGCATACTCGTAGATGTTATTTTTGCACTGTCGTGTGTTCTTGGCGAAGAATCACTACTTTTGTGATAAGGCTTTTCTGCAGTGAATATTACTTTTAAATCTCCCTGGTCCTTGTCTGTATAGTACACACTTGGTGTCGCTGAAAATTCGGCTGTTCTCTACCATTCCTGGAAGTCTATATGCATTCAACTTAAGGGTTCATGGTGATCCAGTCTAACTCTACGAAACTATTTTTTCCCACATACTTTCCTCGGAGAGGAGCGCTACAAACGACTTGCAGGAATTAGGAGGAAGACCGTTTGAATGCATGCACGTGACCCTTGACATTTGGGAACAACGACGCGCGCGCCGGCATGCGCTTACGGGGGCTTCCTGCCGCGTGTCCCTTAACGTGCTCGCTCGCAGCCACGTCGCGTTAGCGTCAAAATCCCCGCTTCAGACGAAGACAGCGCCGCGTTCGTCACGTCTCCAGCGCTTCACTTTTAGCTTCTCCCCCTTTTTATCCTTTCCTCCCTCAGCGCTAAAAGGTGCGAGCAGCGGGCGAAGGGGGCGGTATGGGCGGGGGAGCCGGAAGTGCAGTGGACAGCTAGCGTCGCTCTTAATCCAATTCCTAGCGCCAGGGCGGCCACTTTTTTTTTACACTTCTTTTTGTGTGTTCTCCCGGGGCGGCGCTAGAGTTGGGCGCTAGCTCCGCCGCAGGGCGTCTCGGTCGCGAACGCGAGCCGGGCGAGCAGCAATCGATAGCGGCAGCAGCAGCAGCAGCAGCGGTAGAGCCACTGGCAGGCCCGAAGACGCGACGACCTCCGCCGCTGAGTGATGCCGTCGTGTGCCGCCGGTCCTGCAGCATTCGTGCCGTCTTCTCGGTGCGTCGCCAAGCGGCCCCGCCGAACCCTGTCAGCGGACCCCGCGGCACCGTAGGGCCGCGCGGGGTCGCGGACGTCTTCCGGGCTGCACCGTCCATGCACCACCGGCCCCTCTCGACGTCGTGCAGACTCCGCCGCCGCTGATCTGCCGGAATTACCGGAATAGCAGCAGCATCAGCAGCATCCCAACCACCCAGCCCAGTTAGCCAGCGAGCCAGCCAGCCAACGCACGCGCGCTCTTCAGCCCCGTGAGTTTGTTGTCGGCTGCAGCACGGCGCGTGCGTTTGAGCGCGCGCTTTATCTTCTGCTCTACCTGCTCGCTTTTGCGGCAGCGCGAGGAAGCGCTCGCTTTTGCAGCGCCAGCGGTTTGAGCGCGCTCGAGCGGCACTGGCTGATCGGGGCCACGCTTCCGCAAGCGCTGTCACTGCGGTGTCCCCTGTCGTTTCGCGGCGGTGTCTCGGCCGGTGGCTGGAACGAAAGCCCGGGGCAAGTGCGTGGCTCTGCTGCAATGGCAACACACCACGCCGCGGCGCGGTTCGAGCTTTTCTCGTTTTTCGGGCGTGCGCGCAAGCGCACGCGCGTGCTTAGGAAACAAAGGGGACGCCGTCGCGCTGGCGAGCGTCGCGTAGCCTGTGCACTGAGAAATACCCGCGAGAATCGGCGCGCGCGCGTCTTTGGTATTTGCACGACGCCGTGAAGAAGTTGGTTCTCGAGTTGCTTCTTCATGCAAAGTGTTTACAAACACTGATTAGATATGGTCTGTCTCGTTGTAATTTGCTCGCTGAAGCGTGCTTTGTAGCGTCACAAGCTCCTGAAAACTTGCCACAGTAACAAGAAAACCTTAATCGTGTCTTCTCTCCTGCCGACCACTCCGATTTCTTGGTTATACAATAATAAAAAAGAGATTTTCACTGTTTGGAGCTGTGCTCATTGCTTGCTTGTTCGAAGCCTGAAACAGAGGAACTCGCGAAATATTCACACATTTTCTCGTTTATTTTGCTTCGAAACTGAAGCATGCATTATCACTGATGCACACGCGCCTACATCGTTGCGTTTTCTGATCGAAGGTGCACCCCGATCGCGTGCGCATGTTTTATAAACGATCTACACACCAGTCCACACGGAAACCACGCCGCCGGCGTCCGGTATTACGTGAGCCATTCATCCGACATACTCGAGTAATGCGTGATCTTGCTGCTGAAATAGAATGGCGGCACGGCGACCTGCTACGTAACGTCGTGCCTTATTAGGCTCCGCATAGTACCACTATACCACAGCGCGGAGTATCACGGTCCTTTGTTACCGAGGGACCTCTTGTTAATAATGAAAGCCCCCTCCCGGACGCGCATGCATTTATCACGACGTATATGAAAGCGAACGCGGAACATCGTTGTTGGCAGCCTCGACAAAGGCCGCACAGGAAGTGCACGCCTTTGGATCACCACAGAAAAGATGGCAAGAACGCGTTTTTGACGCTCTCAGTCATGACGCCCGTACCAGGTCTTTGAAAGAAGCGCAGTTAATGCACGTTATTACTTATTCAAAATCTAACTCTCTCGCACGTCATAGCGTTCTGCTACCGCTGTTGACGAGGACTTGGACTACTGATTTTGTATTCGAAGGCGCTTTGTAACCTTAAGTTAAGTGCTATCTTGTGTAGCTCTTTCAAAGCGCGACATGCAACGTGATCTGCGGGACGCTCTTGGACCGTGACAGCGACTTTGATCTCACCTGCTACCGCTAAACTACTTCTAGCATTCCTACATACCACAGGAAGTAGCAGGCTAAGTTTTCTGGTTATAGGATATAACCTTTTCATGTAGCGTTAGACTATCTCACTAGGATGTTACGAAGGTTCCTGCAAAACCAGCCATGTCAATTACACGGTTGATATATCACATCGTCGCGGTTTGTTGGTTGCTCGTTTCTGCATGCCCGTGTATCCTCTTCCTCGTGATGGAGCCAATGAAAGTTACCTGGCGCTAGACGCATTCACGTGCTCTACTTCAACGAATGAAAGGAGCAGTTGGTATTGAGCTATAATGAAATGTATCTTACGCGCCGGTTTGTCAAAGAAAAAAGAAGTACTCATTGAAACATAATGAACTAATGTTTAGTGAATCAATCTTTATGCAGCTAAGAAGGGATCGAGATTCGAGGACAAAGGGCTTGTTCTGTTTAGGGTAACAAGTAGATGACTCTACTCTCTACAAACTGAACTGCGTATGCCTTCCGTATTTTAAATTATTTTTGTCTGGAACACACTATGCTAAACAGACACATTTTAGTGAGCACATTAAGAATTTTGCGTTATTACAACGAAGCTACATGTGGCTGGCTATACCAGACTTACCATAGTCACGGCTTTGCTGGCTTCCATCCTCACGGTAGTGGAACGGCCCTAAATTTTAAGCAAATACCTCAGAGATCGTTCTGTTTACCTTGTCTCCTGCGTACTTCTAGATGATAATAATAATATGGGGGGTTTAACGTCCCAAAACCAATATATGATTATGAGGGACGCCGTAGTGGAGGGCTCCGGAAATTTAGACTACCTGGGGTTCTTTAACGTGCACCTAAATCTAAGTACACGGGCCTCAAACATTTTCGCCTCCAGTACATCTAGATGAAAACACACCACCATGAAAGAAAGAAAGAAAGAAAGAAAGAAAGAAAGAAAGAAAGAAAGAAAGAAAGAAAGAAAGAAAGAAAGAAAGAAAGAAAGAAAGAAAGAAAACAAAACAAAACAAGCTGCAGTCACAGTGCTTTACGCACACAATTACAGGGCGCTAAAAATCACGTGTTTCTAGAGTAGGCTTTGCAAGTGGAACCGTTCAGCCCTCATTATAATAAAATCGTGCTTTTTGTGCGCCAGAAAAAGAAAACGCGACTTTAATTTTATGCGCGATCTACTGCGTTGTTTTGTAAAGTCGGGGAGCTAATTATTAACGTTTTTAGTGTAACATCGCGGGCTGCCTTAATTAAGCTTCTACAATTTATTTTTTTAAAGCGCTGTCATAGCCATTCTTTTGCAACAACTTTGTGATTTCGTAGATTCGAGGCAAATTCATCTTCGCATCTGTTCGAGTAGTATGAATCTAGAAATAAGAAAGCTTCGAGTGTGTGTTCGCTGCTCAGCGTTACCGTAGATACAAATGCTGGTCCCTTGGCGCGATCGGACGAAAAGGAATAACTTTGTTGCTTCGGGGTGTTTCTTTAGCTTTCGCCGCTTTTAAAAGCCTCGACAGGCTGCTGCGAAAGCGATTAGAAATATCTCATACCAGTGCAGTCTCGCTTCAAAAGAGTCTGCTCCGAAGCGGCGTACGAGAAAAGAAATTCCTCGTTCGCCTTTAGCGAGCGTGTACTGGTTTCACTAATGAGGCGCGTCGAACGAAACGTGATTTGTTTTCCAACCCGCCTCGGGTTTGTGCGCGGGGCCAACGCGGGGAAGCCGAGTGTGTGATTTATGCGAACCGCAGCCTAAGGACTTTGCACGTTTGGTAGGAAGTGTATTACCACGCGAGCGCGGCGTCTCTCGCTACGCTCGTTTTCATTTTTTTTCTCTCTCGCAATTTCGTTTGCATGGATATTTCTCGAGGGCACCTCTTTGGACTCCGGTATTTTAGATGGAGCGCGTGATGTAGTTTATTAATAGGGAAGTGGCTCGCCGTGGCTATTTACGGCCGCACATTGGTGCGATGGTTGCGAGGGGAAAAAGAAAAGGCTGCATTCAGGCCTCATTGCCAAACGCTATGTGAGAGTAAGTAGTGTCGATGTAGTACGTAAATTTTTCCTGGCGAAATACATATTTATAGAGCATGTGTCATTTATCGTGCTTATGCTAGCGTACCGTATGTTCTCTGATGAAGCCGGAACAAATGCTTGCAATCATTCTTGAATTAAATCGCATTGTACAGTACAGGAGGAGAGACAGCAGGCTGTTTACAGTTGAAAGTCTCGGGCGAAACAGTGACAACGATAGCAAGGTACTGCGCTGCGCTCGAATTATTCGAGACGTGTTCTAAAGGCACGCAGGACGGTTACTGCAGCTGTATATTTGCTTGTCAGGAAGAGCGCCTTTTGTGCTGGGCGTCTCACAACACGGGCGTGATGAGAAGCATCCTCCAGGGGTGCTGCGGCATTGATTTCTACGGTACGCAAAAGAAGACCGACGGTAAACTTTACGAATGGTAAATAGTCGGTGTTTTTCAGTGCTGAATGAATGAATCTGCTAGGTTTAGTTAGGTTCACTTCTTCTATCTTGTCTGCTCGTATCACAACGTGCGCAGATATGCTCAACTGGAACGTTGCGTGCGCATGCGCACACAGCGAAGACCAAACGTTTCTCTGGCTTCGGCAGAAACGTGGCTTTCTTATTTTAGCAGCCAAACGCACTCCGCTGCTGTGTAACAAACCGTAAATTCACATCTGATTGGCGTCTCTTCCGTTCCCATCTCTCTATATTTTATGTTTTTTCAACTTTTTACTCAACAACCACGCATTGGCGTCCACCCCCGGGCAGCACTGTGGCACGAATGATATCCATGTATGTTTGTATAATGGGGATCGCAAAAAGTAATAACTGCCTAATCTAGACGAGATGTGAAATAACGTCACGAGCGCCTGTAAAGCGTGCTTTGTTGCAAGCAAATGCTTTATGCGGCGAAGCCAACATCTAGGCAAAAGTTACGAAGAACGCCTGTCTGCACTGCTCTGTAGACAGTGAAAAAGTGAAAACTCGCACGAGCTGACAAAGGAAACAACTAAAAGTGATTACTTTAAAAGTTAATGAGACATTCTTGCTCTTGAGAAAGGAAAGAAGAAGAAGAAAGAGGCATGGATATGTGAAAACCAGTGCGATGTCATTCGCATTGGTGCCTGTAGCGTGTGCTTCGTTGCAAGTACATTATTTATGCGGCAAAGCCAAAGCTTACTCAGAACGGGAAAGGGGCAGAAAACGCCTGTGTGCACTGATCTATAGATAATGGAAATGTAACGGGAGGTGACAAGGAAGCTTTCTAACCGCACTTACTTTAAGTGTTAACGTCAGAAGTTCACTCTTGATAAGAAAATAAAAGGATGAAGCGTGAGTATGAGAATGCCAGTGTGATATGATTCGCAGAAGCAAGGATTGCCGGGCTAGTTGATTTAAGACCGTAACGAAGTTAAAACAGAATGGGCAAAGATAATGTACGCCACGAAGCGCCGTGTCTACGCGCACGTCACGTTTAATAGGTCACCTGCATCTAGCTGTTGCTTCTAGCCCTCCGCACGTTTCAAGCCTTTAATGCGGAGCCAGTGACAATGCAACTTCTCTCAAATAACTTTGTTATCGCATATAACAGTGCTTACGTTGGCTATGTCATTCATTTTTGGGGGGATTATTTTGTCTAGAGCGCGTTGCGACATGCCTATAAGCGTCCTCTCTCGCTCTTATTAGTGAGTCTCAGAGCTGTAGCTCCTTTGTACTGCCATTTAAGCCAGGTCTGTTAACAGGCCTTGTGTAACGCAGCTCACGTCAAGCGCAGACTTAGTCTTAATGGAGTAAGTTATTTATGAAGGAGAGACCGCTGTGCCTCCGTGCTTCGAGCGTGCCGTATAATGCCCTTTGGAAGTTGCTTGCTAAACTTCGAAAGTAGCAAGATGAAACACTGTGAGGCGCAGACATAAACCACTTTTAGGAGTAGCGCAGCTGGATTCAACGACGAGGCTTGCGTGTTAAATCACAGAGGTGCCTCTGTATTTTGTCTAGTATACGCAGATACTATTTCCCCCAGGAATAAAGAAAATAATTCTGATGGAACAGCGTTATACAGTAGAAACAATAGCAATCCTGACTGTTAAGCGGGTGACAAAGGCTTTACTCTTAAGAGCGTTGTGATTGTTTTTTCGTGTTCCTAATGAACATTTTTTACTAATCATTTCCTAACGTGTAGGCACGGATTCGTTGGACTGTCGGAAACTTCGGAAGGATTACCGTGCTCAAGAATTTTTTTGAAGGTTGATCAATCAATCATTGGCTTTGGCAGCGATGGCTTTGGCAGGTCTAGTCGTATGTACTACTCAATCAATCAATCAATCAATCAATCAATCAATCAATCAATCAATCAATCAATCAATCAATCAATCAATCAATCAATCAATCAATCAATCAATCAATCAATCAATCAATCAATCAATCAATCAATCAAATTTGGATTGGCTAGTGGCCAGTTTAATACAATATGCAGCTAAAAACGCACTGTCCCGCTCAATATGACTTGCAACACGGGAGCGCGTGGCCTCACTATTTGAAAGATTGCGCATGGCTTCAACTTACCCTCGTTTCCTCAACTAAACAATATTTTCCCATTAGGAGCATCCCCAAATGAGAGAACAGCAATTAGTTGCGGAAATGGGGGCAAGCCATGCGCAATGTTTGAAGTAGTGAGGCCACGCGCTCCCGTGTTGCAAGTCATATTGAGCGGGACTGTACAGTCAGCTAGGAGAAAATATATATATATATATATATATATATATATTATATATTAGATATATATATAGTATATATATATATATATATCATATATACTCTTGTAATAGATGGGTACTTATCAATATCAAAAAGGAAACAATGAAGAGCCATACAAACAATTTCTTCCAACATACACACAGGTTTACATGTTTTGAATTGTCAGAAAAAATGACTTGCATGCTAGGCTTAAATTACGTGCTGATTACTTATTTCATGAATACATTCATCCAAGAGATGTATGTGGTCGAAATGAATAGCCAAGAATAAGTTTTCGTAAATGGAAATATTGCTGTTGTCTGATTGCGGGTTGCTTTCCACTCAGAGAGACGGTTGCAAGTCGGTGCGTAATAATTCCATAGATACGCATACACAGTGACGTCATTTTTGTGCGCGTCGATAATAAAGTGCACGTCTGCAATTATGCAGGAAGCCGTTCGCTCTTAGGGGGAATCACCTAACTAGTGTTGAGACCATCATGGCTTGCAACATCTATTGCAGTTTATGAGGAGAATGTAACCGACGTGACGTCGTCAGTCCAAAGGAATATCGAACTCCAGATTTCATCTCAACGTTCCATGACTGACCTTTGCTTAGTGTCTGTCATTGACTTGCTTTGAACCATGGGACGGTGCTGCCACGTGTATCGATGTACTCACTTTAAAATCTACCTTTGACCGCAATCTTGTCGCTTGTTAGTCAGAATATCTTGCACATTAAAGAAAGCTATCTCGTAGTAGTGCCAGTGTTTACACATTAATACAGGAAGAATTAGTGTTTATGCTTAGTTTAAAGCGGTAACAAAAGTTGGTTAAGGCCATAATAACGTTGCTAACATAACAGCCCCAAGAGAACTCCTTCAGTGAATAATTTGATATCGCTGTCTTGGCTACTTGAATACTCAAATCTACGTTTTTTTTTTCTATCTCTGGTCAAAGTTTGCAAATGCTAATAAATGGTCAATATTGAAAGAGAAAAGCACTGAATCAATTGTTTTCAATTAATGCTTTTTATCTTGTGTTTGGGCGTGCCGGTAGCCTGTATGCCGCGTATATGTTATGCTCTAAGCATAACCTGCGCGCATAAGCTAAGTGGCAATTTCAGGTGTAGCGCACTGATAACTATGTATCCTATGTCATACCCGTCCACCAATACTCATTGGTGCCTTCATCTTAGGCGTCTCTCCTCATTTGGAATAATGTTCTTTGCTTATTCTGGTGGTCTGATGTTTATGTTTTTGAAGTAACTTACCGGTGTTCACCTTTAGGACCACGTAGGCGTGATTAGGCGACGCCTATGTTGACATTGTTTGGTTGGTTTTGGCCGATTGTGAAGACGTCAAAAATAGTCTTACGTTCGTTCTTCAGTAGTAGTTTCATCTGACATGCAATGACCAGAAAAAAACGTCTTCGAGGTTACACTGCGGGCACTGTTGGCGGAATTTCAGAAAGGCAG
>NC_051178.1:187793174-187808557 GCF_013339695.2 Rhipicephalus sanguineus
CCGAACGGGTGCCGCTTTAAGGAGCTTCGCCCTAAAATTCCAGGATGGAACGAGGTTCGAACCCCGGCCCTCTGCGGTGGGAGCCCAGTATTCAACCTCTGAGCCATGCCGGTTCTTGAAACTGCTTTGCAAAACGGGTCCTAGTACAGGCTTCATGTCGGGAAAGAACCACATTAGCATATGCAATATAGCGTGGTAGATAGAGTAAAATAAGCACCAAGCGTCGCACAACGCGAATTCTGTAACCACCGAGCGTCACACAATGCGAATTGCGCAACGAGTAGGTTGTTGATGCTTCCAACCCATTACAAGGGCTCTGCCATAATTCTTCATCGTCATCAGGTACAGCATCAACAAAGTGCGCATAATGCTTTACATGCGTTTAGCAGGTACCAACGCTCTCCGTAGAATGACGAAAAATGGCACAGTGCGTGCTGCCCTACTTCTCAAAAATTACAATTATTTATAGCGTAGTGGGTTCCTTGCAAGTGCACTTGTATTGGTTGCCAAGGAAGCCCATAAGCGCATGATCCACTTCCTCGGGGTCTCAGTAAAATTACAATGATTTATAGGTAGTGGGTTCCTCGCAAGTGCACTTGTATTGGTTGCCAAGGAAGCCCATAAGCGCATGATCCATTTCCTTGGGGTCTCAGTAAAGTTCTTCGCCCCCCCCCCCCCGTCTCTCTCCCACGTCAACGTATGTTATACAGCATGGCGGGAGAGGGAAATAGCGACCGGGAGTCACCCAATGCAAATTACATAACTGGTGGGCCTTTTAAAGATTCCAACCCATTACAAAGGGCTGAGCCATAATTCTTCATCGTCATCAGTCGTCGCGTCAACAAAGTGCACATAATGCCTTACAGACGTGTAGCTGGTGCTTCGCTTCTTCGCAGAATGACGAATAATGGCTTAGTAGGGGCTTCCCAACTTCAGAAAAATTGTTATTTATGGCGTAGTGGGTACCTTTCTAGTGTACTTGTATTGTAGCCCCAAGAGAGCTTAACGTGCTCTAGAAACGCCGCTCTTCCAGCTTTCGCTGTGACTGTGCTGCGGTTTCAGCGCAGGCCTGGCGTTTTTTGGCGCCGTAGTTGTCCGCCGCCGCCGCCGCCGCCGCCGGTGTCCGTAACCAGTATCGCTCGAAATAAGAAAAAAAATGAAATAAGAAGAAAATTCCAAAATGGAACGAGGTTCGAACCTGGGCCCTCTGCGTGGGAGCCCAGTATTTTACCTCTGAGCCATGCCGGTGCTTGAAATTGCTTTGCAAAAAGGTCCTATACAGGCTTCATGTCGGGAAGGAACCACATTAGCATATGCAATATAGTGTGGTAGAAGAGTAAAATAAGCACCAAGCGTCGCACAACGCGAATTCTGTAACCAGGCGTCACACAATGCCAATTGCGCAACGAGTAGGTTGTTAAATGCTTCCAACCCATTACAAAGCGCTCCGCCATAATTCTTCTTCGTCATCAGGCACAGCATCAGCAAAGTGCGCATAATGCCTTACATGCGTTTAGCAGGTACCACGGCTTTCCGTAGAATGAAGAAAAATGGCATAGTGCCTGCTTCTCTACTTCTCAAACATTACAGTGATTTATAGCGTAGTGGGTTCCTCGCAAGTGCACTTGTATTGGTTGCCAAAGAAGCCCATAAGTGCATGATCCATTTACTCGGCATCTCAGTAATGTTCTTTGCCCCCCCCCTCTCTCTCTCTCTCTCTCTCTCTCTCTCTCTCCCACGTCAACGTATGTTATACAGCATGGTGGGAGAGGGAAATAGCGACCGGGCGTCACCCAATGCAAGTTGTATAACTGGTGGGCCGTTTAAAGCTTCCAACCCGTTACAAAGGGCTGAGCCATAATTCTTCATTGTCATCGGTCGTCGCTTCAACAAAGCGCACATAATGCCTTACAGACGTGTAGCTGGTGCCTCGCTTCTCCGCAGAATGATGAATACTGGCTTAGTAGGTGCTTCCCAACTTCACAAAAATTGTGATTTATGGTGTAGTGGGTACCTTGCTAGTGCGCTGGTATTAGTAGCCCCAAGAGAGCGCACAACAAGCTCTAGAAACGCCGCTCTTCCAGCTTTCGCTGTGATGTTTTTTTACTGGCGTTTTTTTACTCGGACTAAAATTGAATGGGGTGATACCTAGAGCAAAAAATGTGTTGCAGAAGATGGATCCTATTGGAGCATCACAACAGCTTTGCTTCACATAGATTCCACAATGTGCATTGGATCTGTCTATTTAGTGGCACTCTTGGTTCTCTCCCAAGCACTTCCGGTCGAGCACTTACTTCCGGTTTCCCGAATAATAATAAAAATTATTATGAAAAAAAGAAACTGGTACAAAATCCATGGGTCTAGCTGGTTATTTTGGATGTATATGATATCGGAGCATAATTTTACTTGAGATAAGGGCCAGTTAACTGCGAGGATAATAAATGACAATTAATTGAATGATTACATTGAATGAGCAGACGCTTTTTTTGTGTGTGAGCAGCTGGGATCGTTGCGGCACCTGGCGGAGCAGATCTCAACCGCGCTCTTCTTTCTACGTGGCCTCTGAGATCCGCTTCGGCAGTGCAACGAAACACTGTTAAGCCAATGAATACACCGGGGCACAGAAACGCCCAGGGTCGAGTGCCACTACCAGACACCTAAGTGAAGCATTAGGGTAGGCTCCAATCTCTTTCGTTTTTCTTTTTTTTTGAATGGATCCAAATGTGTCTTGTCCTGTTGTTCGGCTACTTGCTGGTTCTTCTCGTTTAGATACGGCCCCTATGCAGAGGCTGCGAGACCTCTGTGCGCTTGCTGCGTGTCTACACATTCACTCACCCACCACTCCGTTTTTCTGACCGCAGTACAGTTCAGATACCCTCGCAAACACAAAGTTATGAAGACCATGCTCTTTTCGCTTCCACTCCAAAGCATGCAAATTTTGTGATGAGGCAGCGAATTTGGCTCACATGGCGTGGACATGTCGAGTCAGAACGATGGTTCCCACACTCTAGAATCCTGGGAGGCCCTGCTCCGCAGCCCAGACCCCAACGTCCAGCGGGACATCATCAGTAAAGCCCTTGCTGCTGCCATGTCTCAAGGAATTCTGGCTAACGGCTAGGGGCGACGGGCAGTGCCTGACGTGATTGACTGATTTTTTAAAGTAGAGTTTTCTCTCTCTCCCTCTCTGTCTCCAAAGCAACAACAATAAACTATAAACTCCCAGCTGCGTTAGCAATACACAGTCCTTTAGTAATGTCATTAATAAACTTGCACTTTCCATCGGTATATTGCATTTACGAGAGCAAACGTTAACGCGAAGAAAGTTGAGCATAGAAAAGCTGTAACGAATGTCAAAGCATCGCGCTATTTTGTGGTAAGGCTAATTCCCTTCGTGTACTTTAAATTACGCGGACAAATGGACGGACATGCGCAGGACAACAACAACGAAAGAAAGCCAGGAAGTTTGCAGAGGACACACTAGCTGCCTCTCTCTAATGTCACTTCCTTTGTTTATTTTTCTCGCTCCCCCCCCCTCTCTCTCTTTGTATCCCATCTTTACACTCCCCTTCCCTTTCCCCCGGCGTAGGGTAGCCAACCGAACTCTGTCTGGTTAACCTCCCTGCCTTCTCTCTTTCGTATTCCTTCCTTCCTTCTGTGTTAACGTGGGTCACTGGCGAACTAGGCGGAAGTTTCTTGTGCAACCGAAAGTGCGCAGTTGCGCGTTATGTCTCTGTTCGCAAAAAAGAAAAAAAAAGAAAAAAAAAGAAAACACCACTAATCGTATCTATGTGTTACGTGGAATCGGCCCTGGACGCGGCGACAGTCCTATCTTTATCACATAGATCGCAATCACGAGTAGCGGGCGCCGAAAGTTGCAAAACCATCGGGAAAACGCCCTTGCGAAAGAGAAGCTTTGCGCACGCTCGGGTCCGGAGTTGGAAACATCACGCTATATAGCTCACGCACGCACAGACACACACGATATATATCTGCCCGCATGTAACGCGTTCACTAAGCTTGCTTTTTCACGCAGCTGTCACGCAGGTTGTGCGTTTCTCTCTTCCCGGCCATTCCTCTCTCTCTCTCTCCCCCCTCTGTGCCCTCATTCAGATTTGACGAAGCACACGCATGCTTCATTGCGGCTGTTCTTCAGTGACCGAATAGTTCAGCCTGCGTTCTGCGTGCTCAGTTCCGGCGTTTTGCGCGACGTCCACGCGTCACGCGTGCGTCACTCCCTGCGACCCGCTACGCAAACCGCACTGGTGTGTGAGCTCCGCAGACCCGACGGCTCTCGCAATTGCTCGCCGGCTTTGGGGCCCCTTATCGTCTCTCTGTTGTCTCTGTGGTAATGCTTATGGTGACATAGATGGGTCAAGTACTTCTTTGGCTGGAAAGCTAAAGAAACATTGATACGGGCACTATAAGACCTACCGTTTAATAAGGCCATTTTTTTCATTACCGTTACGTTAATGTTGTCTACTCTGCGACTAATAGTCACATTTTTTTTTTTTCGTTGGCAGCTGCTTTCGATAGCTTTTGCGACTCGCTATGCGATGCTTCGGATGCGCGAAGGGGCCGCTTTTTGACCAAGAGGCCCAGAAGGAGAAATTTGGGGTGGGGGGTGGGGTGGGGGGGACTCGTCTACGGAAAGGCCTCCCCCGCCACTCTTCCCGGGCCGCATATACCAGGAGTCCTAATTAGCGCCACAATTGTGCTCTTGATATGCAGTATAATTCTGGGATGTAACTTGAAAAACAAGCCCCTAATTTCGTTCACGAGACAGAGATTTATGTTTTGTATTTCACTCTCAATGCACAGTTAGTCCGCGTTGGTCATGAGTGCGCGTCTACTTGCATTCCGCACACAATAAGAGTTTTCCTAAGTACACTTTATTGGGAATTAAACATACCAACATCGCGACGTCCTGTGCTCATGCTATGCTATCGCTCAGCGAACGCCGGTTGGTCGGTTAGTTGGTTGCTCCAACTGTCATATAGTTTCTCAATATGCAGTCACGCGGATGCGCTCGTGACATGCATTGTTGACACAGCAGCTTAAAATATTTTTTTCCCCTTCTCTTGTTCCTCGTTACTCCGCTGATAGCGAATGATTACTCATCGCACCATTTGTACTTTTTCTTAAACTCACCGGAAACTTGATGTAGACGAAACATTCGTGACCGCTCTGCGTCGTTGAGTCATATCCAGTTTCCATGAACTGGCTGGCCGGGTGCTTGCGCATCGTGTGTGTGTGTGTGTGTGTGTGTGTGTGTGTGTGTGTGTGTGTGTGTGTGTGTGTGTGTGTGTGTGTGTGTGTGTGTGTGTGTGTGTACGTGTGCATGCGTGTTGTGCGTGCGTGCGTGCTTATCACCTACGCGTATATCAACACCACTCACAGCGCTAAAGCAGTTGACTCAGCCGTATGGAAACAGAACTTGTGCTCTTAGGTTAGCGCTTGGGCTCGGCCTATCCGGTTCAGGTCCGTTTGACTCTTCGTGTCAGTCCAGTGGCGCATGAACTTTTTAATAAATTCGACAATGAACCGCCCGGCATGTGCAAATAACTTTAATTACTGTGATAAACTTTAAAACTTTACGATAGGTTTACTAATGGCCTGTATTACTTAAGCTCATTTTATCACTCTGGTATCGAGTAATATTGTACAAAAGTAAAGTTGATCTTTTCTTTTTTTAGGCTAGAGGAGAATCGGAGAAAAACGGAAACGAAAGTTATGACGCGTCGGAGAGAAGGAACTGGATTTGGTTGTAGTAACGGCCTTATAAGATGAACAGTTAGCCAGCTAATCCAATAAGCCGAGACGAAATGCCAGTTTCAGTTGGCTATAACTGTTAGCCGCTAATTGTTCTAGGAATGGCTTGTGTTAAAAGATGGTACAAAAAATAAATGCCTGTTTTTTGTTCTTTTTCGTTTTTTTTGTAATGGCCCCGGACCTCCTTGTATGTACTGAGGAAGTAAATTGCGTCGCGTCTCGAGTTTTGTTTCTCTTCTTTTTTATTTTTTTTTTTGCAGCCCGTTCTCGCGAAAATTTGCGTATGCCACCAAATTTCGATTGACGTGTAGGCAATCTTTTACTGAACAACGACGTTTCGTGCGTTAATTTATGGTTGATTCATAATTTGTACAGGAAATCTACGCGATCAAGACAAAAATAGCTGAGGTGTATTGAGAAGGAAAAGAATGCTCAAAACCTCACTGATCGGATCAAGTGTCTAGGAAGCAAGTGACAAGGAACATAATCTTTGCTGTTCAATGCGCTAAACTCTATCCCTTTTTACCCGTGTGTAGACGTTCTTGCGTAAGACACATGGGTGCCACCACTTTGGGCTGTTAAACGACTGTTTCCTTGTTGTATATCCCGACGTGAAATAATAGGGTCATGAAACGTCGAATGCTCCAACCCAACCGTTTTCATGCGCCATACGTCTAACTGTTTGTTTAGCACTGTTTGTTTAGTTGTTAAACGCACATAACGTCTAGACTACAGCCCAGTATGGGGGCACCGGAACCCACCCGTAAGGTAGTCTACAATATTCATTTAAGCATTACCCGTGTACCCAAATATCCCGTGCACCGAAGCCCCCCTCCCCCTTCCCCGGGTTAATTTCCACCACCTGGGTTTGTTTATCGTGCACATGAATCTGAGTACAGGGGAGTTCTTGCATTTGGGCCCTATCGAAATGCATTCGCCATGCTCTGGGATCGAATCCGCGTCCTCGAACTCAGCAGCGCAACACATTAGCCGTTAAGCTTTCACGACTGGTCGAAGGTAGCGTCGATTGGAATAATTTACAAAAGGAAACTCCATAAGTAACATTAGCAATATTGCTACACGTGTGCTACAAATGTAATGACGAAAAAAGCAGCAGTGAAATGTGGTACCCGCCACGGTGGTCTAGTGGTTACGGTGCTCGACTGCTGACCCGAAGGTCGCGGGATCGAATCCAGGCCACGACGGCCGCATTTTCGATGGAGGCAGAACGATAGAGGCCCGTGTGCTTAGATTTAGGTGCACATTAAAGAATCCCAGGTGGTCAAAATTTTCGGAGCCATCCACTACGGCGCCTCTCATCATCATATCGTGGTTTTGGGACGTGAAACCCCAACAGTTATTATTTTTTCTAAACTTTATCCAGCAACATAAAATTGGCGAATCATTTTCCTTCTCTATCTATAGGTTGTAAAAAGATGTGAACAGAGTGCGAGCGCGTCGCGGCGTGGAATCACGGCAGCCGTTCTAGAAAAACAAAGCGAAAACAAACAAAAAATATCGCTGCCAACGAGACGTCACAAGGCATATTTCCACCTTTGAGAGATGCAGCGACAGTCAGCGACACCGACGAACAATGCGCATTCATCTTGCAGGTACGTGCGTGTGTTGACAGCGACCGATCGGCGCTCCGGCTTAGACGGCACGTTTTTGCAAGCCTTGCTGCTAATATACCGTTAGAGCGGTTGGCTAAGCCGTATGTTAAAAAAAGAAAAAAATATATAGAAACAAAGAAACAAGAGTGGTTTGTCTTGGTGTGATACGTTTACCATTCACATGTGCGATTTTATTGTGATAAACCAACCATACATTAGGGGATCATTAAGACAACATTGTTACGATCACGCGTTAAAATTAAGCTCACAGCTCAAACTCGCAGTTATTCACGGTACACGTAGTGTAACGCTACTTCTTTGCCGTTTCTATCGAATTAAAGCAATGTATTGACGTGCCGCTCCCGACGAGCTTGCCTGGCAGTTGTAGCAGATGTAGGTTACCGCTTCGTCACTTAAAAAAAAAAAAAAAGAAATGAAGCTGCCCGTCGAAATAGCCTGCTGTGTCTTCATACCATGACATACACAGAAAAAAAATTGGAAGCAACAAAATGCAAACACTACTTTACTTTCGGAGTCTCAGGTATGCGAACGCGAGGTAGCGTATCATGGACAGTTCACTGCGTGATCTGGTGGATGTGTACTTGACTCTGTCTATTCTGTTTAGCAGGAGGATGGAACGCAAATTTAGCGCGTATTGCACGTAGCCAAGTCACACGGCCACGAGTGCTAGTTACGGAACGTGAGCCTTAAGACTTCACGAATCCACTTTAAGAATATCTTCCTCTTTCTTTCTTTTTTTTTTTTCATCCTCTAATCTCCTTTCCCTAAAGTAGGATAGCAAACTGGACGCTCATCTGATTGATCTCTGTGACTCTTCTTACTGTCCTCCTCTGCCTCCTCTACACGTACAAAGGTCGGAAAAAGAACGAATGATAATGTAGCCAGGTTCAGCTCAAAGTACATGCGCTGCTTCATTCGCGCGTAGCGGGTAAAAGCGCACTGACTGCGAAGTCTTGTAGAATGAGGATTAAACGGCAACGTGGCATCCATTGACATTGTGGCAGGATTGGTCTATAATGTACATACGCAAACGATCCACCGTATGATTTTCTCTATGCTTAACCTCTCTGAAAATTTTTACGACGGCCGTTGGATGTTTGCTGCTAATTTGTCGAGGGGGAGAAATGAGAACGGAGAAGATAAAAATGAAACTATCGCGTTACGTGAATTATAAACAAACATGGTTGTAAAGACGAGAGAGGGCGAATGATAACGACTAGTAGGGTGATCCGATGCTTCTTCTTTAGGGCTCTACGAGAAAGTGAAGAAGCAATTCCCTACTATTCCGTAGTATTGTCTCCGATGAGCCATACATTCTTCCGCGAATTCTTTATCTCCTTCTGAACAAATTTAGCTGCACGCCTTCAACTCGTCTGCTGCGCCCTAATGCACGATGGCAACACTTGAAATGATTACGTAGGCAGTTATAACCAAAGACTCCTACTATCCGCCACGGCGGTCTAGTGGTTACGGTGCTTGAATGCTGACCCGAAGGTCGCGGTATCGAATCCCGGCCGCGGCGGCCGCATTTCGATGAAGGCGGAATGCTAGAAGCCCGTGTAATTCGATTTAGGTGGATGCTAAGGAGCCCCAGTTGGTCGAAATTTCCGGAGCCCTCCACTACGGCGTCTCTGATAATGATATCGTGGTTTTGGGACGTTAAACCCCAACGATTATTAGCCAACGACTCCTACTGCATACGCTCTTCTTGAAGCTAACGACCAACCTGCACGAACATTGTTAACTGCGCTAGCTTACGTGCGCGTGCGCGCACATTGAATCTGGGTATTTGGTATCGTTCCAAACGTCCTTCAGCGCCGTAGCTGCCACTCTCCTCTATCGGAGGAATAATTCTAGCGCCGCCCAAGCTCCCTCTCCTTTCTGTTATTTAACTAACACTGTTGTAGAGAAATGTTGAACACAAACGCACAGAAGCTAGTGATTATATTCTGCGGCTCATGGGAGCTAACTCTCAAAGGTGTAATGGATATAAACATAGAGAAGCTCGCGAGGCTGCACGCGAAAGGACTTAAGGTGGCTCTCGGAAAGCTGTGGGAAGGCGGAATGGGGGCGTGTACAAATAAGGAGGGTCAAATTATACGGATGAAAAATAGTGCGGCACACACACCGAACACACACGCAACGGAGCTTACACACGCGCACTCAAAGCAATTTACATTTTCTCATCGAGTGCCGTAGGTATAAGAAAGGTCACAAACGCCTTTGTTGTATATAATGAACGCCAAGGCGGTGCTTCTCCAAGGCCAAGAACGTTCCACAGCACACTACACGAGCATTGGTGTGAACAAAGCAGAGTGTTTAGGCGCAGGATTAGATTACGCGTAGTTTATAACTAGAGCTAAGCAGCACACGCATAAATGGAGCATTAATTGTCGCCACCGACCACGTTCGCACTTCCAAATTAGGGCAGGGTGAGAATGAGAAGTGCGAGAAAGAGGCACAGAGATGTCAATCAGATGCACTTCCGGTTTGAGATACCGTGCATAAGGGGAAATGGACACAATTTTCATTTTTGAAAGAATTCAGCGCTAAATTTTAAACACGAGCACACAGAAAGACATGACGGGGCGGGCGAAAAATCCTGAGTACATGCGCATCCATGGCAGAAAAAAAAAACACGAAAAGAACCCCCCCCCCCCCCCGCAAACTGCTTATAATTGCCTATCTATAATCTGTAATCTGTATTCGCTTGCGCGCAAGGAGACAGACGTGGTGCTGACACACATATCACCCCTTTGCCTGATAAGAGAAGGCTTCCGAAAGCTCACGAGCTCATCTGTCCTTACTTTTAGCTAGAATTTCTATCCCGTGAACTTCGTGGCTCACAGTTTCTGCCGTTAACTTAGCAGGAGCGACAGTGTGCGGGCAGGTTCATGAACGTGGCTGAATCGTCATTTACCGATCTTGCATTTCTTTTTTGACGACCTTGCTTTTTTTCTATCTTTCTGCGTGCTTGTGTATAAAGTTTAGCGCTGAATTCTTTCAAAAATAAAAATAAGCATCGCCAGCTAGCCCCACAACGTGCTTTTTTAAGGGAAATGGACATAAGCAGGGCACGTAGCGAGAAGGCAAGATAACCGCTGGTCATTAAGAGTAGCAAATAGATTGCCAAGAGAAGGCAAGCGCGCGAGGGGGAGGCAGAGAGTGAAATGGGCAGATGAGATTACGAAGTTTGTAGGTATAACGTGGCAGCAGAAAGCACAGGACCGGGTTGATTGGAGAAACATGAGAGAGGCCTTTGCCCCTCAGTGGGCGTAGTCAGGCTGATGATGATGGTGATGACATAGGGAGAGGGGGGTTAAGGAACTGAAATCTGTGTTTCAGGATATGTTTAATCACAGATCGTAGGTCACCGTGTCTTTATTGCCTCGCGACCGTTGACGGAACGCGCGCCTGGCGAGATTGCGCGGGTTTCCTCGAGCTTGCTCGGGCGTGAAACGTGATTGACGCCCCCCGTAATCATTCCGCGCTTAATTCTCTCCATCCTTGGCACGCCGACGAATGGACGCGTCTTCATTTTGCCCCGGAGAGCACCGACAAACACATACACATATACGCGCGCGATAAAAAGAGTCTCGAAAGTGTGTCAGTCAGCCGAAAAGTGGGGACGCTGAGGCGCTCTGGGCGTCCGTGACGCGCCTGCCCAGCGCCGCGCTCACGACCGCTTCTAATCGCGGATGGCCGGGGCTACGGCGCGAAATACTACGACCTCCCAACCAGCCACACCCAACGGAGGATGCTGCAGGTCTCGAGAACGAAGGCACACGGAAAAAAAAAAAAAAAAAAAAAACCTCGCCGAACTTTGTGGTCGCAGAAATGCCCGTTGAAGCGTGGTCTCAAATCGTGCCTTCTGGCCCCTAAGGAAGCGCGGGCGCGTGCTGCAGAGTGGTACAGGCAACAAGGGTCACACATGTGAGCGTGCGCGTTGCATCAGAACCAGTTGAGGTCGTTAAAGTTGGGCACCCCTGATAGCGCCGCCTAAATGCAGATTGCGGCAAAGGTCCTTGTGCCGCTCTCTCTGTGCGCGGAGCCGGGGTGAGGGTTGAGAGGAATTGTGGGAAGGGGCTTTGGGGCGGAGGTGTTGTTTAAGATGTTTTTAAATGGTACGTGGAGGCAAGGACTAACCTTGCCTCCACGCTATTTGTCTCGAGTGGGCAAATAAACACTCATAATGACGAAGAATTACCGATTTAAAGTATATAGGTGAAAATTGAAGACTGTCGAATAATAGTGAATGACGGCATGCTACGGAGACGACCAAGCTTTGTACATACGTTCGCGTATAACTCAGACTTTTTTTTCTATGCCAGTTTAGGTTTAATTTTGTTCATTCAGTGGCGATGGCTTTCTTCCGGTGAGCATGACCGAGTACGTGGTACCCGAGCATCCGACTGTTCTGCGGGACGGAGTCCGAAGATTGGCTCTACCATATAGCACACATGATTTTATCTTTACAACAGATATGTTCTGCTCGAGGTTTACCGTGTGTCGTATAGATAGAAAACTGTCATCAGAAAACTGTCACCCAGCTTTGCGCGACTTAATGCAAGCTGAGCTGATTTTTTACGTTTGGCAAGAACACTCAGCAAGGCATCAGCAGCCATTGTCACAAAAGGTCAGGAAGGCTTGTAATGAAATATCTGATTCAGACGCGCATGTACACGTGAATGTTGCAAGTGTAGGAGCCCAACAGCGCAAAGGCAATGACTCGTTGACCCGTTCGCTTGATGAAACAGGACCACATGCAGCGTTTTTCATCGGGACGGTTTCGCATGGGCGCCCAACAGCTTCCGAAGGCTGCACAGCCGCACACAGCGTTCTCTTTCGCGTCTCTGGTTCTTGTTCTCTTTGTTTTACACTTAAGTCACCTAACTTCTAAAGGATTCGTGTAAGCTGCCATGTCGCATTACACCTGGGCCCTTAGCAATATTTTCAAGAGCACTAAGGACATTTTCCAAGAGCGCTAAGGACTTAAAAAAATATTTCAGTGTTGTAGTCACCGACGTAAGTTACGGCGAGAATTAGTCTACGGCGAAAATGTAAAAAAAAAATTACGCATCTCACGGACGTGAAAAGTAAACATGAAAAGTGTTAGTTGCTCCAAAGAGTAGGTGCCGATTAGTTGGTACTTTGTGCAGTATCCGTCCGACATGTGCTCGTAAATAACACGATACGCCAATAATGTTCGCGTTCACGTCGTCGCTTTCGGGGCCTACTGCAAGAGACCCTGTTTCACCCGTTACAGCAAGGCAGTTTTGCGTCGCTGACTGAACGCTTGCGAAACCACCTCAGCGCGTAACCAACGATAGCGCACCCACGGTGAATGTAACCCATTTCCCGGAACAGTATTTTTTCAGTTTCATACGATAAATGCCACGCACTTACAACATGTGTTAACATTTTATAGCACACAGGGGTGGATACAGGATTTTTCAGAAGGGAGAGAGAGAGAGAGAGAGATAAACTTTATTTACAATAAAAAAAAAATTCTTTTGGGGGGAACCCTAGTCGAGGGCCCCACTGGCCTTGGCCGCCCGTTCAACCTGAACGGTCTGAGCTGGACAGTCGCGCCTCCCACTGCTCCAACGTGTGTGTTGGTATCGTGCCTGTGTGTGTCAGGTGTGGGGGGTGTTTAGAGCAGCCCCAGGTAATGTGGTAGAGTGTAGGGCTTCCTCCGCACCACGGGCAGGAACTTCGATAGCACGTAGGGAACATGGCGTGTAATCTCTTTAAGTGGGGATAAACCCCCAGTTTGAATTTTTCTCCAATTTATTGCCTCCTCTCCTGTTAGGCGTTTGTCGGGAGGGGCGTATACTTGTCGGGTAAAACGCTGATGGGCAAGCAGGTCTTTTGCGATTGTGGGGTTGTAGGTGTCAGAAGGCGCGGGGGTTCGTAAATCTGCTGAGGGGGCCAGAGCCTGTACTCGGAAAGTTAATGCACGAGCCGCGGCATCCGCCCTCTCATTTCCCTCCAACCCTGCGTGAGCCGGGCACCAGAAGATTGTATGGTCGTTATTGACGCGATGCTTTATTGAACCACGGCATCCACTGGGAATTCTGCCTCGTAATAAGAGACGACAGGCTGCCTGAGAGTCCGTGACGATGGTGCTGTCATGTCCTTTACGTTCAGCGGTATGTATGGCCAGCGCGATGGCCCTGGTTTCCGCCTCCGCCACTGAGGAGTCTCTGAACGAGAGCGGGTTTACTATTTCACCATGTTTGTCAATCACCACCGCGACAAAGTTTTGATGGTCATGACGTTTCTTTAGAGGAAGTGGTTGCCTGTAGGAAGCGACGTCCACATAGTAGACGTCTTCCCTGTTCAGGCGGCGCAGGAGTGCGCGGAGCCACGCTGTGCGAGCCCTACGTCTCCCCTTATGGCGCTCTGGGTGCATGTTCCTCGGCAATGGGGCCACGTATAAGTGGTCCCTGTCCGATGGATCAACCTCCTCGAGCTCCTTGCCCACATGCTGCGGGTAGGGTGGAATTCCAACCCTCTTTAATATGTCTCTGCCCGCTACGGTCTGGCTGAGTCTCTCTCGTTGTGTTATCATAGTCGCCGCAGCGAGTTCACTGTAAGTATTGTGGATGCCTAGCGCCAGTAATTTCTCTGTTGATGTGCTTTGGGGAAGACTGAGTGCCGTTTTGTAAGCTGTTCTAATTATTGAATCCACCTGTGATTCTTCAGTTTTGTTTAATGAATAATAAGGAAGGCTATAGGTGACTCTGCTAATTATTAAGGCTTGCACCAGCGTGATGGTGTCTGTCTCCTTCATTCCTTGTTTATGATAGGTAATCCGACGAATCATTTTCGCTACATTGTTGGTAGTGGTTCGTAGAGCCCGTATCGTATGGGTGGCCCGCCCATTCTGCTGTAACCAGAAGCCCAGTATCCTAAGTTTGGGTACCTCCTGTATGCGGTGACCGTCAACGAAAAGCTCCACGAGTTCTTGTGTTTTTTTGTTGCCACTGCGTGGTGGCAGTATACGAATGAATTCGGACTTTTCGGGTGCGCATTGCAGACCACTTTGCCGAGCGAAGGTAGACACAGCGTCAGCGGCCTGTTGCAGTGTCCATTCTTTGTTTCCGAGCGATCCTTTAGAGGTCCATAGCGTAATATCGTCGGCATATACGGTGTAGCCGAGGTCTGGTATTTGATCTAGGCGTCTGCAGAGATCTAACATTGCTAAGTTGAAAAGTAAAGGGGCTAGTATTGCGCCTTGATGGGGTTCCTTTACTGGGCATCTCAAAATTTTCTGATCGAATGCTACCTAGGCCTATTGTTGCGGTCCTTCCTGTGAGGAAGTTGTAGATGTAGGTGAAGACTCGTTTACCACAATTTATATCCTCCAGACCTCGCAATATGGCCTCGTGAGACACATTGTCAAATGCGCCTTTCAGATCTAACGCCAGAATTAGATTTTCATTTCCGGGTGCTACGTTGTTAAGTACTTCGTCTCTCAGCAACAAAAAGGCATCTTGAGTGGATAGACCTTCTCGAAAACCTATCATTGTGCGGGGGAAAAGGTTGTGTTTTTCTATGTAGGTTTGTAGTCTGCGTTGGATGACTCGTTCGAACAATTTGCCCAGACAGGACGTCAGAGCTATAGGGCGAAGGCTGCTTAGTGACGGGGTTTTACCTGGTTTGGGGATTAGGATGATGTGTGCTTCTTTCCATTCTTTGGGAATTTCTCCCGTTTCCCAATATTGAGAGTTAAACATCTCCGTCAGACCGTCAAGAGTAGAGCCATCTAAGTTTCGCAGTATACTATTGGTTATTTTGTCTGGGCCTGGAGCTGTGTTTTTTCGCGCCGATCTAGCTGCGGCGAATACTTCAGCCTTTGTGATTGGGGCATCTAGTTCATGGTTTGGTTGACCCTGATAGTTCCTAGGACTTGTGCACTGGCGGAGACCAGGGGTCGTACTAGCGTATGTGTCCTTAAGTGTCTGAATGAGGTTC
>NC_051178.1:187808657-187952007 GCF_013339695.2 Rhipicephalus sanguineus
GATAGAAAAGTTATATTATTCTTTGTACATCGCATTTGCCTCGCAATGTTACCATGACCAAATAACCCACCCTCACATTTTAATTCCTGTTATCCCTATAAACACATGTACTGGTTAAAAAAAGAAGTGTCGACTACTGAACGTCAACAGTACAGGCTTGATTCCTTGCTTGACACTTTCAGAAGCAGATATCGATCGCTGCATTTATGAGAACATCATGTTTCGAGTGCAGATCTACGACTCCTCTGAGGAGCGCTACGAGGTTCCAGACCCCGTGATCCCCGTCGAGATGGACCTCGGATCTCCTCTCGTTCATGAAGGGGACGTGCAGATGTACGCCACCAGTTACAGCCTGGGCAGCGACCCTTTCAGTTTCCAAGTGCGGCGAACCAAGACTGGTACCGTCATGTGAGCAGATGCCGAGTATTTCTTGCGTCTAAATTAAGGCGCGGATGATTTAGGTTGATAGTTTTGCGTGTTAGGAACACTGGGTTCGCTATTGCTATGCGTTTCCGGAGTCAGTGCCTCATGCTTGTGTGTTGTGAAGATATACGTCGTTTATCGCATCGTATGAGAGAAAGAGAGAGGGCGTTCGCTATCCTAACGCACATAAAAAAGGATTAATGGACAAAGCGAAAGGAGGAAAGGAAACGAACACTGCGTGTGCCGCTTTATCCGGAGACGTACATTGACATTAGAGTCGTTCACTGAAATCTGTGGACTTCATGAACTGCAGCAATGCACATATAACTTTCCGGGCTTTGCGACACATGTGGCCGCCGTCAAAGTACACTATTGTCACTATTGAAACCAGGTAATCTAAGGAAGGAATACAAAAGGGAGAAAGGCAGGGAGGTTAACCAGACAGCAGTCCGGTTGACTACCCGACGCCGAGGGAAAGATAAGAGGAGTGGAAAGATGTGAGAGACAAAGAGTGCTTTTAGATGCGAAGTATCTTAAGGCGGAGCTCAATCCGGTGGTGGTGGTGGTGGTGGTGTGCGGCGTGACCGCCCTTACTGCGCATGCGCATACCCTCTCCACACACTTCCTCTCCACTCCCCCTCTCCACGCGCCCTCCCCACTTTCCCTCTCCCCTCCCCCCTATACACTTCCCCTCTCCCCTCCTCTCCGCTTCCCCTCTCCCCTCCCCCTTTCCACTCTTCCTCTGAAACGCGGGCTAGACATGCCGAAATTCTCTCCTGCGTAACGCCGCGATGAGCTCGAGCGCATACGCGTCCCCTCCCCTTCTCTCTCCTCTCCTACGCTGCCCCTCTCTCGCCCGCCTGTAGACCGCGTTCCCCACTCGCCCTGTGAGAATTAACGGCCAGGGTAGATGGAAGATACGACGCGCGTAGCGTCCCTCTTCGCGTTCCACGACGCGAGGTTGGTAGCATGCCCAATGAACGCCAACGGAACGCGATCGTGCAAGTGCTCCGGCTTCGCATCGCCTCATGGTCCCCTTTAGCGGGAGATGGTGTAATTTTTTTAAGCACTACAGGCCTTTGTGAACGTTCGTGATTATTGTACAGTGCCACCGCCACATACGTGGCAGGTGATCTAACGTGGCAAGTAGTGAAAGGCGCTGGTCGTTGTACTGTAGACAGATGCGGAGGAGGTGATTCATAGATTGCTCACTTACTGAGTTTCATTACACAGACGACCACAGATTTACACATACGAGAAGCGAACAATTTGATGGTAATGTGTGGTGGCAAACGGACTACAGATTTCATAAGTTTTGCAACACTGTCGGCATGAAACTGGTCTCTCTGCCTTATTCTTACATTATATAGAGTGGTGTACTGTGCAAATAAAAAAGATGTTGGAAGATAGATTTAACTCCTAATAAAAATGAAACAATGCCGGTATATGCGAAAGAAACTTTCTTGTAAAACAATTATGTTTTTGCTCGCTTTCTCGAACATGTCATCTTTAGTGTGTGCATTCGCGCCGAAACGAGTGCTTCTAAGCTATTGCCGAATGGAGGTTGTAGCGGAAACCTGCTTGTACATAGCTTTGTCACATCGTTATGATATATGGCTTCGTTAACGACAAGAAATATAAATAAAGTATTCAGTGCTTTCTCGCCAGTGAACTTCTAAGAAAGAGCTTGCCGGAAGTGTTAGGTGCAATATTTATAATATGCATTCATATGCTACACAGCAATAACAATGGAAGGGGAAAAGCATATTCAGAGTCCGAACAATTTCTCAAATAGCCTGTGAACTTACCATCCGGCTTGAGTGTCAGATTATTATTAATGAACTGATTTAGAACATCCTGCCTTGTTCGCACTGCACGCAGGAATTTCGTTTCTGCTGACATTATTCTTTCGTCACTCACTCACTCACTCACTCACTCACTCACTCACTCACTCACTCACTCTCACTCACTCACTCACTCACTCACTCACTCACTCACTCACTCACTCCTCACTCACTCACTCACTCACTTCACTCACTCACCTCACTCACCTCACCTCACTCACCTCACTCACCTCACCTCACTCACTCACTCACTCACTCACTCACTCACTCACTCACTCACTCACTCACTCACTCACTCACTCACTCACTCACTCACTCACTCACTCACTCCACCACGTGCGTCACACGCTTCTTTCGTATGGTTGTTACAGCTTCGACACAGGCGTTGGTGCGCTGGTGTTTGCGCACCAGTTCCTGCAGATTTCGGCGCGCTTACCCAGCGGACTCGTGTACGGACTCGGGGAACACGTCCACGACCATTTCAAGCACGACATGAACTGGAGGACGTGGGCCATATTCAACAGGGACGCCTTCCCGGAGGTACTAACGGCAATGGATCGAATGAAGCTATCAACGCAAACGCGTGGCTATATTTCACACCAGTGGGTTGTGTGCTGTCGTATTGACGGGTAACTGGGAGTGGGCAAATTACCGTACTTGCATGCATGGTTTAGATCGGCTTGGTTTACCGAATCAACGTTCGATAGATTTCGTTTACTAAATAACAAGAAATGACGCCGCCGCTAGCGCCGTTTGCTATATGACACTTTTGTTGGCCCTGTGGTGATGCCACATTTTTCATTGCACTTTATTTATTTGCGTATAAACCATACATGCTTGCATAAGTATGCCGAAGGAGGCCCCAGAGCAACTGGCTGAAGGGGGACCTTCTGTCAGAAAATGTGTTATATGCACTAGTAAATTACAACAGTTTCAACAACGTGGAAGAAGCTATACAAAGAAAATGTAGTAAAAACTGCAAATAGTCGAAATCAAACAATTGTAAGTACAACAAGAACACTGATTAGAACATTTTATAACAGAACAAACCAAAAAAAATTGGGGGCCGCTTAAGCTTCGCCTTTAAGAGTTGAACGCGATGGCGATATCCTGCCCCTAGTGCGCACTTCGAACACTACGAGTGTTTAACAGAATGCGCGCACTAAGGTGTGTGCCGTATGTAATGGGTAGCATGCTTTAAACCAGAAACTTTTTCGAAGTTGCGATGCACCCACTACGTGGCCTTAAGGGAATACGCGCAGTAATGTGTGTGCCTTTCGTAATGGGTGGCTCTCTTTAAACCACGAAGTCGTTAGAATATGCACATGGTGTGACGCCCGATGGCAATGTACGCTTGTACCACGCAATATTATTACGGTAATACAACTCGTATTGTGACACCTGTATACAGGAAGCGTATTTTTGGGAAGCATGAAAGCAACTTTCGGTGCAGCTCCAAGCAGAGGCGTGGCTGTGTGGTAAAACACCTGCTTGCCACGCAGACGGCCTGGGTTCGATTCTCACTCGGGCCAACATTTTTATTATTTATTTTATTTGCAGCTTTTTCGATTTTTCGGTCACGGACAAGATGATGATTTTTCGCTCACAACCAACGGTGCCGACGCCGACGGCGGAATTTCTGCGTTACGAGCTCTTTAACGCTATCGCGTTAATACTGACTGAATGGAGAATGGACGAGCGAAAAAAAAAAAGAGCAGGTGTGGAACTAAGAACAGTAAAGGAAACGTGAAGTACGTTGTGGCCGGTGACCAGCATGAGTAGTGCTCATTAAGAGACTTAGCCGCAAAACAGTTTGGTGCTGCTACTGACAAATTGCCTTTTACAGGACTATTCGAATCTCTACGGCTCGCACCCATTGTACATGTGCATCGAGAAGGACAACAACGCTCACGCCGTGCTCTTGCTCAACAGCAATGCCATGGGTAAGCACTGCCTTGGCTATGAATCGACTATTTTGCTATGTCCAAATGACGAGGCTTACTATGTTGACGGCAAAAAGGCGCGTCTAATAGTCGAATTACTGGATTTCTCCACAGCATCGTTTCGCTTCGTAAACCCTTCATTTAACGCGGAAAAGCGCATAATGTAGAAGAAGGAAACAATTGTCTATACGTGGCAGAGCGCTCGAAGCTTCCGACGGCACTGCCACGGAGTGACTGATGCGCGATGTCAGTGATTTGTAACACTACGTTGCCACCATCCCGACTTTTATGACGTAACGAGGAGTTCCGCTTAACAAACCTAATGCACACGAATCCTGGCTTAACTTGCCGTTCATACTGAATTTGGCCGCAATTAATATTATGGGGGTTTACGTGCCAAAACTACGATATAATTATGAATCCACAAATATTACTATTTGTTGCGTATTCGGAGAAGCGAGCCACGGCATTAAAATAGCAGAGTCTTCAGCTATCTATATGATGCGAGGAAATAGAGTCGAAATATGTTTTAAATGCGAAGCATTTCTTAGCGAACCTTTGGCGCTTTGAGCGTTTCTATCTACGTATCTATCTATCTATCTATCTATCTAGCCGCCTACGTCTGGGAGCTTTCATGATTACCTCCTTAGCTTGGTGTAGACCAAACTTGGCGTGGGAGGGTAAGAGGACTTAACGAATGTGACTGTCGGATCGTGACACTAATAACGTGAAAATCCTGTTGCGTACATCGTCAAACCCTTTCCACCAGACACGTGTGGCACATACCCGTTTGCCACGGGCCGCGGTGTACGGGTATGCGCCACAGGTGATTGACAGTTTACATCTACTCAGGAACGGCAACAACAGACATTGGTAATTTAAATGATTGAGCGTTAAGAAAAACTGAGGATCCCAGCAGGAATCGAACCCAAGCATTTTGCGTGTTAATCAGGTATTCTACCACAGAGCCACGCCAGGTCTATTCACTAGATTGGAAAAACAGCCTATGCAGGCGTAGTGCCGGTGCAACGTCAATTGTGTTGTGGTGCTGGCTATCTAATTTTACAAGGAAGCAGTAAACACTACGTATGTACTCCTACGATACAGGCGTCATATAACATTAACGTGTGTGGTTTGAGTGTTGGCTCCGCTTTTATAGCAGCCTAATAAACAACACATTTGTATTCCTATGATTCAGCAAGCTATATTGAAGCATTTCTCGACCACGGAGGATTACATTAACGAAAGTTACATGTGATATTCGCATGATTGCACCATAAAGTGCACTTAGTTTCGATAATACTGATGCATGTACTCTATCGTGAGGGCTGACATTACGTCGCACCATAACTTACCCTTTAAACGTCAGTGTTGTCGACGTGCCGGGTAAGCCCACGATGTGCACACAGCTACTACAATTACAAAAACACGTCGATCCACCTCGTAACGCTTGGCTCAAAGCCATAAAATACAGCACACAAGTACTCGCTGACTGCTTCGCATGAAACCGATTCCCACAACATGTGGGATCTGCCGAATTTTTGCGAGCATTTTCTCAGTGACAATTTAGTCTCGTAAATTGAAGGATGTCTTCACTACAGTCTGCGGCAGCACAGGCTAATGTATACATTAGCCTGCGCTACCGCAGACTGCTGTGTTTGTATTCATCAGTGTAATAGCTGATAGACTATGGTTAATTCCGCAGAGATTCAACTACAGCCAACTCCTGCTGTGACATTCCGGACCACTGGTGGCGTTCTCGATTTTTATTTCTTCATGGGACCCACTCCCGAAGAAGTCGTCAGGCAGTACACCGAGGTGAGTGCTTGGCCGCGCTTGCACTCATGTATCTACCGCCGCTACAATGTTTAGTTTTTATCGCCCTAATTCTGCTGCTGAGAACGATCCGCTCAGCCTCTCACTGTTCTAAAAACTGCTGCAGCATATGCCCAACTGATAGGCGTGTTGAGATGTATATGGAATTTAAGGAAGTACACCCTAATTTTGTCGCTTTCTTGAATCCGTCACAATGATACGAATCACTGATAAAAATCACTCTAGCAAGACCGTTCTCACGTGATAGATAGATAGATAGATAGATAGATAGATAGATAGATAGATAGATAGATAGATAGATAGATAGATAGATAGATAGATAGATAGATAGATAGATAGATAGATAGATAGATAGATAGATAGATAGATGAACCAGATGTGCCCCCGGTTTGCAACCCTGCATTGGGGGGGGGGGGGGGGAGAAATGAAAAAGCGAAAAATAACACATAACCGCCTTCCCTAATGGAATATTCCGTATCGAAAGTGACTGAAGTTTTTGCTTACGATACATTTCTGGCGTAAGATTATCTCGTGAGTTCGACGGCCTCTGCTTCGCAGGCAGTGGGTCGTCCGCTGATGCCGCCGTACTGGGCGCTTGGATTCCACCTGGGCCGCTGGGGTTACCGCACCACCGACTATGTTCGAGACACGCAGAAAAAGATGCGTGACATGAACATGCCGCAGGTCAGTTTGCACTTTTATTTTTAATGAGAAGCACTTGCTTTTTACTAGAAACCCGATACTTTTTCAACAAATTCAGGGTTTTTAATGTCACCCATTTCTCGTGAATGCCGTGCTAGAAAGGACTTTGGAAATGCAAACTACAATATGAAATTGTGTTAATGAAAGAAAAATTAAGCTTATATTTCTACTTAGTGATGGGTAAATGTAAATTTAATTACAACACATGTGTTCGAGGACTGTGGTTTACGAGCTAAACATAGGAGACATATATCTACGCCCATTTATGACGCATGATGGTAATGCATCCCACTTTGGCATGTTTGGTGCTTGTTGGGTAAGTGGCAATTCTCCAACAGTCTTGGCGCCGGGGACGTAAAAGATTGCCAAGACCGAAACTCCGAGACCTCAAAGCAAACATCAACAGGTGTTCCGGCGCATGCAACACTGCTGTTTGACTTCAGCGTGGTGTGCAAGTCCTAATGGCCGATTTCAGTTTAATTTTCTCTAACTTTATGGTTTGCTAGTGCAATGCAGATTAATCGTAGTACTATGCGATATTTAGTCCAAGTGAAAAATGGCGCCATTCCGTTTGACATCGTTGTTTTTATTTGTAAACAATATCTTTTTCTCTCTCTCTCTGTAAACTGGATCCATTTGACTGAAACAGAAAAGAAGTACACTAACATTTCCCCATTGCCTACAACATGTCCCGACATACAACTAAAGAAGTCCGGAGAGGCCCCACGCAGACGATGGAACCGTGTCGTCCGATCGTCTCCGCGACTTTACAAATAGTCGTGCTCATGTACTCGGCAATGTTCTTCGAATGCGGGGCCACCGGCCGTCCGGCTCATGACGTCACTCTGCAGTGCGCGCCCATTGGTTCAGGCTTGTGTGCATCCGCCATTGAGGAGGAAATCGCACGGACTTCTAAAGTTGTTCCCGACTGTACATTATCGACAGTCGCTTTCGGCAAATTTATTACGGAACATAATTTCGGTTTACCCAGAGCGACATGCACGTGCGGGAAAATTTATCAGTAGTATTTGACCATGGGATGAGAGGCTTGCTTAGCATCGACTACGTAGCTGAAGCTTTTAAGAAGCTCTGGGTATAACAACTTCGTTTCGCTCTTTAAAAAAGCGTGCCGCGCTCGAACACCAATTCTACGCCAGCAACTTTAGTGCCATTTTACGAGATTTGCCAGGGCCCAGTAGAGTATACACTCAATCAGACGTGCTGTATTTGGCGTGCGTGTATGCGGACGCTATATATGCGAGTAGAGATGGCTGCAAACCTCGTCAATACCGGTCGATGTCACGAGTATTCCGCTGCTTTAGCGAAACCGCAGCGCACTAAAGCAGTACAGTTCTATTTCGACGCATAAAGCGTGCAGGCCATTATAATGTTACGTGTAGCTTAAACAGAGGCATATTTAAAATATTTTTACAGTTAAGCAAAGGCGGCCAAGATGGCGACTGCCTGGCAATCCGAAGCACGTCTTCCTATTCCCCCTCAGTGCAGCCACCGTGCGGCGGATGTTACGTATGATCACCCCCGGCGGTACAAGCACCGTCCCGTTGTTTTGTGTACGCATCTGTAGTTAACACACTCATTCTTCGCTTCAGTCATTCTTTCACTTCTTCAGACCTCCCTTTCCTCTATTCGTGCACTTCAATGCTTCGCGCTGCTCATTTTCATCATGAACATCTGTAGTCCCTGAAGGGGGGCAAGCAGGCTCCGTAGTTTTCGAAATATTCACTCTAACTTGTGAGAGTGCAATGTTGTCATCGACAGGACGTGGCTCACGTGGACAAAGACATCTTGTACAAGCAGCGGTTATTCACTTTGGACCGGAACAACTTCGCCAAGCTGCCAGACCTCGTCAAGGACTTGCACGGTCGTGGCCAGCGCTTCACTGTCGTCATAGAGCCCGGAGTGGCTGTTCCGCGCGGAGAACCAGGTCCTTACGCGCCACTGGAGAGCGGAGAGCGGCTCGGAGTGTTCGTCAACGACACCTGGGGAACGCAGCCAATACAGGGCTTGGTGAGGTGCCCTTTATCGCCTTCATCGCTTATCTCGCTTGATTCTGTCTCTTAGCATACTTTATGCTGAAGTTGAATTGACTGGCGCAAATACTTAGACAAGGAAAAAGAACACAGGACACGGACAAGCGCTTGTCCGCGTCCTGTGTTCTTCGTTTCTGTCTGAGTATCTGCGCCAGTCAATTCAACTTCAGCTGCGTACCAACTAGCCCCGACAGCAGACGCTACTAAGCTATCACACTTTATGCGTATGTTCTTATCTTCGCACTGTATTCACGGTAAATCGACGTAAAGCTTCGTGCGTATGATGACTTACACGACGAAACGAACCATACGTGAGCTGTTCTCGACGTGGATATGGGATGAATAATCATGCCCTTGCAGCATGCCTATCTATGATGTCGCTAGATGCCGCCAAACTGTGTCGGGTTTCATTCGCAGACAGAAATCGAGATCCGGTAGGTTGTGTGTGCACAAGGAGCAAAAAAGGAATCCTCAAACACTTTTTCAAGGAGTCATCGGAGTATCGGAGTTCATTGCCGCAGTGTCTGAGTCCAGGCCGGGATACTTCTCCACCACTACAATAAATGTCAAAGTTTCGCCGTAAGGGCGAAGCAACGAATGCGATGGCAACAAACTGAAGTGTCATAGGAAGTAAGGCTAACTGTTAACTCCTTTAGCATCCTACTTGGCGTAACCCAACAAAACGCTGGCGTAAGTGGCGACATTCGTGCTGTCTATCGCTTCAACATAAACTGTGCGGTGAGGACACAACACATACAAAGGTATGAGCCGTCGGATGATTCCTGTCAGGATAGGGCACACGAGACCGCGCTCCGCCGCTCAATGTGCGCATTTCCTGCCGGATTCGCGTTACCCCCACTCCGGCACCCACCATGGGCCTTTAGCGCGACGGAAGACGGCCGGCACGCTTTCTCTTCGCTTGAGCTACGATCTTCGGCTGCCATTTCACGCTTTCACTCGCACATGGAACGTACGACACGCGGGGCTATGCTATCACCCTTGGGACTTTATACAGAACCTCACGGCGACGCCGACGGCAAAAGTGCTCCAGCAGTATCCGTATAACTATTTTTGCAGTAAAACTGGTGGATGCATGGCGGGTTTGGAAATCGAACCCTATAATTCCCGCATTTCAGGCTGACGTTCTACTATTCAACCACAGCTGCGGCACAGTCTCACTAGACTTTTTAAAGTGTTCTTCTCTCATTGTCACGTTCATAACGCCGCTCTTCACCTCCTATATTCGCAGGGTTGGCCTGGTAACATAATGTTTCCAGACTTCGGGAATCCCCTGACACAGGCATGGTGGTCGGAGCAACTGCGAGAATTTCACCAGATCGTGCCTTTCGACGGCCTCTGGATTGTAAGCAAACCCACCTTCTCTTCTACAAATGTAACGTAACTTTTCTGGTACGATTGTTTTTTAAAGCGAAGAGCTTTCTTTTGATACCGTGACAGCTTTTTGAATGTGTCCGAATAACGTCATTGCTCGGGTTCAATATGAAGATTCTCTTTTCATCTCTGCGGCCGAGGTCACATGGCTTAGCGCCCATTGAGAGAGATACACTGCCCGAACTTTTTTTCTCAGTAACTGTCTCGTCTGATAAACTGAAAATGTCGCTTTTATATACATCACAGCATTTCTAAATAATTTACGTCAGTCATTACTTTAGGAGCGCGGAAGCTTAGGCGAGCCTGTAAGACGTGTCGAAATAGCCGCACAGCGCTAACTATCGTTTAACTTCCTCGCACGTCTGTATGTAAACTTCAGTTCATCGCCCCTCTATTTTCTGTTCTGTCCTCGTTCTCCGGCGCAGTGCAGTTTCCTTATCGAATCATTATCACCTCTGTCGAGGAATGTGATTCATTAAAAAATAATGAGTTCGACTGAGAAATTTTTATGGTAAGCCAGGAAACTGGTGTACATTGTAATTGCAACTCTTCATTTTCGCAGACTGGCAATGAGCCGTCGAACTACGCCAATGGTTCAGTCAACGGATGTCTCCAGGACAACCTGAATCAACCACCGTACAAACCAAGTAAGGGAATTGTGACCTTGCTTATCTTAACCTAACGAAGACAGGACAATACCCAGTAAGCGAACTACGCTTTTAAAAAAGTTCCCTTAATCTCTTCGCAGCCCTGTTACAACGAAACGCAATGAAGAGTGTCTTCAATTTTCCAGTTCAACAAAGTTTGACTCCTTACTCGCGGTTTTTATGCACGTGCGGGCGTTAACAGAAGCCGCCTGGGCGAGTACAAATGGCAAAATGTAGATATGAATGAGACTGTATGTGATGCATTTCTGGAGGTTTTATGTGATAAAAATTATAGGCAAATAAAATGACTTGAAAGAAACGCGCCAAAAATATACGCAATGTACCGCTGCTTCCTTCTTTACGTATAGCTTGAGTAATAATGATGGTTCACTGTTGCATGCCAATAAATCAAGTGTGCCGTCTCTCTTTGGCCGAGGTGAACACATTCAAATGCGAAACGCTCATTGGGCTCTTTCACTGTTTTTGGTCGTGTGTTTGGAAAAACTGGGTAGTACTCTAATTCATTAACTTTCCGGACAGCTTTATGGACATCTTTCCGGCAGACCGGAAAGCTGTTCATAACAAGTTGGACGCTTTTGTTTAGATAAAAAGGGGAACGATTCGGAGTGTTTAGGAAAATTTATTATCATAGACGGTTAACATCAATAACAATTCAATGTAACATTTGTTCCTAGACATACGTTTACGAGAAAAACAAAACAGACTTAAGTTACATGGACATAAATGAACACATGCAATGACGCGGAGGCAAGACATACAATTGATGTTTAGCACATCTACACACACATACAAATAGTTTGTCACAAAAAGCTAGGTATACATATGTACATTACATGGTATTTTTTTTCAGACTTTCAAAAATTAAAAAAAAAGCTAGGTATACATATGCACATTACATGGTAAAAGCGAAATCACAAATAAAACGTTAATATCTACATTTTGCGTGTTTACATGGCTTTTCGGCCGATACCGACCGAGACATCAGCCTACCAAAACCAGGCAGGTTGAAAGACAAGCTTCACGCGCCTGTCACAGACCAACACAAAAGGGCAAGACCAGTGCCGAAGGAATTCCTCCTCACCGAGAAAGAAGAGCTCCTCTAACAGAACAAATAGCAGGTCCGCGTACAGTCTCCCTTGGATCGGGAAGCGAGCGCGACGGCGACGGCCTGCTGCGACCGCCTCGCAGCAGTTGCGCCAAAGACGGAAAGCACCAGCAACAATGAGAAGGCACGCGAAGCGGCCTCGAGAACAACGCCCAGAAGAAACAAAGCGATTAACTCCGAGGCCGCAAAATCTGGCATGCACGGCCCTCCAGAAAATACGAGCAATGACGCATTGCATCAGAACGTGCTGTTTTTTTCCTGAAGGGGGCAGTCCGGGCATGTTTCTGACTGGACCATTCTCCACCGCTCGAGGTGGTCGAGAGTGGGAAGCACGCCCCATCCTAGACGCCACATGACGTCCCGGAGGTGGCCAGGCAGAAAAGATGCTGTTAGCGAGCTCCAAGACACACAGCTGGAGCGAGCGCGGCGAGCCGGATGAAATAACGGGAACAATAAAGCAGCTGTTGTGTTAACGTTAGGACTGTTCAGCGCATCCACTTCTGGACAGGTCGACTGGACATGGCGAAAAAATACAGTGTGTTTAGGAAAAGTGGTTAACGATTTAGAGTACTCCGTACTCTAAATCTACGAGAGAGCAGTAAGCCGTCCCAGTGCGTGGCCGTGGCAGTTAAAAGAAACCGCAAGCAGCTTGTTTAGAAATTTTTATTATATCAAAGACGGTTAACATCAATAACAATGCAACATAACATTTGCTTGCTAGACATACGTTTACGAGAATGACAAAACAGACTTCAGTTGCATGGACACAAAACATGAAATGACGCGGAGACAACACGTACAATCGTTGTTACACACACACACACACACACACACACACACACACACACACACACACACACACACACACACACACACACACACGCACACGCACACACACACGCACACACACACACACACACACACACACACGCACGCGCACACGCGCGCGCGCGAAGATAGGTATACATGTGCACATTACATGGTAAACAAAAAGCACAAATAAAACGTGAATAGGTATGTACATTTTGCGTATTTACGTGGCATTTCTGCCTGTACCAACCGAGACATTAGCCTACCGAAACCAGGCAGGCCAGAAGACCAACACAAAGCTGGTGCCGTTGTCAGATGGGAGGAGACGCGGCGCCCGGAAGTGCTTTGTCCCAGAGTTCTACGATACTCATCAACCCATCATCATCCGTACGTCTATCCCGGCACAACCTCCCCCCCCCCCCCCCCCCCCCCCGGGTTGGAGAGGGGGAGATTTGTTTCGGAAAGACGGTCCATGCCCGGACACGGGGGCTACCGCTCGGCGCAAAGCGCCAAACAGATGTAGCCAGTCTCACGGCCCCACGCCAGAGAGACTCGGCCAAGGGGCTACAGCTTGGTGCGGCAACTTCAGTCTCGCCGCACACAAAACAGACGTACCCGAGAAAAACCGCACGACTGGATGCCGGCGGGGTCTTACCCGGACAGGGGGGCCGCAGTTTGGCTCCAAGAGTCCAATCGTCGAGCACTGAACTGTGACCGCATATAGGCTACCGTTTGGCGCGGCAACTTCAGTCGCCGCACACAAACTAGACGTACCCAAGGAGTACCGCGTGGCTGAGAGCCAGCGGTGTCCTACCCGGACAAGGGGGCCGCCGTTCGGCGCGGCGAACCGAATCGCCGAGCACAGAACGAAAGTGACCAACGCGGACCTCGTGGGCAGGGCCAAACAAGGCGACTGGATTACCCGGGCGCATGCAAAGCACGGGTAAGCAACAGCGGAAACCTCGACCGTCATCACCACGGTGAAGCAACAAACGTCGCATGCACACAGACCGGCTCGGGCTATTGGTTCCACAAACACAAGTGACTGGCACGCTAGGCCAGGTCGGTGTACCTTAAAGAGTGCCATCATTAAAAGGTAATGGTGATCTGCCCTCCTGACTCACTAAAGATGACTGCCGGACGGTGCCAGGTTTCGAGAAACTTTTCCACGCCCAGCCGCTGCCATTCCCGGTGGAGAACAAACCAGATCTCCTTCCGCACTTTTGCAAGTACTTCATGAAGACCCGGCTGCCCCCCATCGAAAACGGCAGTGCACCGTGCCACCCAAACTTGGTAAGAGCACTCCACGAGAAGAAGCACGTACTGGTTAACCGCCTGCGCAGGCAGGGGATGCAAGAACCGAACGGTTTCGAATGGAACTCCGGGATGGCCAAACAAGCTAGCTATCCTTTGAAGGAGGGCTGCTGGGAGTGCACACAGAGAGAAGATGTGAACCAAGTCCTCCCTACTGCCACAAAACGGACACTTTCCTCTGGTAGGGATTTTCGTGAAGGGCTTGAATGTTATGGGCAGGCACCCTCTTGCCAGGCGGTACATGAATGCAGCGCGCTTGGCGTCCAGAAAACTGGCAGTGATCAGCTTCCAGTTAGGAGTGTGGCGGGACAGGTCATATCTCACACAGTTGGCCGGGAAGTCTGGCGTAAGTAAGTCGACTAGGTCATGGAGCTCGAGAGAATCTAGCTCTATCCCTGGGTTGGCCTCACGGAGACGAGCCAGAGTGGAGGCGGCCCCCGCATAGAAGGGTGAAGGAGTTCCCGCCCGAGACACTGAATTAGAGAATGCCTAAGGCAAGAACAGCCGCAATCGTGTGCTCAGGAAAAACGATGCAAAGCTTCGAGTTAGGATCATATCCGATTCGAGAGCTACCCGTGTCCGTCTAAGATGCAGCGCAGTGGCCACGATGCCCAGGTCGGGAATTCCGAGTCCTCCCTTATTCCTGGGCGACTTGAGCACAGGACGCGCTACATACATAGATGAGCCACTCCATATGAAACAAAAGAGGAGCCCCTCCAAGACTAGCTTTGTTCAGGTTGCAACCGGCGTAACGGAAGCTACATAGGTCAGAAAAGAAAAGAGCAGCGATCGAATGATCGTTACCCTGGCCGTCAATGAACGTCCCAAGGCACTGATTTCCTGAATCCTGTCGGTCAGCTTTTGCTTAGCCAGCCGCCAGTTTTCAGTAGTCAGGCCATCAGGTTCGAAATGGAAACCCAAAATACGTAGGCGTTGTTGCACGGGTAAGCCGTGCACAGGACGCGGACTGGAAGGAGCGGAGTTCAGATACATGACTACACTCTTGGACCTGTTTATCTTGGCTCCGCTCGCCGAGCAGTACCCCTCCATGACGTCCAAGACGGTGCAAACTGTTGCCTCGTCAGGGACAACAATGGAGAGGTCATCTGCGTAAGCAAACAGTGTGGCAGGAGGGGAACCTGGTGGAAGGGGAAACCTACCGATGCTGTTGTCACTGGAAAGCCTCTGCAGAAGCGGCTCAAACGCGAGCACGTAGAGGGCAGGTGAGAGCGGGTCCCCCTGCCTAAGTCCACGACTCCACGACCCACGCTGAAAGCACTGAAAGGTTCCGAGATGCGATCCTGTATTACAACAGCCGAGCTAGTAGGAGCACAGAACACTTATACTACCATTTACAGAAAGGAAACTGTACCTTTGACAGTGCAACGGAAATAAGGGTAGCGGTGGCGTTGTGAACTAAAGTATCCGACCAAGAGATGGCGCTGCGAAAACTATCATCATCATTGCGCCGGGGCAATATGGCTGCTGCATTGCTGGCGGGATGGGCGGGTGCGGGCGGTGCGCGCCCGCTGGTTCTGGGCGTTTATTCACTGCTGTCCAGGGGTTGTATTCGCGCGCGCGGCAGCCTATCGTTACTACAAATATTTTCGTTACGTCGCCAGGTGACCGAACGGCCTCAACTGGCAAAAAACACGCCAAGCAAGTAAGCTTACATTGTTTATTGGCAATCGTGAATGCAGCAGTATACATGTAAACAAGCAGCACTGTCAGTTACAGAGTTGAACAATACATACAAGAAACAAATATCCATCTGCTTAATAAAATTGCCAGCTGAAACTGAGCAACTCTGTCTCTTGGCTCGTTCAGCATACCTCTTATAGTACGCAGAACGAAGCGTCAGACGATACTATTTACGATGGGTGACCCTTGCACAGTACTTGCGTGCAGTGCTGCCCGTCCTCTTTCTCACTTACACATGCGCGTTTGACGATTTGAGCGGTAATAAACAAACATCATCAAAGCTCGCAAAAGATGCAGTGTCAGTAAGATTAGCTTCAGCCCGACGTACTATTTTGACAACACATTGGCGAGAGCCACTCGGCGCTGAAAAAAAAAGTGAAACCACACTGTTGTGCTAGCTATTCCTGTACATAACTTGTTCTCGTCATTGTGCTCAGTATCCTTGTGTTCGTGCCTGCGCGCCAATCTTTTTACGATGAATTCCGACCATTTAGCTCAACTTACTTTCAGTTCAGCTAAGCTCGTGTGTTCTGGGAAAACACCATTTACGGTATCACGTTGAAAAAGAAACTTGGTTCATGTTTCAAAAGAGGTTGCAGTGACAAACACTTCAGTTGAGTAACTGTTGGCGAATAAGGAAAGCCTTAGCCTGAATCCAACATTTCAGCAAGTGAACATTCCTGTAAAGGTTGTCGCGGAAGACAAGTTTCGAGAAGTGAGCTACCCTTGCTCGCTCACTGTTTATCAACTGACGTATGTGATAGCGGATGTCTGCGTGTGTTCCTGAAAGCACTCATTTATAAATAAAAAAAGAATGATGTACCAGTGGACAGCACCGACAATAGACTGCACATGATGTGTGCGCGCACAATGGAGACATTTGGAACAGTAGTATACTAGACAGCTAGGAAGTGCTGGAAGTAATAGTAGCAATGATGGAAAAATAGGCAGTGAGTAATCATTTCTGTCAAATGTGTATAATTAGCTTTTTTGTTTAATTGCTATGTTTCGCACTGAAAAATAAATAAATTAGTCCATATTTTCTGGTGCCAATGGTGCATATTCGTGAAAGACACTGCTTAAACGATGGACGATTGCAGAAGCTGAATTTACATTTTCATTCTTCACTACCTCCTAATTGTCTGCCTCACTCTTAACACGGGTGTCACACAAAACTAATAAGGCGGCAATAGGGGCTAGATGGCACGTCTTCATGCTTGTGACGCGCTGCAGGTAGACACGGACCAGAAAAAACGAGAACAGCACAAGGTGTTGCGCATCACCCTGTGTTGTTCTCGTTTTTTCTGGTCCGTGTCTACCTCCAGCGCATTACAAGCATGAACACAAAACTAGCCTTTTATGGATATATAGGTCACGCCAATATCAAAGAAATAGCAGTTATTACACATTCAAGTCTTTAACATGCACAAACACTGGCCAACTCTATTGAACTCTGATTGTATCTATTGAGTGCACTCATTTATTTTTCTGTTAAAAATAAACATACTTTTAAAACCTCCGTGTCATGTGTCAGGTCTGTTATCTAGAACAAATATTATTTGCTACTTGTCTGTGGTTCCACTTCACATACAAAACAAATTGCTTGCACAAATGCAACGGTGCTGTACCCTCTTTTCTAGATGTGTATGTTTACATATCATCCCATTAATGTATTGGCAAAGTTCATTGAATAATACGAAAGACTAAATTTTCAAATGCTTTACAAATTCAACAGCCATTTTCATAGAACACTGCCCAAAATGTCCTTATGCACATGCTTATATTCTCCTACTCCTATCATCAAACGTTATTTATTCCAGAGACCCGGAAACTATTCTCCAGGTGACCACTACACGAAATGCCTTGTTTAACGAAGGCGCGAGTGTTTGCACACAGTTTTCTATTTTAGAACCTTCACAATGTCCTTCCCTACAAGCAATCGGTACACATAACTCTTTTCAGCACTACTGTAGCTTTCCCTGCCATTGCTTTGCAACAGCCTCCACAATTGCAGCAAACTATATTCACTGGGAAAAACAAGTGCTGCTAAATATGCACTACTACTGGCCCACTTGCTACCAAGTTACATGTGATACTCTATGCAAAGTTTCACACGTAGATTAAAGTACAGTATATGCACCCCATCACATACACTATCCAAGAAATTTGAAGCCAGCACATTTCCTCTAAACTGAATAATTCATGAAGCAAGAAGGAACAATTTGTGGACCCAGTTTTGTACTGCTTCAACATACCGTACACTATCACTGCTTTTCAATATAAGGCTTGCATTTGTCCGCCTGGTAAACTTTGGTGGTGGATAGGCGACTCTTGAGCTTCTTACGACTTGGTGTGGGTAGCTTGGAAACCAATGATGTCTCTTTTGTCCAGTTTTCTGAGAAGAAAAAAAAATTGAGTCATGAGAAAAAGCAAGAAAGAAATGATGAAAGAAAAAAAGTTGGTTCAATAAGTAAAGTGTCCACAACCATACCTTGTGAGGATTTGGGACGATGAATTTACTTTCAGTAGTGGAAAATCCTCTGCTGACTTGAGGTAGGTTCAGAGATAAAGCATCCGAGCGTGTGCTGATATGAGCAGTTTCTTGGAGGCTGTGGTTGGGTTGGAAGAGGAAAAAATAATGATTACTATGGTAGAAGCGTGAGTGGATTGCGATTCATGTCTGAGAAGAATGTATATGAGAGCACTGCATGAGAAAAATAGTGTGCACATAACATTGCTTTGTTTGTGAATTTTTTAGTGGTGACCTTCAGTGGACCGTGTCTGACCAAGCCTCAATTAGAGGATACTAAGTTAGTTAATTTCCCAACTCTATAAACTACATGGTATGTGCAAATGTAATATGAATGATTGTAAACTTACGAAAATGCATAAATGCATATACACCCTATAAGTTCACTTGGCTCTACCATGCATTGGACTTATGAGCATTTATCTCAGAAGACTAATTTGTGCAGAAATAGGTAAAACTTATGCTGTGATCTGTGTTACAAAGTTTAGCAGTAAAGATATTTTTTGCAAAAGTGAGAACGAAGTAAATAATCTTAGAAAATGTCATTGTAATCCACAAGCGGTGCATTCGATCAGCTGGACGAGTCGTAAAACCTTTTGAAATGACAAAAACCGTAGCGCATGCAAAAAAAAAAGCTATGTTCAAATGCAAAGCAGTGCATTTTCACTCACCGGTGCGCACACCCACATGGTGCATGGTTATTCCGTTTTCGTAGGTAGTCTCCGAGCTCCTTGCTGGCATTGAATTTTCACGCTGGCAGCCGGTGAAGCGCCGCAGCTGACGTGATTCACAGGCTTTAGACACGTTCGCTTTGTGGCAGCGGCATGTAAAATTTGGCGCACAAACTCGCATTGCTATATCAAAACTGATTTAAAACGGAGCTGCGTAACGCCGATCAAAGCAAACGACCGCGGTACAATTTGAATGAAATAACCGACCGAAGCGCAATCGATGCCAATGGGCTGCTGCTTTTCGAGCGTCAATGTAATCTCAATACTTGTCCTCAAACAATCAAGCTCTTGTATTAACTCTAGAACTAACATAAAAACTGGTCCCTATTAGCTATATGCAAAATGACACGGTAACTAAGCTTTCAAGAATCTTCTGATACATTCTGAAATAAAATTTTTGGCCGCGTTGAGCGCCCCTAACACGGAAAATGCGAACTAACTTATCCGACCGCTAAAAGAGGAGTCAGTAGCTCCACTCTCCGCGCATATCGATGGAACTCGCCGCGGTTGATTTTTTCGCCCTCTGCGGCGATCGCTGGAACTTGAGACTTTCCGGGGCCTGGTAGGAGTGTAGAGAACCCTAACCGTACTGATAAAGTGGCCGCTGAAGCCGGCCTCCTCTAAAACCTTCGAAAGGTAACCAAGACCATTGCTCGCCAAGAGAGTTACGTTCACTCCACAGCGTACACTCGCAGGTCATACGCTTCTCCATTTGAATTGCCTCTACATGTGCGCTGGTTGCTGTCTCCGTTCTCTGCCGCGCTACTCCATAAAACAGCAAACTGCACTTGAATATGTTTAGTCAAAGAATATACTTCATCAAGAGCAAACTTACTTTAATAAAGAAAACTTCTCTATGCATCCTTCCTCGGGATTTCTAGCTTTGAGTGCCTACTTTATCGGCCTCACCTGTAAAGTGTCGTGCAGTATTGTTCTATCTTTATGATCGTCCCACCCCAGCTGGCACACCGAGGCCGCAGAGCGGTGCCGATTCCGGACAGTAAAATATCGATGCTAAGGCTGCCGAGGATCGTCGAGATGATTCACTTGCTTTAATTTCACCATGTGTACGCGCGGGCCCCGGAACGCTATTCTGGACGCTGTCGAATTGCGCCATGTCGTCAAATTCGCCATCTTGTCCGTTTTGATTGGCGCAGGGGGCTGCTACCGCCTCTCTGATTGGCTTAAAATGCCGCCATTGTGGAACTTGAGAAAATGGCGGAATTCAGAAGTGTCCAGAATAGCACCCCTGTTGGTGCGACGCACGTCGGCGTCTCATGCTGCAAGTAAGGTTGCCGTTGGGTATATCTAGAAAGTAGCCAGAACTCGCGCTAAAAGTAGCTAAAAGTAGCTAGAAGTAGCCATTCAAGTTCATTTTAGCGCTAAATTTGTAGCCAAAGAAAAAAAAAGCGATGTTATGAACAGAGTTGTTTTGTTATGGAGCAATAAATAGTATAATTTTACATAAGAAAAAACATAATTTATCGTACAATATTTTCCCCTCTTGCTTGGCCTTCAAGCCACAGGTAAGTTGCAGATAAATGAATTAAATATGAGTTCACTTCGCCTGTATGCGATTTGTCTATAATAGACAGAGTTCTTGCCAGAGTAATTTTGGGCCAACAACTGGTAGGAACAGTAAACGTTGAAGTTGTTTTTTCTTGAAGCCTTAGACCGAAATTGATTATTGGAGTTACCATAATACCAGTCCAGCTTCAAATATAACGAAATCCGGTTGAATATCAACTGTTCAGCTTATTTTTTGCGGATATTTCTTCTTGTCAACTTCACACGAGAACACGCGCTGTGCTTCACCGTGAGAAACGGCTGCGCAGCGTCAGCATAGACGACGGCCAGCGTCAGCAGTGCGCTAGCCACACGTTTACCCACATGCGCGCAACGATCCGACTTCGCGGTCGCGCCTCGCGTCGGGTGCCTCGATGCGCTCCAACTCGCTGACGGGGGGAGGACATGCGCGCGCATCGGCCAACACGGCAGAAAAGCTTGAAAACAACGGTTAATCTTTAGGCTTGCTTGCTATTTCATCTCATTATAATAAAAAATGGCTATTAAATGCGTGAGGATAGCCAAAAATTAGCCATGGAGCCAACCTGAAATTTCCATCACCAGACGGCGTCGTAAAGTGGCCACTTTGGCACAAAGTGGCCACCAACGGCAACTCTGGCTGCAACGATCCTCGCAATGGTTCAAATTACGTAGGTGTCAACCACAGTTGTACCTGCCATTTTTATTAAGTAGACGCGCGCTTCGCGCGTGATACCTCAAATACCAGCGCGTAACCACACAGGGACACTAAAAGACGGGGACAAGCGCATACTACCAATTGAAAGTTTATTGAAAAGCATTGACGCATAGTATATGTACAAAGAGATTTCCGAAACAACATCCGAGATGAGAATATGAACGATAAAAAAAGTCTTCCCACGGGGGGAACTCGAGTAAATGTGTCGCAGAGTGGTGGGTGTATCGCGTGAATGTTGCGTAATTAGGTATGGTTTGGGAATGCTTAATTGTTACACGATGCGCACACAAAGTACGACTTGAACGGCTCCAGCGTGCAGGAAGTTCCGGGTCCGCAGCTCGTTTCAAACGCTTGCGTTCAGCGTCGTATGCTCGTATCTTCGCAGCCTTGTCTTCTGCGTTGCTTGCTGTTGCTGACGCCGACGACGGCGAGGGTGGGGTAACGTTGCCTTCAACGAGTGGTGGGACGCTGATTGAAGGTACTGTTGCTTCCATCGCATCTACTCGAATCAAGCAAAGCGTCAAGTCAAGCGAAAGCCAAGTAAAGACGCCCTTGACTGAATTCCGAACGCGCGCTCCGCCGCTTACATACACACCGCCCGCGTTCGAGAAAGAGGAGGGAGGGACGGAGAGGAGGGGGGGACGGATAGGAGGGAGGGACGGAGGAAGGAGAAGAGGGAGGGAGGGAGAGGAGAGGCTTGCTGCCGGCACGAGACGAGCCGAGCATGCGCAGTGGGGGTGTGGACGGCGCCGCCGACGCCGCAGGTGCGACTAAGAAATGCTCCGCATTGAAAATAACTTCCACACCTTGCCAAAGGTTGCATTAGCTTATAGAAAATAGTTAAATCCTGCGTCATGTGCCGCTTTACAAAAACAAGACTTCGTCATTCGGCAGTGCGACTGAGAATTTCATAGAACAAGAAAGGTGATCACGCGCAATGCTGTCAGATAAGAAGCTCTTGTTTTAACACGAAAGTGCTTTATGCCGGGGTCCACCAAGAATTTAGTGGCGTATTTCCGTCACAGATATGACGTTGATAAATTGGATGCTAACGGATGAGAAAGAAAAAACTAAGGAAACGTCCCCCCCCCCCCCGGGAATCGAAACTACGACTTCTTGGCCGCGGCGATAAGCGCCCGGCGCTCCACCGACAAAGCTACCGAGGCAGATGCACGCCAATCCACAAACGCGCCTTATATCTCTCACACATTCTCTCTCGCACGGTGCGCTTTATTCGCGGGGCTAGGCGGGGCGGGGTGGTGCTGCCGTCAGTGAGCGGGGAAGTGAAGTAATACGGCATGATACTTACTAGCGCCGACAGAGAAGGATTCGGCGACGACGCAGTTAAAGCATGGCCTCGGATATTGCACGCCGGCGCTCAATATCGAAGGCCATGGTTAAAGCTTCTCGTTGCCAGCGAAAAAATCACAGCATATCCACGGAGTGAATGATGATGAGTGGGCGAAGCTGCGGAGGTTCATCGGTAAACCGTGAATCTTCCGTGAATTCTGCCCAGTACATCATCACCGACGTGAGATCGGGCGCGTTTATACTAAAGGTTCGATGAGTTATGACGACTTGCAGCTCACTTTAATTTTACATGTACGCTGTGAATTTTCATTGTTTAGAAAACCATTGCTTTAGAAAACATCTGGCGTCTTTCGTTGGTTTATTTCATCAATCAACGGCGTTTTGAACAAAATTTTTATTGTTTAATCACGCACAGGAGAAATCTCACCAGGCACTACCTTGGAGGTAAACAATGGCTGCTAATGGGAATGAGAGACAGAAGAAGTCGGCTTTTAGCTAACACTTACACTTCTACTTCTACTAACGTTTCCTACTGGAACATGCCAATGGCTGCTAATGGGGAATGAGAGACAGAAGAATTCGGCTTTTAGTTAACGCGCACGCTGCGAATTTTTTATTGTTCAACAACGCACAGGAAAATTCTCCCACCGGCACCACCTTGGAGGTCAAGATCTGGTACTAGCGTTACGACTGGTTACGCACTACGACTACGATAACTACGAGGGACGAACGGGTGCCGCTTTAAAGGGGAACTCCGGTGCATTTTCGACCATATTGAGATAATGCTGTTTTCAAATAGTATTAACAGTCTTGTAAAACCAAGGGTGGTTGATTTTGCTGAGAGACTGGTCAATAATTTTAAATAAGCAATAAACGATGAGTCGAAACCGAAACAGGGAGCTGAGCTGCGCCATGCTGGGTATGCGATGACGTCACGAAGGACGCTACACGCCGCCACGGCTGGCCAGGTTGTAAACATAGCACACGCGCTTCATCTATCACGCGAAAAGCAAGCTGGTGATGTCATACGACGCTGAATCAAGCTGTGGCAACCCGTCTCAGCTTACCAGTGACGAGTTCAGCGATTGCAGCTACTATATGAGCGCGGAAGCATCATCTTTTGATTTCGACCTGCAGGCGCGTGAAGTAGCGGACGTGCCCTGTATCGATCTCCTCGTTGCTCAGTATTGCGCGTGCTTACTGTAAGACCCGATGTCAACGACGACTAACGCGCAATGTAGCTAACAAAGCCAAACAACTTTGCTCGCGTCGTCGCCGCCTCGTAGCAGAAAGCGCGCGCTGCAACCGTATGCTGGGCGAGGCGGGGTCGGAAATGCGTAGGCACGTTTCGTAACATACACAGGGTGGCCCGCGTTAACAGGCGTGATTCCGGAATTGGCTACCAATTTTAAAATTCGTTTTCCAAAAATCTAAATGGCTTACGGTTGTATAATTTGGCACATATCATCAGGGTACCGAAGAGAACATATGCTGAAAGTTTAATTGAAATCGGTGAATATCGAAAAATCCCCGGAGTTCCCTTTTAAGGAGCTTCGCCCCTAAAACACTGGCTGCGCTAGCATCGGGGTGTCGCCTTAGACTCAGTTACGTTCTTTGCCTTTCGCTTCGTGTTAGCGTGTGACGGCTCGTTGTCGGAGTATAGTGCAGCTAACACATGCACTGACGGCGTTTCAACGCCGCCGACTGCTTCGAGTGCGATAGCACCGACTGATAAAGCTTCTGCTGTAAGCGCTGCAAAAAAGGCAACGATGTCGACCGGCGAATGTCGTGCCTAGGTCGAGCGAGACAGAGGCCACCGGGACGTGGAACGCCTGCGCGCGTTAGCGGCTCAAGCTACGAACATCTGCCTCCCGTGTTGCTGAAGCGCAGTGTGGTAGTGTATGCATTAGCACAGGTGTAGGTTACCCTATTACTCGGGAGCGCACACCGTGCCGTTTCTCTCCTTAACTGACGACGCTTTCAAGAAGTGCCTATCGAGTACCAGTGTTTGTTATGTGCTTGTTGATGCCATATTTGCGCAATGCTCAAGATATATGTATATGTTAAAAACTCCAGCTATACCACAACGATTAGATCGTGATCATGGGCGTTAGTCTTCGCGACGGAGACGTGCCACTAGGCGACAACGTGGGTGCATCCACGTGAAATGGTGCTATAGATGCCAAACACCAATAGACATTGTACAAGCTCTCATATATCACTACACAGTAAGCAGTACTTCTGTGAAGACACGTTTCACTTTCGTATTATACCGATTCCTATGACAGAGGGATCAGCCATGTTTTCTGTAAAGCGGCACATGCCGCAGGAGTTAACAATTTTCTGCAAGGTAATCATTCTTTGGCAAGGCGTAGCAGTTATTTTTATCGTTCGTTATTCTCGTCTCGGATGTTGTGTCGGAAAATGTATCTGTGTGTATATGTACGTCAATGCTTTCCAATAAACTTTCAGTTGGTAGTATGCGCTTGTCCTTGTCTTCCGGTGTCCGTGCGCAGTTACGCCCCGGTGTTTCAAGTATGAATCACCAACTAGCCCAATCAGTCATTCTGACCAATACGCGCGTTTCGAGGTGATCCATGATTCACATTTTAATCCGTGATTTACGTGCCCTGACGCAGCTGGATTGTCCTGTTTAATAACTTGATTCTTAGGGCCACAGAGCATTTCCTGTCTTCATATTTAGTTCATCTCTCAGTATAGTGCCGTGTGTACCTGCGCAGAGACGAAAGGACACCGCCTGTTCGAGAGAACTTTGTGCATGGACTCTGTACACTGGTTCAAGGGCAGCAAGCACCGCCACTACAATTTGCACAACCTCTACGGCAAGGCCATGAGCCAAGCAACAGTCAAGTAAGCGGCAGGCAGTTCGTGATATCTTCATTGTCTCGTAATTCTTGTAAATGCAGCCGATATTGAGAGAAAAAAAAACTCTTTCGAATACCTTGTGGACAAAAGCGACGTGCAAGCGGCTAATGAAATGGAATGAACAACAACGCGCTATGAAGAGTAACTATAATATGGCTCCAAGAAGCGCTTAATGTTTATTAACAGCAATGGAATTACCAATTTCATATACTGCGAATCTCGCATCTGTCACACACATATCCTATTTTAACTAACTTTCTGTGCCATTCAGTAAAGCATATAACGTTAGGAGAGCAGGATTTGTCTTGATCCATAGAGAATCGTTGTGGGCGCTTTCGTGATAATATTTGCTGTCTCCTTTTATCCAAGCATGAGAGTGATGATAAAGGTATAGTAGGGTTAACTGCAACTTTTTTTCTTTAGTTTAGGTCATTTGTGCACTGTGCTGCGAACAACCGCAAAATTAAGCATTGTAGTTGGGAACCTCCTGAGTCAATTCGAGCACCGCTTGCTGTTTAACATTTATGATTTGCCGTTTTGCTCAAAAATCGTTAAAGGCCAGCTTTACATTTCACGAATACTCGCATAACTAGGCGATTTATGCAAAACACACTTGAATAATAAACGTCCATTCAGCTAGAACTGTCTATTAATTTCCCCTACATTTGCTGGAGTCCTCGTTAATCTAGCCATGTCGAACAACTTGCACAGTAAAAAGCGCGGCATTTATTTATTTACTTGTAGACATGGGTCCAAGGTTCCCGCCTTTTGAACATTGCGTTAAGGCGAAAAAGGGTGGCAGGGGGGGGGGGGAGGATGACAGAAATAACAAGCTGAATCAAATGATACAAGGTATAGCAAATTTCATTACTTACGAATAGGGAAAATGTATGCCAATTCACATTACAAACAGCGAAGTAACCTTTACGAGAAACAAGCGAGATAGCGTAAACGTCTGTGCGAAATCATACATATATAGAAAGATAAACACGTAAAAATATACGTAAAAATAAACACAGAAGTAGAAAACAATTTTTACAGTGAAAAGTAGTGCCAGTACGAACAGCCAGGTAGGAGGAAGTGACTTGAAACAGCATTCTATATACGAGGATTCGATTAGGAAAGGACTCATTTCTAAAATGAAAACTGTTGGGTCACGTATATTAACAATCGAATCTGGAAGCCCGTTTCGAATTCTTATCCCATGAAGCAAAACTATATTGTTAAACACATGTGTTCGGCCAGACGAACGTTGAAGACACGAACATTTAAACGGCTCGAGGGGCGATACGGTATTACAAGTGGTAGCGTGGTTTGACGGTGACTGTATATTATTTTGCGCAGTAAGCAGATTAGTCCAATATCCATACGAAACTGCAGGTACGGAAGCGAGAGCGATAATTTTATTTTTGTCAGTCATGGGCAACGACGAGTTCAGCGCAATTCTGGACAGCTTCAACATTCTTAATATGATAATCTTGGCGAGGAGACCAGATGGCAGCCGCATATTCCAGCTGAGGGAGCACGAAAGTTTGGTAGGCGAGCTTGCGAATAGGTGCGCTGTGAAGATTGCGTCCGAGATAGCCTAAAGTTAGCGCTGCTCAGGCCCGTAGCCAGAAATTTTTTTGGGGCGGAGGGCCCATTTGTGAAAACATTGACTATTTGAGAAAAACACCTATTTTCATTATTTATTTTTGGTAAAAACACCTACTTCACCAAACAATTTTTCTAGGGGGGGGGGGGAAGCGGAATCTCACCCCCCCCCCCGCCCCCCTGGCTACTGGCCTGGCGCTTCTATTGCGGTTATCTTTTCTATGTGCCCCGACCTTGATAGCTTCGGTGGGAAATTAATACCAATATATCTATAGCAATTCGTCGTACTTGAGTGCGCGTCCCTGTTAAGGGAATATGTGAAGAGGGAACTCTAGAGCTTCGCACGGTTTCGCATTTGTAAGTGTTCAAACTCATTTGCCATAACTTAAACCAATGTGATATGCGTTCGTGGTCGTGTTGAAGCGCACTATGGTCACTGCCTGAATTAATGTTTCCGTGCAACAGACATCCGTGAACGATCTGATTTTTTTACGTTACTTGCTATTTGATGTCGAATTTGATGGAGAGAGTGAGATATCACCTGACTTTCTTGAGCGTGAGATCGTTTTCCAGAATTTACAAGAATTTTAATGTCCGCGTTCTTGTAATCTATTATGCGTTTAGGAGTACAACGAAGCGAGAATTGTGGATGTTGAATTGTTACTCGGAGGAGTTTATGGCTACTGAAAGAGCCCTGACACTGGTTAAGACCAGGTATTTCCTGGTTAAAAATGAGATACATAATGTTGTTCTTTGAGAAGGTTGGTTAACAAATTGTTCAAAGAAAAAGTCGAGTGCGAGTTGAAGGAATTCATTAGCAGTGCGTGATCGGGAAGTCACGTTATTCCTGTCTGTCCTCGTACATCAATGAACTCTTCATTCCATTTGCAATGACCTGCACAGCAGACACCATCAAGAGCAGCTATGCATGCACTGCCACGTTACTTGTGCAACAATTTGTGACTACGACACTGTATGACGTCGAAAGCCTTAAGATCTTAGTCTTACGTTGACACTGTCTATGATGTCATAGCGCATTGAGAAACCGTGTGAGAGCTTCTACAGTCTTCTGTTATGCATCCTTACCTCTGAATTCTTTTCACTGATCTTTCACACTCAGTCAATATTTCCATGTAAAGGCGGCCAACTAATGGTACCCTCTGATTAGCCTCCCTATCTCTGCTTTGTTATTTTAGGGGCGAAGCACCTTAGGGTCTCGCCTTGTCGGCGTGTCATGTCGTCGTCACGGTCAATCATAAACGGGTATGCGCCAGAAAACGAGGGTAAATCCCACTACTCGTTGCCGGTCCATGCTATGCATATTATGAGTTAAAGGTTCGTCGTTACTGCTTAAACCATTATGTATAGCTTAGCAGCGATGTCAAAATCCCCGACGAAATTTACCAAGGCGCTCAAGTTTCTTATCTAAAACCAATGAAGGAAAGAGGATGACTTTTAATGGTTCGTTTTTCTTTGTTAGACACAATATTAATGAGAACCAACAGACACGAATGCCAAGGAAAGTATAGGGGGTGTTATTTGTAGTAATCAGGATATAAATGTGAAGAAGGTAAAGTGGACGAAAAGATAACTTGCCACCGGCAGGGACCGAGACAGAAACGTGCATCTGAGACACAAACGAGAGACACAAACGTGCATCTCTACGGTAAAGTCATCTATTTGAAACACCACATCTTGAAACATATCTGCAAAGTGATGGTGCGTTAGTGGACCGGTGGTGAGTAAACCAATAAAGAGTAAAAATATTGCTGTAAGAAACACTGGAGCACACTGTATGCTTCGCCCCTCCCGAGGTTTCACGTTAGTGGAGCTGAAACACCCTTCTTCACACGCTTCGCCCCTACTCAGTTTTTTTTCCTCTGTGAGTTGCTTCTCGCGGCTTAAAGCACCTTCCTCTGTGATTCCTGCAAATGCAGAGAGACGATAAAGCACATATTGCGGCCCTGTGCGTCAAAGGCCAGGAAAGCGGCGCGGGCATTGCTATTGTATCTAAGATCGACCGGGCTCAGTCATCGTTTCTAGGCGTGTAGTGGACAGCTGCACATGTTCCACCTTGATGGCACCTTCCTGCCTCTCCTTTCTTTTTTAATCGCTATCGCTTTCTTCAGCTGCGAATGCCTCGGTTTGTGAAAATCCCTGACGGGGGATTTCGAAGCGCACGCTACTTTCAGGTGGATATTACCCTTCTCTTTCATGAAACTAAATAGTAAGACTGCCTGGTAATCGACCACATGCGGTGTTATTAAGCGATTGCACTCTGACCTTTGAATCGCCCCTTCTACGTATGCGCAGTGCCCTGAACGCGCTGTCCGGAGGCCGGCGCAGCCTAGTCATGTCTCGCTCGACGTTCCTGGGCAGTGGTCGCTACGTGGGCCACTGGTTGGGCGACAACGCCAGCCGCTGGCCGGACCTGGGTCACTCTATCATCGCTATGCTCGAGTTTGGCCTGTTCGGCATACCTCTGGTGATTGACTCGCATTCATTTCTGGGCCAATGCGAAAAATTTAATGACTCGAACGAACGGTCCATGGGAGGGTGCGAGGGAAAAGGAGGCAGACTAGTGACACTTAATAATCAATACTTATTGATTAACTACGGCTGCACGAGGCGTCGTCAGTTTCATTACTCGTCTATTATATCAAACTGTGTTTTGAAAACATATTTAAAGTGGTAGATGTGTGCAGTTTGTATAGCTTACCTGTTTTCCCTTATGAGAAAAGCAGAAGCATGCATGGTTTCGGCGCGTTCTTTACAGCGATATAAACGAACAATAAAGGAGCACCTGTTTATGTAAAGAAGCGCCTGTGAGGTATGTATAGAGCTGCCTCTAGACATGTTGTTCTTTGTGACATGCATCTCTTTTGTGAAAGAGGAGGAGGACAAGGAGAGATTGAAGAGAGGAAAAGACGCTATTTTTTGCAACCCTAAATGGGAGCACGTCTCAGCGTCTGTATGGGAAGGGGGAGAGGGAAATAAAGAAGGAGGAAAAGAGAAGATAGCGCTTCTAATGGAGAAACTGAATGTAGCGGCTGCAAAGCGATATCTTCTCACCCTTCGCCCTCCTATAGACAGAAAGCACACCAAATTAACACCGTTACAGGTGTGTAAAGGGTGTCCTCTTTGTTATAGCCTTCTTTGCCATATATGGCTGACATACTCAGCCACATGGGCCGTTATTGAATCGCTGATCGTGACAAGAAAATCACTCTATTTTTTAGGGACCCTTAGTGGCACGTAAAGGTGATGACAGCTGCGACAAACGACGCGAAACCTGAATGAAATATTCTTTATTATTATTATACCAACCGCTGTGAAATTCTCGTCAGATATGAACGTGCACACTAGGTGACCAGAATTAATACTGAGATTTCAACTACGGGTTACCTAGTCAGAGGTGTGGTTTCATCTCGCTCTCATGTGCAATAATTTGCTTCATAGCCTCAAAGATAACGCTGTAAGTCAAGGAAAAAAAACACCACCGTGATCGGTATAGAATCTTTAGATTATGCTTTTGAGCATAGCAATGTGATCACTACACAATGTGGACAAATTTTAATTCTTCTCGAGTTCTTGGTCGTCCTCGCGAAACATACACTCGTTCACTTCATCGCGAGTCACAGAGACATACAGGTAATAAAGAAAACTCTCGCTTTTTTCAGGTAGGCGCCGACGTATGCGGGTTTTACGACGATGCCAACGAAGAACTCTGCTTGCGCTGGATGCAGCTGGGTATCTTCTATCCTCTAGTCCGAAACAACAACGCCATTGAAAGTAGTGTAAGCATTCACTTACTTCATTTGGACACGTACACAGGATGTTTACGGGACATGGGTTCTACGATTTACAGGAAGCGAGTTTTACCCCTTACTGCCTTTGCTATACTTTCAGGCTCAAGACCCGTCGGCGTTCAGCGAAGACTACAAAGCAGTGGCACGCAATGCCCTGAAGCTTCGATACGAGCTGCTCCCTTTCCTGTACACTCTGTTTCACCACGCGCACACCAAGGGCACCACCGTGGCGAGGCCACTCTTCCACGTGTGAGCCCCAAACTCTGTACTACTTTCCTCTTCCGGTGTTGGGATAAGACATCCGCACATACTTATCACGTGTGTTTCTTGGGGAGAAAGCAATATAGTCCGTTGTGGACATCAAAACCTAACGTTGTCTTTCATCACCTTCCATCGTCAACATCGACCACATCAATCAAGTCAAACCGACTATCCCATCAGTACGTCTTACGTAACATCTTAAAGGAACCCTAAACAACCTCTGAAAAAAAAAAAGAACAAGCCCGTTATTCTTTTCTGGCGTTTGCCGTCTTTTCGGCACAATTCGTGACGCCAGAAGTCTGTTTACGTGACGTCATAAGGAAATAAGCTTTCGATTGGTTCATATACGATAGATATCAGTTGTGAATCGTTTCCTACCATGCGGTACCATGCAGTCACACGCTCGTTCTGTCTTGTCTCGCGTGACTATAGTACACGATCAACTGATTTCACTTCGGTTTGTGCGTTTACGACTGCGCAAGCGAAGACAACAGCGTGTAGCCGAAGAACGTGATATCCTGATAGGCTCAACGCTTAGTGCTGACATCGTCCACGTGTTTTATGAAGAAATAAGTGGCTAGGAAGAGATAGCGCCTGTAGGAAGGGTAGTGAAGGCGAGTAAGAAACCACTCTGTCGTCTTTCAACTCGGGGTGGTTTAGGGGCCCTTTAGGATTGTTTTCCCTTGTAGACATTAAAATTTAACAACCGCGGAAAGAAAGCCTGCTTACCTCGGTTTAATGTTCTATTGCAACACACGTACTATGAGATAAGTGGATAGAAAGTAGAATGAATGCTGAACCTTAGGTGGTCAGAAATCATCCGTTATTCCAGGCAATATATGACGTGACATATATGCTTCTTTCACTCGCTGTATACACACAGAGCGAGAGAGAGAAGTTCAGAAATATCCTCTCCTCTGTAGATTCCCAGGTTGAATGCAAAAATAAAACAGTAAAGACTATTCATTTCGTGTGAAAAATTTCGAATATTCAAATACCCCAACTTAACAAACAAAAAAGGAGTACAGGCAAGTTTAATAAAATACAGACGCTTGGATGGAAATGATACTGAACAAAAAAAAAAAAATGAAGCATTGGTTTCATTCTCTTGTTGCAAGGGCAAGAATGTGTTTTAGACCGGTTGAAAATAGCTTCTTCTTTTATTTTCTTGTCTTATCCTGTCCACTAGGTTTCCAAACGACACGGAGACGTATGAAATTGACAAGCAGTTCATGTGGGGCGAGGCCCTTCTGATGACTCCCGTCCTCGAACCGGTAAAAGGTTCAATATTTCATTTTCTCCGCGCGCGTACGCCTCACAAAAGGCCGCACGGCAGATAAGTATTGACGAGCGAATACCGCGAAAGGTTACATCCTACAGTCACATCCATTATAGGAAGAAGGTAATCTTATTCTGAAAAGACGTAAAGGAAAACAAAATGCGTCTATGAATAATGGAATGTACCTACCACCGTGGAGGCAGTTGAAATTGTGCAAGACATGCTACAAAGTGAAACACTTTAGTTGCTTTTTTGCGGGTGAATTGAACTAGTAAAACGTGGTTATGGCTAGACACGAAATAGTATTGTGCCTGTGGACCAAATGTACGTTTCGAAGGGCGCCTAGCAACAGCCAGTTGGCAAGGCGATTCAAGTAGACGGACGGGAGCTTAAATGGGGTACTGCAAAAAAGGAAGCGTTACGTCGGTCATTTTACTTGAACCATCTAGACCTCAGGCAGCGTTGAAACGTTGGCAACATCTGCCCCGCCACGGTGGTCTAGCGGTTATGGCGCTCGACTGCTGACCGGAAGGTCGCGGGATGGAATCCCGGACGCGGCGGCTGCATTTTCGATGGAGGCGAAAATGTTTGAGGCCCGTGTACTTAGATTTAGGTGCACGTTAAAGAACCCCAGGTGGTCGAAATTTCCGGAGCCCTCCACTACGGCGTCTTTCATAATCATATCGTGATTTTGGGACGTTAAACCCCAGATATTATTATTATTATTATATTGGCAACATCTGCTAGAACTGCGTGTTCTCGTGTTATTCTCAAGTTTTCCCCAGGCTCTGCTAAGTATATTTTCTTTTTAGAAAGAGCGTGTCGCGAAAACGAAGACGGGTGCTCGTGAAATTAGTGAAGGTAAAAAAATAAATGCAGCGTGTTTTTTTATCAGCGACGGGACCCTGCATGCTCTTTACGAACTGTGAATAGTTCCTCACTGATTGGAATATAGCATCTGGAGGAGAGGGCACATTTAGCCCATCTATATGAGTGGCAGTGTAAGATCTACTTAAAAATATAATAAGGTCAAAACCAGTTCTCGCGTTTCGTATTTTGAAGACGGCATTATAAACTGCGTAAACAATTGCCTTCATGCGTTATGAATTAAGTATGGTTTTGTCACTTGAAATTTGGTTTGCCTATGATGAAGAAGATGGTAACGCTCTATATCTTACCGTAACGCACTACGACAACGCTCTACGGCAACGCTCTACGTAATGCTCAGACGTAACGCTCTATATCTTGCAGTATTTCAACTGTCCATTACTCTGTAGATTCATCCGAAATGACTGCTACCGTAAAGTATTAGCGAATTCTTTATACGCTTTACACCGAGAGTGGGTTGTTTCGCCGGGAAGTAGGTACTTTTGTTGACAGAGGTATCCAAATCACATGCGCTCGTCTAGCTTATGCAAAGCGTCTCTCAAATGTCTCCCCCCCCCCCCAAAAAAAAAAAAAAAACAAACAATGCAGCCAAGAATAACTCTCATTTTCCTGTCTCCTAGGGAGTTGTCTCCGTGGACGGCTACTTTCCTGCGGGAAAGTGGTATGACTACCACACGGTAAGCAGCAGCTAATCCCCAGTTCCTAAGGGGTCATCGAAACATAGTCCCGTGCCTGCAAGGTTCAATGCATAGCGCTCGAAGTGAACCTTCCTATTTAATGGCGCTTGATTCAGTACATCGGCGTGATCACCAGTAGTCACACCTAATTAATAGCTGTTGCACTTAATTACACTTAAAAACGAATAGATTTTTTATGTTCATCTAATGAGCTTCCGGCGAGTTTCCCAGACCGGTCCGACGAAAGAACGTCAGCAGGCCTTTATGAATTTCACTTACGTTTTCCATATGCTGTGCAAGTCACCTCACAGTACAGGTTTCCTACCGTCCGCAACGGACAATGAGTGTTTCCAATCGCGAACGGTCGGACGACGGAATTTCTAAGGCTGCGAAACGTCCGAGAGCAAGCGTGACCGAAAGCAAGCCTCACACGGCTTTTTATAGGCAAACTGTCTACTGGTCGATTCCACGAAAGATCGAAAAACGGTGTATATTTGATGTTTCCGATTTTTCTGATAATATTGTATGTTGTGCACATATGACTGCACAGCACGAAATCGCAGTTCGTTTTCAAATAAAAATTTTTTTCAACACAGCAAAATTCGACAAGTGTCGCTGGTTGACGACGGCCATTTTACGAAGAGTGCGTTTTCGTAACTTCGGAACCATGCTGGCAGCTACTCAAGCTATATATTACAAATATCTTTCTTTTGAGCGGAAGTAGAAGTAAAGAGGAAATAGCTCGTATTATTTCATGGAATTCTGAGCAAATGATGTATTTTTAAAAATTCACGAAAAACGCTGCGTTTTTGAAAATTAGTCGAATTTGGGACGCTATGGCTACTTCTGTGAACATCTTGGCTTGTTCATATTTGCAGTATGAATAGGCCTTTATGTGAATAATGAACTTCTGCATTTGTATTTCTCTAATAATTTTCAAAGTAGTAAATTTTCATGCTCGAAACACCAAAAAGAGAAAAGTGCTCCTTGATTCAAAAATCTATAATAAAAAAAACCCAATTTCAATTTTGTTCAAAGTCCCGCAAAATGTTCTCAAAGGACTGCAGAATGATATTATGAAAAAACATGTTGCATCATTTTTATTAGAACAAAAGCAGAAAATGTCAAACATTGTGTTTCCAGAGCGTGGTGGCTACTGCGTAAAGGACATCTCTAGTAACAAGAAAATACAGTAACACGTCTTTTTTCTTCTCTGAGCTTCACTAAACAACAGTAATGATCTATGGTCGGAAATTGGGAACTGTTTTGTAAAGAAAAAGACCATTCCAATTAAATGCATTCGCGTGGTTTGCGACTTCACGCCAGTGTTAGACATCCCTCAGTCCACAGTAGGCACTTTCAGTTGTAGCCTCCTTTTCTTTAATCTATTTCAGTTGAGTATAATTCATATCTTGAGTGCTAAAGGACGCATTCCCTCCATGCGTCTCTTATGCTGTTGTGCTGTGCCAGAATTGAGAGATTAGTATAAAAGCCAAGGTCTCTTCATGAATGGAAATGAATTTCTGGAGAGCGCGGTCGCCAAGAGGTGTGGTTTTTGTTGGCCCAAATGTGTACGTTGTCAAACCTTATGTGATCAATGCAGAGTTTAAAAAGAATCGATTACGTGAAGATTGGTGGCAGCAGTTCTGGCCACGGACAAAACACGTTTTGTTTGCATTGCATCTGCTTTGTTTTGCATCTCCTCGTATCTCTTGAAGCAGTGCTGGCAGATCTGGTCTCCCTCTTGAATTGAGCGCGCATCCTACTTCATGACCCTCCGCAAAAGAGACTCGATCCGATATCTTCTACATAACAAAAATTCTACTGCAGCGGAATTTTCTTCTTGTGCACCATGAGACAGTCCGTACAAAATATCGGTCATGGCTATAACGCCTACCCATAGCCACCTTCAGAGCGTAGGACAGTGATCGCATCAAAGCGAAGCACAATTTGGACGCTTAACTTCTATCTCAGGTGGTGTTTGGCTGACTGGCACAGCCGTGCTCGTTGCTGTCGTCTGCTCACGCGGGCGTCTATCGCGCCGCCCTTTGCACCTGTCCGCGTAACGCATGCTACTCCGTTTACACGAAGGCGTGTAGCGCGGGCCACTCGATCCACCGCCCGATCCGCACGGTGCGGATCCAGAGACCGGGCGGGAGAGCGACGAGCGGTGAGAAATGTATCGTGTAACCAACGCAATCGACACCCCAGCATTTTCTCATGCAGAGCGACAAAGCCTGGCAAACCATGTGTGGCTGTTGTGCTTATAGGTTGCACTGCGGTACTCGCCGTTCACCACTGTCGCCATTTGCGATTTCTCACATTCTTACAATGCATGATCGACTCAGCTACACAAATTTCGCGTTTAGCTTTGTTGCTTTTATATAAGCGCATTTACTAAAAAAAATTATCTAGAGAAATCAAAATGTCCGTGCTGCCCGTCGACGAGGAATATAAGTGGTGTCGCAAATGCATTTAATTGGACCGCTCTTGTTTTCTTTACAAAACAGGTCCCACTTTCCGACAATAGATCATTACTGTTGTTTAGCGAAGCTCAGAGAAGAAAAAAGACGTGTTACTGTATTTTCTTGTTACTAGAGATGTCCTTTACGCAGTAGCCACCACGCTCTGGAAACACAATGTTTGACATTTTCTGCTTTTGTTCTAATAAAAATGATGCAACATGTTTTTTCATAATATCATTCTGCAGTCCTTTGAGAACATTTTGGGGGACTTTGAACAAAATTGAGATTGGGTTTTTTTTATTATAGATTTTTGAATCGAGGAGCACTTTTCTCTTTTTGGTGTTTCGAGCATGAAAATTTACTACTTTGAAAATTATTAGAGAAATACAAATGCAGAAGTTCATTATTCACATAAAGGCCTATTCATACTGCAAATATGAACAAGCCAAGATGTTCACAGAAGTAGCCATAGCGTCCCAAATTCGACTAATTTTCAAAAACGCAGCGTTTTTCGTGAATTTTTAAAAATACATAATTTGCTCAGAATTCCATGAAATGATACGAGCTATTTCCTCTTTACTTCTACTTCCGCTCAAAAGAAAGATATTTGTAATATATAGCTTGAGTAGCTGCCAGCATGGTTCCGAAGTTACGAAAACGCACTCTTCGTAAAATGGTCGTCGTCAACCAGCGACACTTGTCGAATTTTGCTATGTTGAAAAAAATTTTTATTTGAAAACGAACTGCAATTTCGTGCTGTGCAGTCATATGTGCACAACATACAAAATTATCAGGAAAATCGGAAGCATCAAATATACACCGTTTTTCGATCTTTCGTGGAATCGACCTACTGAAGATAACCGAGCTTATCAATATGTGGCTGCTAATATGTCATTCGATAGCACATGGGCAAGCGTGTATCGCTGGGAGAGGCTTTCGTCCTGCGGTGTAATGAAGTCGGACTGGTTCTGCCTCTTGCGATAATGATGATAGTGATGGAGCCGACAACACTCTAATGAAGACGTTTTTGACAGGGCAACCCTTAACTAATCATTGATTGCTGTGTCTATTCTACTGTTCCAAAATAGTTCAGTTTTTATAAATCATAACTCACTGCTTTTTTTTTTTCACTAATACTGCTTCCAATTTGTTTCTTCTCTGCGAACATGCCATGGAGCAGGGTCGAGAATTCTCCAGCTACAAGAGCGGCCAATGGCTTCCCGTTTACTCGCCGCTGTTCGACCCGAGCCGGCCGTGTACCTTGCACGTCCGTGGCGGCTCTGTGATCCCCATGCAGGGACATGCCAACACAACCACCGTGAGGTAATAATATCATCTGATATTCAGTAAATAAAAATCCACAACATACATAGTTCGAAGACGACTAAACGACAAAATAACGAGTGTTCCCATGATCAGCTTACGAACACATGATAAAAACTTCGTCAAACACTTCTATATCCCTCTGACTCAATCAGTCCACGAGATATGAGGCATCGCTACTGTTGATCAAATCACACAATCGTCGCTCGCGTCTGAAAGCGCTATTACCCCCACTTAGTTTCCGAGGCTTTGGAAAAACGAAAAGGTGTGCCCTTATTTAGCGTGTATGTTTTGTAGTCGATGGACGTAGACCTATGGTCTGCAAAAGGTCTAGACGTAGACGTATTTTGTAGTGTAGACCTTTGCAGAATATAGACGTCGGCCCGCGTGTCGTGGTTTTGAAACCTTTGAAATGAACATAAATACCCAGCAATAGATGAAGCCAAGCAAAAACGTCAAAAAAGGGGAGGGGGCTTGTTTTCGAGCCACCAATGCCCTTTGAAAAAAAAAAGAAAAAAAAAAGATTGAAAGCATGAAACTGAACTGCCCAGGAAAAAGGACATGAAGTTTCTGAGTGCTTTCAAGAACTAGTAGTTTCCAATGGCTCCGTCACCAATAAAATACATTTCCCGAAATGCTATGCTAATATAATCCAATAATCCACGTTTCTGGGTAGTTGATTAATTATTAGAATTTCAGCGCAGTAAAAGACGCCAGCCAAGGCCGAGGAAGTGTGTTGACCTCGGCTGTTGCATTTTGTCTTTCGCTGCGCCGTAATTAACTACAGTATGCTACGATGTGTACTTACGGGTCACTTGGTAGCTTCGCTGTCTAGTTGCAGCGCGAAATTATATCGTGTGCTGACACAAATTTCGCTTGTGAATTGAGGCGAACGTAGAAAATGTTTGCGACGCCAGTGGAACCCTCACAACACAATACGGCAGATACCCATCATGTTGAAAACTGAGGCTTTGCGTGCCCAAAGCTGTTCGAAAAGCTAAGGAAGTTTTGTTTTTTTTGTTGTACAAGTACAATAAATGCCCTTCAAGTAAGGCAAGGGTGCAGTCATAATAATGACAAAATGACACAGTTCAAGTCATTAGGATCGAGCGCAAACCTGCAAGGACAAAGGTCCGCTTTTATGCGTACAATTGAGTTCTTTTCAGAGCACGTCTAGTACAATTAATCCACGTGACAGGAAGAATTTTAAGTTTAGTGTGACACAACCTCCATTTTGTCAGAACGTTAGAAAAAGACAGCACAGAAAAACAGCGATGAATAATGTGAGCAATTTGCGAAGAAGGCAGCCCGTGACAAGTTCGTAATGAAGTCGATTTCGTTTCCTGTGCATTGAAGAAGTATAAGCACACAGTCTGCGGCTTCAGGTTGCAACAAGGAAACCTCATTAGAGCCACTATTCACTGGTACCGAGAAAACATCAAGGGCTTGCCTTTGACCGTTCAATATTCTTCTTTTTTTCTATTATGCAGCCGGAGGAATCCCATGAAGCTTTTGGTAGCACTTAATGCGTCTGGCGAAGCCGTCGGTGACCTTTACTGGGACGACGGAGAGACAAGAGGTGAGCGGTATACTGTCGTCAAGAAAAGCGCGGCTGTACAGTTGCAATCGCGATTCGGAACATGTGGTTACGAGTGAACTCTCTGTGCTTGTATTTCTATCTCCCGCAGATGCGCAACTTCTGGAGGAATACGTGTATCTCAAGTTTCGTGCAATGAACGTAAGTTGCAAGTGTAGCGTATGTTCCGGCTGGAGACCCCTCCGGCTGTAGCGTGTGCTCGAGCACAAGAAAGTCGTATGAGCCGGGCTCACTTGCGAATGTAAATTTCTGCTCTGTTGAGATGGGACGCTTTGTTTGTATCGCCACGTAGGCCACAAAATCAACGACAACATGAAACTGAATTCGTGGTCCATGCCATCAGAGTTATGTTTTTTTTTTTACTTCGCAAATGGCGTACGTGTCCCGTATACCTTCGTAGCCGAACCATTATACGCAAGTGCTCATGGAACTGAGCAAGCAAATATACACACACACACACACACACACACACACACACACACACACACACACACACACACACACACACACACACACACACACACACACACACACACACACACACACACACACACACACACACACATATATATATATATATATATATATATATATATATATATATATATATATATATATATATATGCATCTCTGTCCTTTGAAATTGGAGACCACTTTGTGGAAAGCCTTTGTGGAATAGCTGAAATAAAGAATCGCTTTCTTAGCTAGCCGATCACTTCTGATAGCACTCGTATGTAAATCAACGTACATGCTATAGAAATGACGTACATAAAGCATCACTTACTATAGTCAGATACAACTTAAGAAGTCCGAAGAGGTCCCGCCCAGGCGACCAACGCGCGGCAGCCGATCGCTTCCACGACTAAAGAAATAGTCCCGCTCATGCACGCGGCAATGTTCTACGAAGGCGGGGTCACCGGCCGTTCGGCTCATGACGTCAGTCTGGAGTGCGCACCCATTGGTGCAGACTCGTGTGCATCGGTTTTCGAGGAGCAAATGCCGCGGACTTCTAAAGTTGTATCCGACTGTGGTTGTGCATAGTTTCTAAGGTGCTGATTCACCTTAGTATTACAGCAGAGCTGTTATGGTCGATGTTTGCCGTGTGTCGTAGATAGGAAATTATCATCGTCATGAACCGGCACGCGCTGTCTTCGTCTTCTTCATCGCCTTCCTCTTTTTCCTCTTCTGCTTCGCTCCCAGAACGCGTGCGCCGATTTGTCCAGCGAGGGACGCAATAACTCGTTAATGCATTAAGCTGGGCTATATTTGGTATTGATTGTATGCTTCCATACTGCTAGCGAACACGCAGAAAGCACGACATAGAAAGAGACAGGACAACCGCTAGTTAGCGGTTGTCTTGTCTAGCGGTTGTCCTGTCTTTTTCTATGTCGTCCTTTGTGCGTGTTCGCTAGCAATATGGAAGGACGCAATAACTCTTATGGGCGAGAGAACGAGTACAGAGAGAGAGAGAGAGAGAGAGAAAGAAAGAGAGAAATAGAGAGATAGAGAGGGAGGAGAAAGAAAGATAAAGAAATTCTTGGCGAAAAAAAAATGTTTGACGACGCGGGACTCCAACCCGCGTCCCCCATACCCGAAGGCGAGCGTCGTAAACACTCGGCTATCCAGGCACACAGCAGAGCATAGCATAGCCTTGTATAGTATAGTACTTGTGTTCTTGAGTGTGCCTTCTTCTTCGACCTTGTTTTTGAGTTTCGCTGGTTTCCTCGCACCTAATCACGCTTCTGAAGTACTATTCTCTCGTTGTACGTACTAGGGGTCTTCGGCTCGCCGCCGTTGCTTCACAGCCATTTGTTGTTGGGCTAACTGTTGCCTTCTTCATTTTTAGTTGACCACTGGTGAGTGGCAGGATTTTTTTTCGGCAACACTTTTTCTCTTTCTCTTTCTTTATATCTTACTTTCCGTTCTCTTTTTCTTTCTTTCTCTGTGTCTCTCTACTCGTTCTTAGGGTTATTACAGGTCACGCCGTAGCAGTGAGTAGTGGGATTTGGTAGAACTCTCTGGCACATACACGTTCATGATGATGATAGTTTTCGGCCACGGTAACACACTTTACGCCGAGTTAGAACAGCTTTGCTGTTTAAAAAAAAACTGAGACGGGTTATATCACGACAATCGCCACGATGTTCCAACTATCGACTGATCTCGCGCAGAACACTCTGGAGATCTGCAGCTACCAGTACAAGAAGCTGTTCAACTCGACGTTCGACGAGTTGGCCATCATGTCCGTTCGTGTCCTCGGAATCCGCCGGAGGCCCGCCCGCGTCGAACTGGATGGCTACTATCTCCTCTCGCGCCGACAGTACCGGTGGCACCACAGCAACAAGGTTGGTGCGGCACCCCGCCATTCGCTCCCACGTTCTCTGTTGCGCCGTCTGTGCGTGTGTGTTAAAACATCAATAGGATATAAAGTTGGACTAGTTAGAATATTGACATGTTTGATGCAGCTCTGAAACGAAGACGAAGAAAGAGAAAGCACAGGACGAGCGCTGTTCGGCAATCAGAGAAATCTTTGATGCTGTGTGTAATTTCATTCTAGCAACTAAACGTATTCCGACGTAAGGTCTACTTTAAGAAATACTGAAAAAAAAATACTCGCGACATAATTATAAAATGTGATTAAAAGTAAGTCATAAAGTCAAATATGGTCGGGTCAGGTAAACTCAGCTGTCCGGTCGGATCAAAATTGTAATTAATGTAATTATCCTCCACAGACTATAGTACATTTTGTAATTTGATTGCTCTTCATCTTCGCGTTTTTTTTCTACTTTACTAATAGGGAGGTAAAAATTAATGTAGTTATCATCCATAGCATACCATAATTTTTCTTGGCCAATCCCCCAGAGTGGGTATGTGCCAATATTGAAAGGCTTCAATCAATCAATCAACCAATCAAAGTGGGTGAGCTCTCGTCCTGTGTTTTATGTTTTTCCGTCTTTGTCTTTCAGCGCTGCATCGAGCATGTGAAAACCTGTTTTGTGTGTGCGAGGTGGGTTGGGTAACGGGTGAAAGAGGATGGAAAGGGTGGTTTTTCTCTACACCATGAGTATTATACATACGAACGTGCGAAGTGTGCTTTCGCTGTCATGTTCCGTGTTGGTGGTGGTGGTAAACTTTATTGATTGAGTTGACAAGAGAGAGTTGGGGACGGCCTTAAGGGCCGGCCCCTTACAAAATCTAGGAGGAGTTCCCTAGTCCGGGACTCCTGTGGCTTCCGCTGCAGCACCGTTCCTTCTGCGCTCGACGCATGTCCAGAGCGTATTGGTTTCAAGCGTTGTATCGTCGCCTGCCATCTTACTGCTTTTTTCCTCCTCTCGCACCTTCACCCTTACTCTTCTGATAAGTAGCAGGTCAAAGACACGCTGTTGCAGGCGACCTCTCCTCCTATCTGCCCATTGTTGCGCTTCCCTCGTTGCTGCCCGAATAACGCACCAATCGAAAATTTCCAACGAGAGCCTCAACCTGACACCTATTTTGGCTAACTGCTTTAAGCCATGAGACAAAACACGGAAGAGACATCGGACACAATGATTGCGAACTACCAAATCGTATGCGATGTTCCATCTCTGTACTGTTCGTGCCAGGATAGTTTAATAGGAAATGCCTACAAATATAGGTAACCTAAACCTGGGAGGATGCCCACCGCTTTTGACTAGCCTGCTCTGACGAAACTTAGTGTCCTTGTGACTCCATGTTCAGCAGTTTGCCTATATACCCATGATTTATTCTGTCCCTCTTTCTCGTTTGTCCTTATAGGATGTATTGAACAGCATGCCAATACTAAGAGGCAACGGGTGGGGTCTATCTTCTGCAAGTATGATGTTGTTGTTTATTATGGCTGCCTTGTGCATGCATCCAAGCCAGTGTAAACACTGTTTGCTCAAGAGCTACGTGCAAAACGCGTTTGTGTCTAATTTTTTAGGCTAATATGGAATGCTGAGCGGTATTCAATATTATGCACAATGGCCGAAGTGAAGGGGTGGCTAATCCTGTGTGGCAAACATGAAAAGCTAAAACAAAGTTAGCGATTAGGCTATCGCACAGGCTCAAGACTGTTGAAAATTCGTGAAAAAAATAAATACAAACGGAGAAGATGAAATAATTTAGAAATGTAATGGATTGGTTTCAGTGAAACAATATGAAAACAAAGTGACACAAACACTGACAGATATACACGTGCGTGTTTTGTAATATTGCACTGCTTCCGGGTCCCGCCCGCGTTACTGGTCACATTATCGCGAGTACTCATGTATTTTGCGCTATAGTGCGGGGATGAACGTACCAAGTCGTCCTTTTCTATTAACACAACCAGTAAGAGTAACCCACTATATATACTCGGCTAAACAATTTCGTCCACTCAAAGTGGTCGGTCTCGCAATAAACAGAGAAAAAGCTACATCGCGATATCCGGTTCTCTTCCTTCTTCTCGCAGGTCATGGATTTGAAGCAGATTCTCATGCCTCTCAGGAAAAACACCACCGTTCGCTGGTTCATGTCGTGACATAGGCACCCCAATAGGCACCTCGGCTTCGTCGCGGCCGACCGAACTGGCAGCGACCGTGGCCGCTGCTCGCGAGATAGCGAGAGCAAGTGGCCCGTGACGCCGTCCCCGAAGAGGACAAGACGACCACGCGCCGTGGGCTGTGCGATGTGCGGGGTGCGCCTACTCCTGCGACTGCTGCAGAAGAGGAAAGAGCGCCCTGCGATTGTTCTAAGTCAGACATTGCCGTGGACCTCTCAGTGCCGTGTGAAACAGTTCTAATGTGTATACTGTGTGCCGTCGCACATCTACGTGAGACGGCGCTACCGTAACAAGGAGTTGTGGCTGGACCGAACAATGCCGTCTCCCGGTACAATTTCCGGCCGCAAGTACGCATACTTACCAGCGCGTCAACTTTGATGCTGACGCTGAATAGAAAATGGCTTTTGTCCCGCGAGAAAAGTACACATTGACTGCCATAACTTCTTATAACAGTGACCTTCGGTGCGCCTGGTTCGTTTGTTATTTTTGCTCCGGGGGACCATGAAGTAAGATGCTTTTTTTTTTTTCCTGATCAGAAGCCGCATCCGCAAAACTATCTTGCATGAAAAGGTGAAACTGAGATTGACAGCGCATATTACGACTGTCTCGACCATGGGCATCGACCGTTCGCCTAACTGATCTATGTGCGAAACTGCTTTTGGCATAAGCTTTTAAGCAAGCAACCGTCTCCGATGTTCTTATCAGTTGTTCTTGAACACAACCTGGTGCTCGTGGTAGCGCGTACACTACTAGGCTTCGGAAGACACTTTATGACGGTTGCAAACGCTTCCGCTAGTCTGCGTCTGCGCGCCGCAGTTTCTGTTGACTAGAGACTCCAAACGGATTCGGATGCAAAACCATCGAAGACGAACAAAGCAAGCCCAACTAATAAGCGTACGGCGACGGCGTTCATAAACAGTGTTGGCGCTCGCCGGTCTAGGCTACAGTGCAGAGCATGGGTGCATATAGTAACTCGAAAAAAGTCGGTATCGCTTTGCTGTAATCCAACGAGAAAGGGAACGTTGTCGGTGGCATATACATATTGCCCAAAGAGAGCACATCGGCTCTCAGGCCACAGTGAAGGGAAATACAAGAACAATGACGGTAATACCATCCCTGTCTGAGGTATGGGTACCCATGTTAAGAATAATATTTGCGTAGCGGCTCTCAAAATTGACCTTTTGGGACTAAAATGAACGATTATCTTGGTATTAAGGGGACGTTGCCTTTCGCTGCGCGAAAAAGTGTCCGATAAACGGTACCATCTACGGTGACCATTACGCCATATAAGGCACAGCAAGCTAAGGTTTGAAATCAGCTCGACCCGAGTGAAACTGAGAGCATAAGCGCACCAAAAGAAGTAGTTTTCTGATGGTAAAAAAAATCACGCAAACGGAGAGCGGAGGAAGCAAAATACAGCATGATTCAGAAATTGCGCACAACTATATTTTTCGACTGAATATGCTTCAAGGGCAGAGTAAAAAATGACATTACTATATTATAAGGATGCGATGTGACCATCAGATTTTTGCCGAACGCTGTGTGCCTCGAGGGTGTACTCAGTTTAATTGAATACTTTATTGCTTTTGGTTCGCCATTTTATGCAGTATCGATAGGGCTCCTTTTTATAGGTGGTGCTTTGATAAAGAAGTGACATCTGTAAGAGTTCTGAATATAACATACCTTTACTATGGCGCTTAACACTGCCATATAAAACCATATGGATATGTTGCGGGCATTATTATTGTTATCTTGTATAATAGCACTGTTCTTGTACGTAGGTTTATATTCATTTCCAGCTGTGTGCTTGCGATTGCAGAAGGGCTATGTTTTCGTGAAAGAAAAGTTTGTTTTCGAATGATCTAAAGGTCGAAATTATTTGCTTATAAATAAATTCTTAAAGATATAGCAATACGCAAACTGTTTCCGTCCAGGAACGATAGTTCAGTGGCAATCAAGGACATTCATCGAGAGTTACCTCGTTTAAGTGTGCTATTATGACCGGAATACACCGGGCAAAATAAAGTATGTATTGCGTCCAAGCTATATGCTACGCGTTTCTCTTCTACGTGAGTGCATTTATTTTGTTAAAACCACGAGAACCATTCTTAATTCGAGTAGACAGGCCAAAAGTTTGTTTGCCACGTCTACACTTACCGTTGCACCATTTTGGTCATAATCGGTAGGCTTCCTCATCCTTGAAACCTAAACATCGCGTGACTGGCACCGGAGACATTACTTCAGAATGGAACACAAAGTGTACAATGGAACACAAAGCGCAAAGTATTTTTTTTTTGTTGCAGCGCATTGTTTCCGTGAACTACCCTTAAAAAAGCCTATAACTCACGTGGAATCGACTCTGGGAGTTGCCTGAGTGATGTGTAGGGTGATTCCACGTAAGATCGAACAAACGATGGCTGGTCGACCTCTCAAATTTATTTCAAAATTTTATATATTATTGCCTCATGAGTGGACAGAAGAGATCCGCAATTTGTTTTGCCTCCAAAAATTTTTTCGAAGCACAGGAAATCAATAATGACGAAGAGGTGGAGTGGAGCGCTCATCCGCTCTGCTGTTTTGGCCAACTTTCGTTATGAATTGCACAAAATATATTGAAGTTAGGTAGCTGAAATTTATTTACCTAAATATATGCATGTTTTTGCTTCTGCTCAGGTATTTTTAGTTTTTATGTGTAGTGTATATGTTTTTATAAAAAACCTCAAAAATGGCCCAATTGGCAAAATTTTCTTTACTTTGAAGGTCTTTATCTCAAAGAAGAATTGTAGCAGAGCGACAAAAATTCGGCATTAAGTTCTTCGCATGCTTATCTACCAAACTGCCGAATCTTGTATTTATATAACTTTTCAGTAAAGAGATATGATGGGGCTAAGTTCAAGAAAACACCGAACAATGGAAACTTCTGACGACAATTAAAAAAAAAAACCCATTTTTTAAATTTCTTAAACTTTGTCCACTTATTCTCCTCCACATCAGCTTTCACAATCATTAAAAACATGTTGCATAATGTCGTTTCACTAATAGTTACGGCCCCTCCAATGAGACCGTTAGGCAAGGATGGGCAATGCCGACTTCTTGCCCAGCAAGTGTATAAAATGCAGGCAGGATTGAATTTCTTTTTATTAAAAGGCCAGAAGGTACCTACAAAGGTGTCGCAGGCACTGAAGACGTTAATTTTGAAAATATTTGGTCACTGCAGCGGCCACGAGCGCGGGGCTACCGATCAGGCGCGCGCGCACCCGAGATGCTCGTTGTAAGAGACGGCGCAGTGAGAGCTCGTTTTCGCGTCCTCAGACCGACTGAGTTCGAAACAGCAGCACCTCTCGGGTGACTTGAACGCACGTGCACCGGTAGTCGCAGTGATCTGGTTAATTGCGTCGATTTCTTTTTCAAGGGGCATAAGAATGTCATCGTTATACTGTGCGTTCCGTGAAGATCTTTCATTGCAGTGGTAGCAAAAGCACGCGTAGCACAAGTGGTCCGTCTCACTGACAGTCACTGATCTTTCGGACGTTAAACGTTCCTTCAAAGCCTTTATATCCAGGTCGGTAACTCTGCGAAATTTTGGCTTCTTTGCAATAATTAAAGGAGTACTGACACGATTTTGAGAAATCGCAAAAGGGACATCTTTTTTTGCTTCGTCGGTATGCAGTGTCCACGCTGTCCACACACTGGAGTCGGAGATCACGTATAAAATATTTTAATTTGACTTTGAAGTTTTCGTCGCTGAGCATTTGCAAGCCAGCCACACTGCAAGGACATTATCCCGACGAGTCAAGACAGTTCCTCCGAGTTCGCGAGTTCTGCGTCCTGCATGCAGCCTAAATCGTAGAAATCACTGTCAGGGTCCCTGGACGACAATTCACTCATCGTTGTCTATTGCACCACGAGCAGATGACGGATTTCCCGTTAGTACGTCGCGAGTTTCTGTATCTCTGTGATGTCGCACTGCTATGAAAAGGCACTGAGAAGCCACCCCCTCGATATCGAAACCGAAAGTGTCTTTTTAAGGTGGCGCTAATTAAAATATATAGGATGCATTCCCAGGCACCACAATAGTCGTTTTAGGTTTCTCGACACCAGTATTTTTATTTAGAGGAACAATCCGAATTTTTTTAAAATTCGTGTCAGTACTCCTTTAAGCGTCTTGTGCTTCGAAAGGTAGTCTCCACAACAGACTCATTCAGAGCTATACTTTCTCGTCATGAGACGCACAGGAGGAGTAGAGTAAGAGCAAAGCACAAGAACTATCCGCGCCGAATGAAGTGTGAACAGCGCACCGAACGCGCGGCCAGTTCAGGCTGTCTGCTGCCGATATCTAATATAGGCAAGCGCATCCGGTTACCGATAGTTTTGCTTTTCTTTCCTTTGACAATCCATATTTTGCTTTGCCACTAAAGCGCCACGTTCACGCTTTCCTCTGATCGCAACTGGCACAGCGCAGTTTCTGTGCCAGCAGCGTGCGTGAAGCGAGCGCTCATAGCTCCCTTATAGAGTTTTCATCTTGCTTCCATCTCCGCCGTGTTATCAGCGCCTAGCTGAGATGCGAACAGAGGGTGGATAGAATAGCGAAGCTCCAGTGCACGTGCGTTCAAGTCACCGGATAGGTGTTGCTGTTTCGAACTCAGTCGGTCTGAGGACGCGAAAACGATCTCTCACTGCACCGTCTCTTACAACGAGCATCTCGGGAGCGCGCGCGCCTGATCGGTAGCCCAGCGCTCGTGGCCGCTGCAGTGACCAAATATTTTCAAAATTAACGTCTTCAGTGCCGGCGACACCTTTTTAGGTACCTGCTGGCCTTTTAATAAAAAGAAATTCAATCCTGCCTAAATTCTATACACTTGCTGGGCAAGAAGTCGGAATTGCCCATCCTTGCCTAACGGTCTCATTGGAGGGGCAGTAACTATTAGTGAAACGACATTATGCAACATGTTTTTAATGATTGTGAAAGCTGATGTGGAGGAGAATAAGTGGACAAAGTTTAAGAAATTTAAAAAATGGGGTTTTTTTTTAATTGTCGTCAGAAGTTTCCATTGTTCGGTGTTTTCTTGAACTTAGCCCGATCATATCTCTTTACTGAAGAGTTATATAAATACAAGATTCGGCAGTTTGGTAGATAAGCATGCGAAGAACTTAATGCGAACTTTTGTCGCTCTGCTGCAATTCTTTTTGAGATAAAGACCTTCAAAGTAAAGAAAATTTTGCCAATTGGGCCATTTTTGAGGTTTTTATAAAACATATACACTACACATAAAAACTAAAAATACCTGAGCAGAAGCAAAAACATGCATATATTTAGGTAAATAAATTTCAGCTACCTAATTTCAATATATTTTGTGCAATTCATAACGAAAGTTGGCCAAAACAGCAGAGCGGATGAGCGCTCCACTCCACCTCTTCGTCATTACTGATTTCCTGTGCTTCGAAAAAATTTTTGGCGGCAAAACAAATTGCGGATCTCTTCTGTCCACTCATCAGGCAATAATATATAAAATTTTGAAATAAATTTGAGAGGTCGACCAGCCATCGTTTGTTCGATCTTACGTGGAATCACCCTGTAAGCGTTTGCTATACCGGCTGTTTTGTAGGCTAGGGGGGGGGGTGGAGGTGATGTGATAGGTTCAGGTTGACGTTTACCAACAACATAACCTTGAACAACAACAACACAACCTTGATTAAATGTAGTGAACAGGATACGGAATTTCATCGCGTGGCTGGCGACGATTTCAGTTGGGCTTTCAAAGATGCCCTAGGAAAAAGAAGCAGGAAGCAGGAAATGATGGGGAAATCGTTGATTTAATTAAAGGGAAAGGTGAACGCGCACGAAGCTTAATATTCTTTCAAAACAATAAACTCTCGCATGCTCCATTGTGGAGCATGCGAGAAGTGTAAGTGGCGAACGTAGATTCGCATGCTAAACCTTCGCAGGGTGGCATGCGAGGTTTTATTGGTCAGCTGCCACCTCGTGACGCCGTCTGGCGCAAAGTCACTCACCGCCTTGACTGTGAGTGGCGCTAGCTAACACTCTCAGGAATTGCAAGCACATACATGCCCAAAGAAGTTGACGGGAAAGCGCCTTCCGGCGTATACCTCAATTGGTAGAGCGTCGGACGCTTGATTCGAAGGTTGTGGGTTCGTATCCCACCGACGCGAAGGGTAATTTTTCGTTCACTTTAATTCTGTGCAATTTACGTCATAATTCACTAGAATTCAAGACAACAATTAATGTTGTGTCTATCAAAGAAACGAGCCCCCCGAGAAAAGAATTCCGCTTCTTTTGTTCAACTACTGCATTGCATATCGCCAGAAGATTACAGTGAAACCTCGGTGATACGAATCTCACGGGACCACAAAAAATATTCGTATCATCCGAAATTCGTATCACCAGAAAGCATGGAAAATTAGCATGCGACAAAAGAAAGCTGGGGTACATTTTCATTTATTGTTTTTCAGGGCCGCAGCAACGTCAGGAAGAACCCTGAATGAGTGTAAGCTAAGTTTTTAGATGTCGGCAATCATACGATAATATATGGCCCGTACGCATGTAATTTAATTAATGAACCAAGTGCCTTGTGACCCGCGACAGCAGTCGCGCCTTCCAAATTTTCGTATGCTTTTTTGCATGACACCGGAGTACTGCAGCAAAAGTAACAAAAGAATCGCTTTGACGCGATGGACCAAGGCCTCAAAATTACAGAACCACGGTCCTGTGTTATAATTCTGTTATCAAGGAGGTGTTGGGGATGTTTTCAGGGAGAATTACGGCCGTGCCCGCACAAGTGCTACCTCAACGGTCGCGCATGTTGACGTTGTGAGACCTGACTCCTTCGCCAAGACCGCCCTTGCCTTTTTTCGGTCCTCGTCCACCTTTCATGAGATGTCTAATGCACGAGGCCGCCATGTGTGAACACAGTACAACGACAACAGCCCGCGTTGACGCGTTAGAAAAAAAAAAAGCATGGCGCTATTGTCCTCTGTAATCTAAACGCGAAGGCACACGGAGGCACATAAGAGCCTCAAAGATTCGCGCATCAATCTCGGAGGCCATGACGTGTGTCTGAAGGTTTATTCTGACTGTAAGAAAAGTGTTTTTCTTACACCGTGATTCTGACCATATGGCGGTGCCGCGCACGCCCACGCTTGCGTTCCCGCTCTCGCGCGTGCTTGGCACGTCTTCCGCGACAGCGGAGAGGACTTCTTCGTACCTGGGCGGCAGCGTACGTTCGTGTCAAACGTCGCTGGGTTAAAATCGGTTCGCAACAACCGTACTTCATTACATTGCAGGCCAATGGGCTTTAGCCGGGACCAACAAAAAATTCGTATCACCCCGAAATTCGTATGACCTGTGATCGTATCGCCGAGTTTTCACTGTATAACCAGCTGTTTATGTACAATGCAGACCGTGATGAGTGAGGGAAAAAGCTGCTTTTCGGCAGCTTGGCTCGGGCACCAGTCATTCTTTTCAGTCATTCTGACGCTTCAGACATCGAACAACGAACAAGATTGTGGCTACAATCGAAAGCCATAATGCGTACTTTCGGAAAGACATTTACTACGTTCGCCACTAACTCTTCTAGCAGGCCAGCTTCAGCTTTATAAAAGACACTAGGAGAAGGAGGGAGTATTGAAGCTTATCAAAGGGCTCGCAATGGGACCACCATGGCGTCTGTCACGGTGACATACAGGTGCTTCCGCTGTCAGTCAGCAGGGAGATCGGGAGCAAACAGGATGTCGCTCCCGCCGCTCGTTTCGCTCGCTCGTGGTCAAACAAAGGCAGACGGCGAGAAGAACGGGACTTTGTTGAGGCGATAGGAGAATAACAGGACGAGATTCTACGTGACTCTCGGCGTAGCTGTTGGGGCTTCCGCTTCCCTTGCATAGCCCACGAAAGGTAGTTCTGCACCTCTCTCTGTTCCCAATCTGTGCGCGTGGATCCGTTCGCTTGACACGACGTTCGACCGCATGAAGCGATTGGCTGCATGCGAGCGTACGGTGACCCTTTTCTCCCCAATACCTTGCTTCGGCCAACACGAGGCCTCGGCTACCTCGGCGTCAGCATTGCTCTCGCTGCAATCTATCCACAATCTGGTGATTTAGTTGACACCCAGCGTCATTGTGGGCTGGTCTCCACTTCATTAAGGCATTTCTCGCCGATATGCTAGTCCGGTTTGCGCGATAGTTTACCTCGTGGTGGTCTTGGAGCGCCCAGGCATCCTTATCCACCTATCGGTTCGGCCAACGTATAGGGAAGATGAACATGCTTACGTACTCAAAGACAGATTCTTTCCCAGCAGGGTGGAGACGACATTGACGGTCAGGAGGAACCATAGCCTCAAACAAGTGTAAGTTCGCCGCGGCGGCGCATTTTCTACTGGCAGTATTGTGTACGTACTGAGATATTTCCTTGCGTATAAGTGACAGCATGAAGTTCGACGATTCCAACTTTTTCGGTGTGTCGTAGCTGCGAATGTTTACGACTCAAGACTGATGGGTTACACTGCGCTGTTTTTGGATGCAATAGCATTCGGAAGCTAAGTACACGTGCAGCTGAACGACACGAAGTGCATCTGTAGCGGCGACGATTCTGCGAATGTAAGCTGTTCCAGCTGCACCCCTTTCGCGCATATGAATTTTTTCAAAACACTGCATGTGTGTTACGTACCGAAAGCTTTCGAACTATCTCACCTAGCCCCTATTTCTATCATAGGCGGCAGCACCTCAGGGCCCATCACTGTTCGATGTCGCGGTCGTATCGAAACGCGAAGATTACTCGCAACTTGCTAACCACTTTCACAATAACACACAAAAAAAGATCACCAACGATTACGATACTGCCTAATGCGAATTCTGAGCGCAGCTTCGTGTGGGGGCAACGCCAACTGTGTTCGAAGTTTTGGCTTTCCGCAGTCGTAGCAATGTAACATCCGTTACATATTGCCACAGCTACTGCCAGCGCTCCAGTGATACACACACCACTCTGTGCATTACAGGCGTCGCGAACCAAGCGAAACGCCGAGAACCCTATTACGACTAGCGAAGCCATCCGCAGTGCACGCGCCAGCCCTTCATCAGCACGAGCTCCGATCGAGGGACCAGCGCGCGTGACGGAGCAAGAAAGCGAGGTTAGAGGCCAGTGGCTCGCTACATCGACAGACTCCGCGTTCGCTCTCTTTCGTCCTCGTTCTCTCTATCAGTTACGCCGCCGACGCCAGCCAACGGCGACGCCGTTCAACGCAGAAACGGGCGCCTAAGAGCTGCGCTCTAAAGAAGCTTGTTGATACCCAACTTAAAAGCGTAAAAACTTGCATTACTCCACTAATACCAGCTGCCAGATTGGTGCCGCACACCAGCACCCTGTGTCATCGAAGCCTTGTGTCATTGAAAGTAACAGATTTCGATGAGAACCATGCCAACGTGCTTCAAGACCACTGCACGTGCGATAAGGTAAACGTAGGAGTGGGATGCAATAACGGATAGCGGAGAGAAGGATGATCTGGTGCCCAACGCGTCCGGTCACTTCACGCGATGAAGTCGCTTGTTAGCATGACCAACAGGTTTGCATGACCAACAGTCGAGATGGTCCTACTATGCTCCAAGGCAGTTGTTCACCCACATATAGTATGACACTGAGCCGTGCTTCGCTGCAGAGTGCAGATGACAGAGACACCTTTAATTTCCTACCAACCAACCCTCCTTCTCTCTTCACTAATGCCGCTGAGCTTCAGTCACGTGAGCGCCCTCCCGCCTTCCAATTTCTTCAGTATTGCTTGCAGCGGAGAGGTTGTGGAGGATAAAAATGGGCGCAGAAATTTCCTTTACTGGGGAGTTTTCAGGTAGTGCGTAAGCGTGATCTGGAATTTCATTTTTTAACCAACGTATGGCAAAACTTGCCGACATTACTTGCCACTAGCCTGCATTATTCGTCATTCAGCCAACATTAGCCAACGCTGTAGTCGGTTACACCACAGTATAAAACCTAAGCGCCGAATACTGCCACCCCTTTCCTGCATTTTTGTAAACAGAATGTATTTTGTTTTATTCAGTTATACTTTTTTATGGCGACGATCGTCTCACATGACAGAGGGCCAGACGAACAGTTCTCTCGTTCAGTCGGCATAGAAATGCGAACGCACTTAAAACGTTTAACGAATCAGAGTACTACGTACTCCACTATGCGAGAGCGGTAAGCTGCCCCTCATCGCTAAAGCGTAAGTATAGACGCTCCCAGAAGACAAAATCGCATTGCTCGCTTATTTTCAAGACGCGAAGCGCTACGAGAACTTCCAAGTTTTATCGTTTTATCATACATATACAGGTTTGTGTCGCTGGTTTTTAACGGCTGAGCTGTTTAAGCTCGCCGTTGGTCCGTGACGGGTGAAAGAAATGATCATCATCATGAACCGGCACGCACTCTCTTCGACCTCTTCTTCCTCTTTGTCCTCTTCTTCATCTTCTGCTTCGCTCCCAGAACACGTGCGCCGATTTTTCCGGCGTGGGATGCAATAACTCTGATGTGCGAGAGAACGAGTACAGAGAGAGATAGAAAGAAAGAGAAACAGAAAAATTCTTGGTAAAAAAGCAAAAACAAAAAAAAAACAAAAAATACCAGGCCTACGCGAAACACGCAGCACAGACACAGCGAAAGCTGGAGAAGCGGCCTTCTAGAGCCCCTTGTAAACTCTCTTGAGGCGACTATATACGGCAAGTACAGTTGCAAGGTACCCGCTGCGCCATAAACATCACAATTTTGCTAGGTACGCAAGTACCCACTGTGCCATTATTCATCATCCCGCAGAAAAGTGAGGTGCTCACTACACATCCGTAATGCATTACGAGCATTTCGTTGACGCTGTGGCTGATGAAGAGTTATGCCTGAGCCCCTTGTAATGGGTCGGAAACTTTAAGCCAGCCACTCGTTGAGCAATTGTTGAGCAATTGGTTGCTATTTAAATCTTCTACCACTGTATATTACATCTGTTAAAGTGACTCTTTGTCCCCCCTGACGCCTGTATAGGGTCCTTTTGCGAAGGAGTTTCAAGCACGGGCGTGACTCTCTGGAAGAATACTCGACCGCCACGCAGGGAGGTCGGGTTCAAATCCTGCTCGATCCTGGATATTTTTTCTCATTGCGCGCTATAATGGTTACGGACACCGGCAGCGGCGAACAACTACGTCATCAAAATCGGCTGTTGTAGTGGTCTCATAACAGGTTTCGCCGTAAAAACCTAACTTAATGCACGCAGTGATGCTTATGATTCCTAGCTTTCTTAGAAAACACTGCCAGACACCGCGTGGTCAATCAGACAACGTTCTTTTGAAAACCGGCTTGCCATCCAGCTATGCACAATTTTTTCCTCGAGTACTGACTCACTGTCTGAGAGGAATACCTAGATGCTTGACACAGCGTAATGTGAACCATATAAAACGAACTGACATCGAAGTAAAACAGAAGCGTAAGAAAAAAAATGGCGAAGCTTGCACTAAGCCGCGCAAGGCTTGAAGCAGATAAACTGGGCGATTCTGAAGACTATTTGGTTGCTTCTAGGTTGTTTCTAGGCCTTAGCTATAGTTTAGCCTTGTATAGCAAAGGGATTGGAAAGGGAAGTGAGGGTGGGGATGAGAGATTTGTGGGTGAGGAGGAGGGGAGAGAGAGTAAAGCATAGCATAGAAAGAAGGAGAAAAAGAGAAATAGTGAGAAAGAAAGGCGTGAAGAAACATAACCCTATACAGGCCTCATGTCAGGCAAGGAATCCCGTTAAGGAAGTAAGGAAGGAAGGAACAAGCGGAAAGACAGGGAGATTAGCCAGTTCTTAGACCGGCTGGCTACCCTGTGCTGGGTGAAGGGGTAAGGGGGATAAAAGATGAGAGAAGAGAGATGTTACAAAAAAAAAGAGAGAGCAAGGAAAGGAAAAAAAGAGAGGGGGAAAAGGGAAACGAGAATATGACAGTGCTTAGAGTCTGTCTCCAAGACCAGTTGTCCGCAATCGCCCTTTGTCGGAGCAAAGGGTTTTGGGACCTTGGCCGAGTCCGTCGTCACCACAGAAGGCTTTAAAATCGCGTTAACATATGTAATATAGCGTGGCAGAAGATTAAAATAAGAACCAGGCGTCACACAATGCAAATTGCGCAACGCGTGTGTGGTTTAAAGCTTCCCACCCACTACAAAGTGCTCAGTCGTAATTCTTCATCGTCATCAGCCACATTCAGCATCAGCAAAGTGCACATAATGCCTTACAGGTGCGTAGCGGCTACATCGCTTATCCGCAGAAAGACGAAGAATGGCATAGTGGGTGGTTCTCTACTTCACAAAAATTATGATGATTTATGGCGTAGTGGATACCTTGCATGTGTACTTGGATTAGTTGCCCCAAGAGAGTTTAGAACGGGCTCTAGAAAGGCCGCTCTTCCAGCTTTCGTGCTGTGACTGTGCTGCGCGTTCCGCGCAGGCCTGGCGTTTTTGCATCAACTGTACGTTAATGTTATGGTTGTTGCCCAATAGTGCTTATATGCGTTAAAAGCGGTTAGAAAAATAAAGGTCACAGTTTCGCTGCAAGGGCGAAGCAGTGATTTCGATAACAGCAAATTGGAATGATATGCGAAGTAAGGCTAGCAGCTAACTTCTTCAGCATCCGACCAGACGTAACTCAACAAAACACTGGCTTCAAGAAACACGGCAGTGGCAGCTAGCGAAGTGGCCTTCGTGCTGTGTATCGCTTCAACGCAAACTGAGCGGTGAGAACACAGCGCGCGCAATGGTATGAGCGGTCTGCTGATCTCTGTCAAGATAGAGCGCGAGCGACCACGCCCGGCCGCTCAAAGTACGCAGTTCCTGTCGGAGCCATGCATTCCTCTCTCCGGGAACCCCCTCCACAGGCCTATCGCGCGACTGAAGATGGCCTGCGCGTTTGCTCTCCGCTAGAGCTGCGATCGTCGGCTGCCCTCGTACGTTTACACTCGCACATAGAACATACGACGCGCGGGGCGACGTTCGCCCTTGGGCTTTATACGGAACCTCACAGCGACGGCGATTGCACAAATGCGTAGGCGTGAGTAGGGTTCCCCTTCAGATGGGGGGGCGAAGGTTCGTCGCAGCGCCCCCCTCCCTATTAAGTCAATGTATGGGGCAGACTTTGCCCCCCCCCCTCCCAATGGCGACAACGGGGGGGAGGGGGGCTCCTGACCCTCCCACCCCCCTGCGCGCGCCTACGTCAGGCGAACAGGAGCACTAAAATTGGCCGGCGTAATCACTGACGCTATGACCAGTTGTAAGGAGAATCACACTGACTGGTTGGCGGGAACGCTCCAAAAGCATGAGGTCTGGTGAAGATGGCACAATATGCATGGTGACGTCACGCGCACTCAGTCATAATGAACACACGCAGGCGCGTGCAACAAGGGGTACTTGTACTGCGTTCCATGCATTAGGTGAAACGTTGTGGAGGCTAGCGGCCACCTATATACTGCTCGCAGTATATGGATGCGTTCGCGCCATGAAATAGTCCAGTGATCTTACCACGCCTAACATGACTCCTTTCCTTCTCTAGGCCTACTAATAAATGACGTTGTTTTATGCCTCAGATATAAACAAATCCCGTTATAAGGTTGTCAAGAAGGTGTTCTGAAGTGGTTCGCGTCTCTTTGTTTTCACTTTTTGGTTTAACAATGTGCTTGATTGGGCTGGTTGGTGCTGCATGGTAAACGAGGAGGAGGAATAAACTTTATTATGAACCAGCAATTTACATGGTAAACGAAGAATAAAAACATTTCACCATCTCCCACTAAAGAGAACCATGTGGGGATGCGAAGGAGCTGGGTCGACTTAAAGTTCCGTTCATCACGGGCATTTTGCCCGATGTTAACGCGTCCTTGCATGTGGAGCACACCATGAATTGCTGAAGTTGCTGTTGCTGTTACTGGTCGCGAACTCTTGTTGGAGCTCGCCACGCGGGTTCATCGCGCATCTCCAGAACCTCGTTCCCCGACGCCATCACGTGATTGCTAAGAGAGTGTAAGGGGGAGAGGCCACAGCGTCTTACCCAGCCCCTTACACAGGCCCTAACCAACACCCTAACGCGCTAGCGCATGCCAGCACACGTGATTTTCTCTGCGTTCCCCCAGGCTAGGACAGCATACGACAGCCCGGGCCGCTAAAGTGATATATGCACGTATCATCGTCAACGCGGTCGAAGAACAAGACGAAGAAGACTTCTCCTTGGCGTTAGCACGCGCTCTGCACGTATCATCATCAAGGCGGTCGAAGAACAAGACGAAGAAGACTTCTCCTTGGCGCGAGCGCGCGCTCTGCACGCATAATCAAGGCGGTCGAAGAACAAGACGAAGAAGACTTCTCCTTGGCGCGAGCGCGCGCTCAGTATGTTACAGATGGCTATGGTAGGTTTTAGAAAGCGGACGGTCGCCAATGGAACTACGGACAAAGGCCAGCGCAAAAGCTGCTTCGCATCTAAAACAGCGCTAAAGACGGGACGAGAAGAGGACACATACACAGCGCCATGTATGTGTCCTCTTCTCATCCCGTGTTTAGCACTGTTTTTATTCTTCGTTTACCACTTTTTGGTGTTTTATTCGCAGCCCATCGTGACGCATCACGCGTGGCTTGGTCTCGGCCAGCGCCCTCTGGTGGCGTTGGCTCGGCTCACACGAGCGTTTACAATTAGAGGGCCAAGCGCGAGACGCGCGTACTCACAAATCTTGCTGGCCGAACTCCTTGCATAGCTTGCGCAGCGTTGCACCTGATGTATGAAACGGAGCATAATTCATGCTGAGCGTTCGTGTGTCACCCAGACAGCGCTTTGAGCGTTTCAAACTAACTGTCTAAGGACGCAAAGAATCGAAGCAAATAAACCACAACAATGAACGCAGCGTTTTCTGAATTAATGTCGGCCGGTTTTGCGTCGTTCAGCGCGGACGCGAAGCCAGGCACCTAAATGTCGAAAATAATACTAATAGCTAACTTCAGTGCCACAGCATTGGAGTGTAATTTATGAAATAACGACTACACTGCACTTGCAGTACCGATACCATACACGAAACAATACTTTGACAACGATTTACGATCGCTTCTGTCAAAATTTTTCAACCTTCATGTGGTGTGGCTCCCCAGATTCGAGTTCCTCAGGACTCCAATAAAGTTCTTGTCATGTCATGTCCATGTGGTGTGGCAGCGCTGCAGCGCGCGCTTGAGCTACTCGCTGCAGAAAGGCTGGCGGACGTCTGGGTAGTGAAGAAAACGAGGAGCATTCTTCATATATCAATTACGCGAACGTAAGAAAAAAATGGCGTCAGCGTCATCGCGTGCGCGCGTTCCGACAAGGCGTGCGAGCATTGGTTCACAGCGCCCGGCGTCACGTGCACACGGCAGCAGCGACAACGTAGGCAGCGTTCTTTTTGGTTTTTTACCGCAACTAGCCAGTTAACTTCTAGACCACATCCACCGAATCTCTAAATCCGCGAGACGCGCCTTGTTTTTAGCGACGCCCGCGGCAGCGTTTTACTTCGCCCTCGCGGGTTCGTCGGTCTTGCCACGGCGGCGTGCGACATCTCATGTACTCCTGGAAGGCCATGGAAGCAGCCGGTAAGGCGAGCAACGGCAAGAGGCGCAAGAATTCCTGGACTAGCGAGAAGGAGACACGTCTCATCGGGCTGTACGAGAAGTTCCGGCTCCTGTGGGACCACCGCCACCCGGATTACTACAAGAGGGACCAGCGCGAGAACGCCATGAGGGCCATCGCCGATGGCATGGGCAACGAGTTTGACGGTGAGTGAGGCCAACCGATGCTTCTATCTGATGTCTTTGTTCCCTACCTACTTGTACGAGGGTTGGCCAGAAGCACAACCTTCTGAGGAACACAGCGTGGTGGCAATCGCTAAACACGTCTTTGCCATCTGATGTCACGTTGGTTTTGGCTCGCGCATCAGCTGTAAGGCTGCGTACGGCTTGGCTCTTGCGTGTGCAAGGTTATCAAGCTCGAACGGCTGTGTTTATTTGAGAAATTTCGTTGTGGAATGAAAGTGTAAGCATCACGAGCGGCCACGGAAGGCTGGCATCTTAGTGAATCTAAGTGAATGGTAGAGGCTTCAGCCAGGCCCGTAGCCAGAGGGGATGGGGGGGGGGGCCCTACGCGCCCCCACCCTCCCCAAAATTCTGATGGAGGGGTGCGTTTTGCCGGACAGAAATAATGAAAAAAAGGTGTTTTTCTAAAGTAATCAAGGCCTTCAGCAAGTGCCCACCCTCCCTCCCTCCGAAAAAAAATTCCTGGCTAGGGCCTGGCTCCAGCGACACGGTATAGATGATGTGTCATGGTGGTAGCCTTATGTAAGACATGAGAAATCATTTAGACGTATCAGCAATTTGCAATGGCATAACCCGAAAACGACGTGACGCCAGACGGCAGTCGCGTTTGGACGCGCGCGTAACGCAGGTGGCCTTGATAGTCGGTGTTCAGTGATGCTCAGTGTACAAGCACCACGCAGGTATTGTCGATGGTATAGACGAATTCAAGTAAACTTCGGCATCTGTTATGAGGTGGGCCCGAATATATAGTGACGTGCATATTTTACTTAAAATATTTCAAATAGACCTTTCGAACACATTTCAAAAAGTCAATCAATGTATTGAGAATGAATGAAGACAGTGTTGTATTTTAAAAGTTTTATTGAAGTATAGCCGGACGCGTCGTATAATTTCTTGCTTATTTCTTGCTTTTCTACTTTTCTATCATTAAACATTTTGTTTATCTTTTACTTTTTGTTTTTACTCTTCATTTCTCCATGCTGTGCTTGTTTGCTCCTGTTGCTTTTCTTGCTGTTTGTTTGATTTAGAAATTGGACGCCATACCCCATTATAAAATGTGGTTGGAAGAGGCCCATGAAGGCATCGTCTTCAACAGTGGCAATGTATGTGATTTGGATGCGTCTGTGATAGGCTGAAGCACGCCGACAGCCACAGCGTGCAGCATTCCGGACACTACAAATCATATCACTTTTCTTTATTTTCTTTGCCCACATATGGTCGGTTACAGCGTAAGCACAAATATAAGCTCCACGCACAAAACAACGGTGCGCTTCTCCATCACATATCTAGTCGTATACCCGCTGATTTTTGTTCGAAGAGCAAGTACTTTATATCTACTCTACTAACGTGACACAGGATATATTCTCTTGTATCACATTAGTAGAGTAGAGAGAAAGCATTACCAGAGTATCACATTGGTAGAGTAGATGTTTGGCTGGGTACTGATGTCAGAATCCCTGATAGAATTTGTCGGGAACCATATACACTAACATACTTGCGCATAGAAACATTCGACTGTCTTCAACACGTGGAAGTGCTTGACGTCACCAAAATAAGTGGTTGACGTCATCTGACGACGTCGTCGCTTGGTCAAAGCAGAGTTCTTTAATCGTACGAGTTGTGGGCAACTCCATTGATCGAAAAGCCGGCGTGAGATCAGAGAGTCACGTGACCACCTTCACGCCTCGTAGCACCAGGTGCGCGAAATGCGCGTTCGCTTTGTATTTGCGGCGTTCACGTAACTGAAAATGTGGCGTTCGCGTGATATAACGTGCGCAGTATGATATCCACGCCGGATGGCTTTCGGCTTCAAGTCGTCTTAGGCGAAGGCATAAGGGACCCTGTGAGTGTTTTCCGATATGCCAAGCACCTTGGCAGAAAGAATGTACGTACTTACGCTTCGAATATAAACCAGATGACGCGACTTTATTAGGTAAATGGCGGGCATGCCGTGGTTTCTTTGGCGGAGCTTATATGTTTCCTAAGGTTATGACCAACCATTAGTCGATGAATTCGCAATTAACGGCGTCTGTGCGTTTTGAACGAGCTGACACACCCTTTATTTTTCCTAATGTCCGTGGGTAAAAACTTGAGTGCTTCCTGACACACCTAAAAGGAAACATATTTGCAGCTTTTTTTTTTCTGGCGAGACTCGCATTATGCTGTAGTAAACTACGAAGGTGGTGAAAATCGTCTCTCAGTCATCAAGCAGCGGAGGCTAAATTGCGCTCTTTTTCAACGAGGGTATTAACGTGAAGCATTCTTGACGAGTTCGACCATTTTTCTGTAAATGGGTATAAGGCCGTCTCTATTTATTGCTCTTTATTTTCCCTTCCTGCACCCTGAAATTAAGGCCTTTCTATTCCCGATTCCTTTTCCCTGTGCAGTGTAGCGTGTAGACGCCTACATGTGCACTGCTAAAATTTTCTGAATTTTAATAAAGGGCTTTCTCCCTCTCTCTCTGAGTCTGTGCTTCTTGAGTTCGGTATGTCCATACCATCGTGTATATGCTGCTCTACAATGAACCTCTTTGACGCCACTGGGTATGTGCTTCAGTGAACTTATTTCACGCTAACTCTAGGCATACATAGCTTTCACAACCACGACTAACACCTGCGTACTGACATTTACGTAGACGCCACTAAATAGCGACTTCGCATTACGTATGGACATCAAATGAAGTTGACTACGCTTATATTTTTAACCTGTGTGCAGAAATGTTAGACACAGTGCAAGAAGCGATGCATTCAAGTGAATATCACTAAGTGCACAATTCGTTGAATTAATAACGGCCAGAAGCCTACTTTTCACCGCAATTAAAAATACCAGCGCCTAAGAGGTATGCTAATCATTTTGCAGCAGATGCAGTCTTTTTATTTCCGATGCGTTAATGAAAGTATGCAATAATGCCTTTCTAGCAGGTCTCGGTTAAAAAAAGACTGCGATTTTATTGGTTTAAAATAAGCGTGTGATTAGTCACCGGAAAAGACATCCTTTACAGATGTGCGCCAATCTGCGGAAGTGATACATTAAAGACAGGTAATCCGTAAAGGCATTTTTCGCCAGCTTGTTTTTTTCAGTAAGCTTTTACAGTTATCACGGGACACTCTTTCTTGCGTTTTTCTTTACTAGATGTATTCTACGCAGAAATTTGCACCATAGCTATTGCGCGCCCGCAATTCAAAACGCAGGGACTCACATCACTCGAACAAGCATTCTTATTAGCCGCTGTCCTACGTAATCGTTGACACAGTGAAGTGAGAAACTGCGCTCTATTCAGCGAGAGATCAGTAAAGAAGACGCGCTAAGTCACAAACCAGGAGAGAAGGTGAAGAAAGTGTAACTGTAATGGAGCAATTCTTGCTCGTGACGACGTATTTATTACAATGAGAATATTTAGATCTGATCTATAGCACCACTGTCGTAATGTTGCAGATGAGCAACCAGAATACCTGTAACGGTAGTAAATAAGGTATTTGTCAAAAGTGGGTGCGCGATTTGTTCAGCAAGGCAGCAACAGCAGAATCAGCTGAAAAGGAAGTGGCAAATAAATTAGCTTCGCTTGAGACCGAATAACAGGAATCCTGATTTAAACGGTGCCTCTTCAGGCCCCACAAGAACTTCCAATTACGTTGTAAAATGCCGCGTGGGGAACATTATATTGAAATAATTTTGTGAATGATTTGATTACTGGAAGAGATAGAAAACAAAATATAGTGCGCTGGTATCACGTCGACAGAAGGCTAGCTTCCCTGCTAAATCAAACACTCTCTCCCTTTGCTTCTCCTAGCATCCGCAAAACGGAGGCCGTTCTCCCTCCTAGGGTAGGACGCCTCGATGCCAGCGTTCCTTGCTTCGATGCCAGCGGTTCTTCGTACAAGGTGGTGACGGCGTCCACCGTTTGATCAAATATGGCAACATCCGACAACGCGATAACTCCGCTGTTTGACCCAATATGGCGGCGGCGCGGTCAATGGTTGTCACCACCCTGCGCAAAGGAACGCTAGAATCGAGGCGTCCCTATCCTAGAGCTGTAGAAGTGGCGTCCTTTTTTTACCTAGTATAACCACACCTCTGTCTGTCCACGCGTTCTGGATCGCGTCGTGATCACGTGACTAACGTCGCGTTCTTATCGTCTTGTTCTCTTCCTATTTTGCTTCATCGTATTTGCGTTGCCTGGGCCTGCTTAATTTTTTCAACGCCAGTCAGATCTTGTCCAGGCGGAGTTGATCAGATGCGGCCGATCCAGCCGTTCACCACCCTCTCCTATAATTCTCTCCTACTCTCCTCCGTCGGCTAGCGTTTGCGCCTGCTTTGCTTTTACGGAAGAGAGTGCCCGTTAGGCGATGTCCCTGAAGTAAGGCGGACCAATGGCTCCCATTGAGGAGCAAGCGTTTGCACTGGCATTGAAAAAAAATGGCGAAGCTTGCACTAAGCCGCGCAAGGCTTGAAAAGCGAAACTGGACGATTCTGATGACTAGCTTCTAGGTTGTTTCTAGGTTGCTTCTAGGTCGTTGCTAGGCTTTAGCTGGGTGGTGCTAGGTTGCTTCTACGTTGATTCTCAGCGCAGAGAGATTCGAGTTAAACCACACACAATCACAAGACACGACAGGGATGTCCATACTACAGAGAGAGAAACTCGCGCTGAAATCAAGCGTTCGCACCTCTCATAGATCTACGGGCACGTCGTCGTTGGCGTAGGCCTTCCATCGGTTCGGGGTCTTCTCGCAGCCGCCGTTCCCTTTCCCGCTACCTAGTATTCTCTAGTTATCCAGCCTATCACCACCCTCATAAGTAGCCACGCCACGGTGGTCTAGTGGTTATGGCGCTCGACTGCTGACCCGAAGGTCGCGGGATCGAATCCCGACCGCGGCGGCTGCATTTTCGATGGAGGCGAAAATGTTTGAGGCCCGTGTACTTAGCTTTAGGTGCACGTTAAAGAACCCCAGGTGGTCGAAATTTCCGGAGCCCTCCACTACGGCGTCTCTCATAATCATATCGTGGTTTTGGGACGTTAAACCCCAGATATTATTATTATACCCTCATAAGTATGTAATTATGATCACCGCCCACCACCCTCATAATTATGTACCAACAAACCCAACTCGACACTTTAATTTAGTATTCTCTCGTACGTACTAGGGGTCTTCGGCTCGCCGCCGTCGCTTCGCAGCCATTTGTTGTTGGGCTAACTGTTGCCTTCATTTTTAGTGGGCCAGCGGTGAGTAGCGGGATTTACTCAATTTATGTGGCACATACCTTTGTATGATGATGATAGGATTTGCTAAACAGCTTCGCTCTCTCTCTCTCTCTCTCTCTCTCTCTCTATATATATATATATATATATATATATATATATATATATATATATATATATATATATATATATATATATATATATATATATTTATTTATGCCAGCTCCACTACTGTAAAACTTGAGGAAGTGCGTAGCACGGGTACCCAGCGATTCCCGTTCGTAGAGTCCCCACTGCTCCGTTTACCAAAACGTCGATGACGCAATTTGAGGCACGGAGCAAGAATTCTTGAGGAGGCGAAACTGCGCTCGCTCGGGCGTCCTAATAAAGTCATGAAATCGGGCACAGCGCTCACGCGCCCTCTGTCGTGAGAGTCCGCTAGCGGAGAAGGAAAAATGCGCGCGTCCATCTCACCGCGCTCTTCGACGAAGCTCGTCGGTTCAAGGCCATTCGTCGCCGATTCGCCGTTCGCGCTTCACGCCCGAATGGATGTGTTTTTGTGCGTCCTCGCCGGCTCCATATTTTAACGCGACAGCGTTAAAGAGCCCGTTTCACAGAAATACCGGTGTCGGCGTCCGTGTCGGTGAGGCTAGCAATTGCGAAGACGATGCGCACGGGGCCCGATTACGCTATCGCGTTCTACTCTTAAAGGCGAAGCTCAAGCGCACTCCAAGTTTTTTCTGTAAATTAACGAGAAAAATGGCGTCACTTACAGGAAAATTACCAGCGTGATATTTTTTGTACAACGCGAAATCTATCATTTTTGATAACGTCAACTAAATGAGTTAGGTATAATTTATTTGAACGAATTATGGGACTTACCCTATATGCAATCAATTCAGATTTAGGTTGTTGCGGCGGCCGCGTTTAGATGGGGGCGAAATGCTAAAGGCCCGTGTCCTTACATTTAGGTGCACGTTACAAAACCCCAGGTGGTCGAAATTTCACATTGTCTTTTTTTGAGAACAGCAGACAAGTATCTGGGACAGCGCGCGGAAAGATTGAAGGCACGGCGTCTCGTAACAACACTGGCCGTTTCGGTTTGTCACGGAGAACTTCGCCACCAAGTTCGCCATAATAGCGCCGCCTGTCTATGTCACTGTCAGAGAAGTGCTCCTCGGAAGCGTAGTCACGAGGCGTCAGCTGTCGGTCTTTTCTTGGTATGGCGCGAGCCAACGCTTCCAACCTCACTGGGTCACTAGGAACTTCGAAGGTAATTACCTTCTCCTTGCAGGACGCGTACCCACTGCTGCAGTTCGGCACGACACATTTCCGCCCCATCCTGAAGAAGCACTGGTCGAAATCTGCAAAGCACTCTCCTTTGTCGCGGCGCGAAAAGCGCGCGCAAACATCGAGGAGTCGGCGCCGCCGGCGCAACGCGCGGAAGCCACTGAGAGCGCTAAAGAGAAAGAAACTAGCAAATTGCGAAGGGAACTTTCTGTCCCAAGGCCACCTACGCATGCGCACGCACTACATGCGAGCGAGGAGCGAGGGGCGCGTGCATGCGGCGGCAGACGTCGTCTGCTCAGGGGCCACTACTAACAGTTCCTTTCAAGCGCTGTACGGCCTATAATTCTGGCAGTATCGATTAGGAACTGCAACTAAAATATCTGTCATATCTACCGATTGATGTTACAGACAGAAATCTTAGAAATTTTGCATTGTACGAGGCGCTATCACGATTTTTATGCGTCGCGTCCATAGAAGAGCATGTAAAAGGTGGCAACTAGAGTTACTGTATATGCTACCTTTAGGTAGCAGAGTTGCGCATAGGTCCGGCTAGCAACCACAGCTATGCGGTGAAGTAGCACTCCGTTTGTGCAGGTGACATGCCTATCGTGTGGGCAATTAACATGTCCGGCGTGTCGAAGACCGGTGATAAACATTGATTATCGATGACTAGTGTTAATTCAGCTCGCTACAGCGGCGGCGTCCAAAAATACAAAAATTGGCCCGAGCGTCAGCTTCTCCGCAATGCATGGTTGCTAGCGGCGTTTGGAAGACAGATGCGCAACTCTGCTACCTAAAGGTAGCATATACAGTAACTCTAGTGGCAACAGGCCGAAAGCGTCATCTGTCGTGCTTCGGCGTAACCGCATTCCGCCGTGACGCTATCGCGCCGCCCTCGCGCGCTGCCGCGGCCGAGAGATTCTCCTCCTCAAATACTTCTTTCTCCGTGATTTGAGGTAAGCATGTAGGGTTTCCCCGGCACGAGTAGAATATTGTTAGGGAGATTCGCAATCTCGGTGTGCGACATGTGCGTTACTTTTTGCTGCGCTTTATCAACTTCCTGCTGGTTACGGCAGTTCAGATACGCGTCCTCTGCAGCGGGTTCTGTCAGATTGTTTCCCCCATTAGACGCAGCGACGCAGCGCCGGCGAAGCATAGGGGGAGGGACATTCGCTCGCTCGGCGAGGTGGTGACGCCCTCTCTTGCGCGGCCCCGGAGTCAGCCGCACGTTTCTGAAACGTTTTTAGCGATTTTTCGTTAATTATTGCTATTACTTTATGGTTGTTTCGGTTAATTATACTATTTTTGACCATATTCTTTCATTTTAACCCGGTTTCGAGCAATGCTAGCCTTGTTATGGCCTGCATTGAGCGCTTTGGTGTGAGCGTGATCACGCCACATGAGATGCATGGATAGACGACAAGCTGGGCCCCGAAAGTGCTCCACACTTAAAATAGAAAAGGCGTTGACATTGCGCACTCTGCATTGGATATAGAACCAAATTCACAGACTTGGTAGCGACGTTCGTAGGCGAACCTGTGCAACACCACCTAGACATGGCCTGTGACGCAGGCATACGTGCTTCTGACTTTCACACTGTGTCCAAGCGCGTCTCGTTCTTAAGGAAGGAAGCGCAGCTTTCTGTTTTAAATTTCGCCCGTTTTCGCATTGCACTTGTTCGTTCGAGGTTCCCAAGTATCGTGAGCGGCCCTTTAACATCGCGGTGCGAGGTACTTACCACAATCTTCCAGGAAATAATTTTGAACCGAACCTTCTCGTACGCGCACTGTACTCTACCATAAGCCCAACCGTTTCAGAGGTATGCATGTGCACCATTTACATTTTCAGACGCTTTATGCTAAGTTTCGTACCATTTATTCTGCTCGACAAACGCTGAAACAACGGCTTGCGTCGAGCATTGTCATTTAAATAGAGGCAGCTAAAGCTGTAAATGGACGCACCACACCAGTGGTGAAACGTGGCGTAGTACGTGAAAACGTAATATTCTTTCAGCGGCTTGTTCTTGTCCGTAGTAATAAGCATCTGGGGCAGAATCAACCAAAGTTCTGTTTCGTAAGTGCGGTTTGCCATTAGCTGGTCAGCTTTGCCAATGATATGTTCAGCATTGTGATTGGCTGAAGCATTATCTTACGAAAATTTTTGACGTAAGATGTTTTGTGTATAAGAGCCCAGCTTATTGGTGGTCCGCTGCATGCGCGTTCCTGTCTTGGTCATACAGTCACTTCGAAGGCCCTCAAGGAGGCGGCATGCTGCGGCGCCATAAAACGCCATTAGCTTTAGCTCCTGCTGGCTTCCAACTTGGGGACGGTCAAATGCTACCCGAGAAAGAAAACAATTACACCATTTCCCGCTAAAGGGGACCATGAGGCGATGCGAAGCCGGAGCACTTGCACGATCGCGTTCCGTTGGCGTTCTTTGGGCATGCTACCGACCTCGCGTCGTGGAACGCGAAGAGGAACGCTACGCGCGTCTTGTCGTTAATTCTCACAGGGCGAGCGAGGAACGCAGTCGGCAGGCGTGCGAGAGGGGGGCAGCGTAGGAGAGGAGAGAGAGGGGGAGGCAACGCGCATGCGCTGGTGCTCATCGCGGCGTTGCGCAGGAGAGAATTTCGGCATGTCTAGCCCACGTTTCAGAGGAAGAGTGGAAAGGGGGAGGGGAAGTGGAGATAGGGAGGGGAGAGGGAAAGTGCAGAGGGTGAGTGGGGAGGGTATGCGCAGTAAGGCTGGTCACGCCGCACACCACCACCACCGGATTGAACTCCGCCATAAGATACTTCGCATCTAAACTCACAGAGTAATGGCTAAAACACACGCTTCCAGACGTTCCTGCGTATTCCAGTGAGGCCCACGGAAGGTAACCTTTACCTAACAAACAATACTTCAAGCATATTGCGGTAATCGCACACATTCACAAAGAAAACGGTTCACTTTAGTGTACCAGCGCCACGCAACACCACTGCAGTCATACAAACTCTAGTTGACCTCGAAAGTGTAGCCGGTATAACCTGATGAGACAATAAAGAAATAGCAAATCGCTTGCTAAAAATACGCGCGTCCGAGTTGTTGCATATTCGAATGATACGAACGCAGTGTAACTTTTATATAAATTCATCTGTCATTTTGCTTTGATAGCAGCATTTGATGGAGATTCCGCCATCGCACTTAGCACGCCGGCTTTTATCGCCGCACCAAGTTTCGGCGCGGAATTTCCTTCCTGAGCACGTGGCCTCCGCGATTAGCTCCGGCAACGAGCGTTGTCGGAAATGATCGCGGAGGCCACGCTGAGCAGCTTAGGATTAAAAGAAATTGCTGGAGTGGAGGATATGCCTCGAAAGTGAAGCCAAGAATCCGCCATCTTACCAGTGGCAAGATAAAACGTTAGCGTGTGGCGAAGAAAAAGCAGCGTTTTCCTCACACGCCCCATACCATTTTAATATGGGTAATTTGTTGGGACCAAGGAGGTTAAAAAAAATTGCTGGAGCGGCGATTATTGCGCAAGAGTGAAGCCGTGCCCACCAAAAGATGGCGGCTGCGGCCGCCATCTTAGTAGGGGCACGATAAATCATCGGCCTTTGGCGAAGGAAAGCGAGCGTTTTCCACGCACGCCAGACGAGTTTCTTATAGCAAATTTTACGGATCAGATACTGCTCCAAGCGCGTCTTTGTGTTACTAGTTTTCATCAGTAAGCCTCAAAGTCATGGCAAATTTTATTGGAGATCAATCGCCAATACTCCACTCGACGAGTTACTTTTGTCGGCAACAACTATCTTTTATTTTATAATTAACGTAGTATTTATACTAGCAGTTGAAAGCCATTTGATCTCTTAGTAGGCGCCACCAGAAAAGAGCATGTTTCCGAGCTCTTTGGTGGGCAAAAGCTGGCTTCACTTGTTCTGGCAAGGCGTTGCGAGAGCTTCCACTCCAGAATTTTTTTTAAACCTCCTTGGTTGGGACAGAGTGCTCGACGTGTGCCCTTGTGTTACAGCCCAGGCAGCACGCCGCCATTGGACCGATCTTGGCCCAACGTCGGCCAATGACGGCAGCAATATTGGCCCCACGTCGGCAAATCACGCGCGCGCTACTTTCACCCGCATCGGCCCGACGTTGGCTAGCCGCCGTTGGGCCGATGCGGGCTTGCCGGCTTCGGGCCGACGTGGGCTAGCCGCCGTTGGGCCGATGCGAGCTTGCCGGCTTAGGGCCGACGTGGGCTAGCCAGCGTCGGTCCGAGACGGGCATGCCGTTATTCAGCCGATGATGGCAAGCCGTCATTGGGCCTATGTATGCTAGCCGATGCTGGCGTGGTGTCGGCCCCGCCGACGTCGGGTAGCCGCCGGCGTGACCGTTTACACCCGTTATTATGTTTTAGCAGTGGTGGCTTACCATGCGTTAAGTACGGTAGTACTGTACCGTCGTGGTCTGCACCTAGTTTATATGGGGACACCGGCGGTAGTTGCTCGATGCGTAAAGTAAGTTGATCAGGCAGGCTGATACACGTGTTATAAAGTAAAATGGCTGCGTTGCGACCACGGCAGCTCCGTATTACTGTGGTTACTGTACTGTAAATCAGCAGCGCTAAAATAGACTATTCGCGGCCCAACGGCGTTCATCGACTGCCATTGGTGCCATATTCGAAAAATGCTGCCTAATTAGAACGACTGCTCCACTGATGTCTTAGTGTGCGATTAAGACCCACAATTCTGTCGAACCGTGCAAGGCCGAGAACGAAAGTCAGTATTGTCTCTAACACAACTAAATTGATGAAAGGCCTGCTGCACCAACTACGCATGCGTCTGAGAAATTAAGGAGCAACACATTTGCAAGGTGATAAACACAAATTTATTCACAGGTATTTGCACACGCCAGCAGTTCCGGTATAATTATGCCATAAAGGAATATCTAAACATTTATAGATACCGTAGCCAACATCTAAAACAACCCCACAGCCACCGTATTCCTAAAAAAAGCAGGACAATCCTAATCGAGAATGGGGTTAGGCGCAAAATCATAGGCGTGAGCAGGGTACCCCTTTAGAGGGAGGGGGGCGAAGGTTAATCGCGGCGCCCCCCCCCCCCCCCCCTATTAAGTCAATGTGTTTGGCAGACCTTGCGCCCACCTCTTCTTAGGTGACTACGGGGGCTGGCCGCCCCCCTGCCCCACTGTGCGCACGCCTATGCGAAGAGATACAATCTCATCAACGTTATGCGCGGTACATTCACTATAAATATTGAAAGAACTAGAACGCACAAAAATAGCAATAAGGATTAACGAAGAATATCTTAGCTACTTGCGTTTTGCGGACCATATCGCGCTTTTCAGTAACGACGGTGCCGAATCACGAAAAAAATTCTGGAGATGTAAACGAAAGCAGCATCAAAGTCGGATTAAAGACGGGCCCGAAGAAAAGAAAGATAATGTTAGGCGGCTTGCCAGAAAAGCGAGATTAAGAGTGGCAACTAGACTAGAAGATTGTGCAACGCGTGAGCTAATTGGGAGCAGAGGAGCACCCCCCTCCCCTCCCCGACCTTTATTAAATTCACCAATGAACGGTAGGCATTCGCAACACATGACTGGCAATTAAATTAGCGTTATCCTATAAGCGGAAATTGCAATTTTTCAGTGATATCTTAAGGGCCAAAAAGATGGATAAACTGCTGCACGCGACGCGAGAAACATTGCGAGCGGTACCACAAGATCCCATGAACTCTACGTTTAAACAAGATAGACACGCACACATTCCTAATCTAAAGGTAAGATTGTAACAGAAAGGAATCGTGCATAAAAACCACTCACGTGTGCCCGTTGGATCGCTAAAAACACGAGCGAATAAAAAATGCAAGCGCACCATATCAGTATACACAAAACACGATGGTCAATAGAAAATACGCGATATAAGAAGAGAACAAAATCTGATGACACGTAACAGTAGTGAACACGTGGCCTTATATGAGGTGAGCGAGCTCAACATGGAAGCAGGGGGCCACTGGTTTCTCGCTGCGGTGATCTCTGCCGAAAACAATGCCGGAATCCTGACGCGTATCCGTCTCGTGCACGATTTTGACTTTCCACCACACATGTCCACACACTGCACTTCTTGAATTCTGCTGGTCGGAGTGAAAAAGCTTGCTCCAGCAGCTACGATTGTCCCTCCGTCGGGACGGCCACCCTACCCTGCCTGGTCAAGCGAGTTTCGCGACAATGACGCTGAACGAGGGGAAGGGAGGGAGGGTAGGGGGGGGGGAGTAGAGGTTGAAGAAGACGAAAAAAAAAAAGTCGAATTCTCCCTTCTTGAAAGCACGGCTCAGCCTACCACAATGGTGTGCGATCCCCCCAGCATGTCTATGGGCATGCCGTTTTGAGAAAGGCGTTCGTCGAATTTTCTATGCATCACTTGTTGCCACATGTCGCTACATGAAAACGTACACCACATTGGAGCGGCATTTTTCATCGTATTTCACGTGCCATCATAATAATTTTATGCGACTGTTTCTGAAAGCACGTGGGAAGCAATCGTTGAGCGAGATTTTTACTTGAAAAATATATGTATGTCACAAAATGGACGGCAACGAAGTGCAAATACGAACTGACAAACGCGTGGCAAACACGTGTTTGTCAGTTCGTTAAAGTTGGTCAGCGGGCTAGTTGATTTGAAAACATTCAAACGACAAAACGTGTCTTCACTTCGTCCGGTGTTTTTTGCACCATACCTATTTTTCTCAAGCAATGAACCAACTAGCTCAGCAACACGCCTTGCTGAGCTTTTTACTATTTTTATAAAGTAAAATTATGTGACATCACTGAAGCAAATGCGCTTGTTACGCTTGACCCAAACACGCGCGTGAGTAAATATGTGTAAACACAGAGATCGGAAACTGTCCGTGTAGTATATGAGCGCTCGCCCCACACATTCAGCGGCTGAAAGGATATAGCGCTATAAATATGATGACAGGCTCGAGTTATGCAGAGAATTAGTATTCACATAAAACTTCTTCCGCTAAAAGCATTCGTGCGGTAATGTTTGGGTGAATTTTGATGCTGGATACATTAGTCAAGTCGGCCGACCAGTGGCAAACACATTTACAAAAAAAAAAGTACTTCGAATTTGGCCCATGAAGTTAATGGTATGTGTTATAACTAGGGGTGTGCGAATATTCGAAAGCTTCGAATATTCGTCGAATATTACATTCGAAATATTCGTATTCGATTCGAAAATCGTGTATTCGAAAAGTCTCGAATAAACGATAACTTCGAATATTCGAAAAATTCGAATATGCGATTCGATTATCATGCATAAAATAACTCGTTGTCCACATTTCTGCTGCGTTCGTATAGCTAAAAACGTTGCCGAGAGGAGCGATACACATCGTAAGTACACGGAACCATGATATCTGCCTGCGACGAGCGCCCCAATACGTATGATTTATAGCTGGTGCATCTCCGACGTGCAGCGCTGTTGGCGATCATGTAACAGTACATTTTCAATATTATGCGGCCGTAACATGCCGCACTACCACTCGTTCACTATGCGGGACCACTTCTGAAGAAAGACAGTGACCCATGTGACTGGTGGCGGACTGTAGGCACCTTCAGATACCCCAGCCTGGCAAAGCTTTGCCCCGTGTACCTCCCTATACCAGCCACTTCTGTTCCAAGCGAGCATGCCTTTTCAGTGGCAGGGGGGGGGGTTGTCTCTGTTAGAAGGGAGCTCCTGCTGCCTGATCACGTGGATCAACTCATATTTCTTCATGATAACATCTAGTCATTACTTTCATTGTGCCGTGATATTTGCTTGTGTTGTGATGTGCATTGTGCTAGCCTGGACATTGTGTTCTGGAGACAGCAGTGTATGTTGTGTTGCCAGTCAGGCTGTTAATGTCTTTTTTTTTCAAATAGCTACCTGTTAATAAAATATTGTTACTGTGGAGGCATTTTTCCTTTGATATTCGATATTCGATTCGATATTCGAAGGTGGATATTCGTATTCGATTCGTATTCGAAAAATTTGATATTCGCACACCCCTAGTTATAACGTTTCAACATTTTTTGATAGCGTTGAACAGCTGGTCAACGAAGTGGCCTTCTAATTTGAGTCATTTATTCTTCTAAAGACCACCTTTTTTGGTAGAAAAGTGACTGTGCTTGTCACTATGTCATTGTCATAGCAGAAACTAATAAGAGAATGCAAGCTATTCAGTCGGCGATACTTCGCGCCCCGAGTCGTACGTGCGGCATTAGCACGGTGCAATATTTGAACTTTGTTATTTGTGCTAGTACAGCAATTCATGTAGCGGCATTCTGCAGCTTAAGCTACAAATATTCAAGCGCCTAATGCTCTATTGCATTACGATTGCATCCTAGGCGGGTGAGCTGCCGGGCTTCTTCGGCGGGCTGAAGGTAGAGCGCAACGTCGAGGTTATTCTCGTCAGTGACGGCCGGCAACACGGCGTCCAGCGTCGTTGAGGGGCCTCCGTGAACTACTTTAAACGGCGTGATATGCGCCGTTTCTTACACTGCCTTGTTAACTTCAGGTTATGTGCGGAAGATATTATGGCGTCACATGTCATGTGTTCGACGTACAGTACATTGCCAGCATGTCGGCGAGGGTTTCATTTAGCCGCTCGATGAGGCCATTCGCCTACGGGTGATGTCCGTCGGTGACTTGTGTGGCACCTTTCCTGCGTATCATTGCCTGTTGGTTTCATCAAGTTGTACGTAACAATGAACACAAGCCTTTCAAGATGGTTTGCGTTAGCTCTGTCGTAAAAGCCGTACCTCTGTCGGTGACGAGGACTTTTGGAGCGCCGCGACGCTGGAGCTCGTTCTCAACAGGGCATGTATAACTGTCTGAAGGGAGACAAGAAAGTTCCAACATCGTCGATAAGCCATCGGCTCCGCCGATGTCAGCTGAAGCACGGCAGAATGACGGCATGCTCGGCCCGATGTTGCCGGTGAAAACCATCGGCTCGGCCGATGTCGGCGAAAGTACGGCAGTACGGCGGCTAAGTCGGTCCAATGTTACCAGTGAAAGTCATCGGCTAAGCCAATATCTGCGGAAAGACAGCAAAACGCCGGCAAACTCGGCCCAATGTTGCCGGTGAAAGAAATCGGCTAAGCCGATATCGGCGGAAAGACGGCAGAACGCCGGAAAACCAGGCCCAATGTTGCCGGTGAAAGCCCAACGTCGGCTGAAAGGCGGCAAAATCGGCCCCATTTTGCCGGTGAAATTCAACGACACCGCCGATATCGGCGCCAGGCTGGCAACGCTGGCCCGAGGTGGGGCCGCGCACAGCCGCCGTAAAACCAATATCGGCCCGACGTTGTGTGCTGCCTGGGAGGTTCTCTTAAAAAAAACCTCTACATCTAGGCAGATTTTATTGGAAACCAACTCATCAACACTCTTCTCAATAGGTTACTTTCGCCGGGAACAACGATCTCTTACCTTATAATTAGCCTAGCGCTTACATTAACAGAAGAAACCTTCTTTATCTCCAAGAGGGCCCCGCCCGAAAAGAGCATGTTTCCGAGACAAACCAGGGGTAGAGTTGATGAAGAAAACGAAGTACACCGAACAAACAAAAGCTTAAAAGAAAACGAGGTTTCGGCAGAGTTATTATATTATGGCTCCTTTTGGAGCCATATATGCTACCTAAAGGTAATATATACAGTAACTCTAACCAGGAGCAAACTGTTGTTTCACCTTTGGCCGGTAATGCGTTCCGATAGCTTCCATTCCAGCATTTTTTAAAAATCCTCCTTGGAAACCATTTTTTAAAATTCTCCTTGAAAGAAACACGTTAGAGATGCGTCTGAGAATCTCAATTAGTGTACCTCAAAACAGAGAGTTGTCAAACTCTTCCTGATGTACTCTGTTCGCGCACTCATGGCCTCGCTGGAACTGCTGTGTTCGAACGGAATCATGGCTGGTCGTTCCTATATTGGCACCGTTGCGGCGGAAGAAGCGAAGTTGGGCAGTCGCCGGACTACAGAGGCGAACACGACGCGCGCGTCTCCCGCCTCTAGTTTGTCCATGATGGGACGGACCACGGCCGAACACGGCTGGTCTGAAGCGCGCGTGTCACTTTTGAGACGCGTGATCCCGAGTGGCAGTGGGCTGGGCCACGGCCGGGCTAGAGGGGAGACGCGCGCGCCACTTCGTAGCGCGCGCAGCGTAGACGAGATTGGGCAACACCCTCAAGAACTCTAGGTGGTGTAATATCAGTGAGTTATCAGTGCGTTGTTAAAAACAAGTTAGAAATGGTAATTGGAGGTCGCTGGTAGCTGGTCTTCCCGCGGCAGTGGACATAAACATAAGGTGATGGTTTGTTTAAGGTTTCGTTTAACGCTGTGTTTCGCTTCTCCTAATGGGAGCCAAGGATAATAGACCTTTTTCAAGCACACGAGCGCCACCAACGGGCGCGCAAGCGCTCATGGGAAATGTGTGTACGCCGCAGCAGCCGCCGCGGCGAGCGCGCGGGCCTCGCGCTGTAGTTTTCCGCTTGCGCTGTGCCAGGACTTCTTTGACACAGTGAATTCGGCAAGGTGCAACATGTTACTGCGCAATTCAATCACGAACTTCAGTGTTTAACTGCGAAGGCCTCTCGACGATTTCCATCAGTCCTACTGTTGGACCAGTTGAGCAGCTCAGAAGCGTCACCTTTTATTTATTTATTTATTTATTTATTTTTTGGCGCCAGTGCGCCTTACGCCATAAATTAAAACAAAATACAACTCGGTTGCCTATGAAGTGTAGGAGCGGTCTATGATTCGCCGATGCATTTGGAATCAACGTCCATCGACACTGTCGACGAGTACGGTGTGAGGTTCTGATATTTAAAGAGTACACTAGAAAGTGTAGTCGGCATTTGGGGAAATGAGATACATTCATTGCGTCGCTCGCACCCTACATGCAACGAACGATAAGTGCCTACTAGCCTTCGTTGGTGCTATAACTCAAGGTTGGAATAATACTTAGAGCGAAAAAAGAAAGGAGCAGTACAAGGAAGGAAATGCACAAACCAGCGCTCACACACAACTGAAAGTTTATTGCACGCGTGAAAAAAAGCATTAAAAAATGGGAGTGCGTCGCGCGTGTGAGAAAGAGGCACAAAAAGTCAAACAACCAAGGCGCGTGCTTACAGTCGATTAATAAAGCTGAACTTCTTGTCTTGTAACGACTCAGCAGGTTGACTGACACAAAGTGTGGCGTTATTTGTGACATGATATGCCTCCGAAATTTCTCGCGTTTTCCGATTAGGTTGACGGTAAAAAACTACTGTGCTTTCGAAGATGAAATTACACCTTCATGACTGACATAGCGATGCGAGATGAGACAGCTCCATTCAATGAATTTCGATGCTCGCTGAGGCGCGTATTAATACATCGACCAGTCTGGCCGATGTACATGTGGACACAAGAAAGAGAAATTTGCGGTTAACTCCTACACAATCTACAAAAAATTGGCATGCCTCTGACCGCATTTTTCTTTGCCCACCGCAGACCCCTGCGACCGTAATGCGACTAAGCTTATTTGGGGCGGCAAACACAACCTTCATCCCCATATCGCTTCCCTACGTTCTTCAGGCCATGCGACTTCTTATACATATGTGTAATAACTGCAATATATATATTTCTAGTTTCTTCATTATTTACGGATGGAGGACGCCCGTGTTGATCTTCATTTGCCATGCGAACAGATTTTCGCAAACCGATACGCAGGATATCCCGCCTCTTTGATCACTTTGTAGCTGCAGAAACTACTGCTCATCTTATGTGCGCAACAGGGGCGTAGCCAGAAATTTTTTTCGGGGGGGGGGGGTTGAACCATACTTTATGTATGTTCGTGCGTGCGTTTGTATGTGTGCGTGTATATATACGCAAGCAAAACTGAAAAATTTCGGGGGGGGGGGGGGGTTGAACCCCCCCCCCCCTTGGCTACGCCCCTGGTGCGCAAGTTTTTTTTCCAATGCTGTGCGTAATCATGACATCACAATTCCTGGTTTAATAATATTCGAATGCGCCGACGCGAAATTAAACACCGATTTCGCTGAACGCGGGCTATACTGCCCTCAAACATGCTCCACAGTGAAACTTAAAAGCATGTATCAAGAAACTGCAAATTATCAGAGCAAGGCATCTCGCAAGTGAATTGTAGTCCCATCCCTTTTTCTTTAAACACGTTTAGAATGTGCTCACTTCTCTATACAGCGCGTGACTTGTCAATTAAAATCAAATAATCATCTGTATACCTGAACACCTCTCTACAGTTTGGTTAAACCCGATCACGAGCCGCTATGGAATTAAATGCCATAGCGGCTTGTGAACAAGTAATCATTGAATAAATACGAATTCGGTGTTCCAGCTCACGATAGCACGTTTTGACTGCATGTATCGCCACGTGATAACTCGCATGCCGCTTAACTGCTACATCCGGTATACATCCGCTCGGTAATACCTACACTGACTGCATCATTCCTTTCGCATTTCACGCGTAGAAATACATGCAGGTGCGTTCAGACATGTGTAGTATTTAGGATCTAATAATAGTCAACCAGCGACGACGTGTTTTTTTCGTTTGGTGCTCCCACGACGCCAACGAGCAGCGAGCGACGAAACAGCCGGCGGGCTCGCCGTACACACATTTCCCATAGTGCTTCGCGCGACCGTGGGGGGTTGTGGGATCGCTTGAAAAAGGTCTATTGTTTGTTCCGTATTTGAGAAGGTAGCGATCTAGGAAGGCAGCTGTTAATAGCGATTTGCTTTCTCGAACGAAGCTTTTATATTCAAACATATTCTTATATCCGGACATCATATTCAGGCAACGGCACGCAACGAGGGAAATCATAATCCGATATACGCCTGCACCTTCCGTCATGCACTCAACGGCACATAACCTCATTGCCTTCGTGTTTCGCCCTTCATTGTGAACAAGACTCCCATGTGGGAGCCAAAACATCGGTAAATATTCTTCCCTTTGGTCGAAATCCTTCTATGTTTTCACCAACGTACCTGACGCGCTGCGTCTTCTGTATCCTGTGAGTGGAAGTAACCCTTTGCAATACATTTCTGTCTTGCGTAGGTGACGCGCCAGCTTTATTCGGCGAGAAAGCTGTCCAGATATTCCGTATATTTTGTCCGAATTCGATAAAACACGTTTGCTTTACCAAAAGTACGATTCTCCCGTGTTTGCCTGTCTGTCAGCACAAGTCTGGCGTTTTGCGATACTTTGATGGGCTGCGACGGGTTACGTGCCGGGTGTGTGCCTAACACTGAGTTCTTCCGCTTCTCCCACAGTGGTGAACGTGAAGGACAAGATCAAGACTCTGCGCGACTACTTTGTGAAGGAAATGAAGAAGGAAGAGGGCTCTCGAACGTCGCCGTGCGCCTACATCTCTCGCTGGGAGCACTACAAGTGCTGGGAGTTCCTGCGAAGCACCGTTAACGTCGAGACGAGCTCGCAGCCGCCTATGCCGTATCCGGTGAGTATTACCTTGTTTTGCTCACGATTCGTGCGGCTGTCGAGAACAAAAATGATCGGTGGTGGATTCGGCGGCACAAGCACGGATCAACGTCGATAATTTAGCTAGCTATCTATGCATGTCGTGATGCAGTGAGGCGCACCAGAGGTTGAGGACGAAGAAAAGTTTTTCTGCGCAGCGCTGTTGTGCGTTACAACGTTCCTATAGATCTTGCCCGCATTTGCGCACCTATAGTATTGAAGTCACGGAAGTTCCTCATGTATAGTCGGGCATACATAAATGTAAGTAGCCGGATCCTTCTTTCTGCAAAGGATGCGACAGCTGTCACGCTGTCTTAAAGAAAAAAGACAGAAGAAGAAAACAGCCCTTTCTCACTTGCTTATCCGTCGTCTTATGCATCCTGTCGAAGTTGCGTGTTCTTTGACATAGCACAAAGGACCGCCAGTTGGAATGACGCGCTGAAACACCGCTTTTCGCGAATATCTAAACAGAATGGTAAGGAACTGGGAGCTATAGTAGAAAAAAAATTCATTCTGCACGCGCCTTGTAAGCCTGCCATGCATAATGGGAATCCGTTGCGAAGCTTGCTTCTTTAGGAATCGTCATACGAAAGAAGGGGGGGGGGGGGTCGCCGCTGTAAAACTTGCCCCTCCCCCAATGGAGAACCCAGCGCCCGCCTGTGCTTGCCAGCATATCTTCTGCTGTTTCAAAGTCTAGGACCGTCACTCATCGCTAAAAACGAAATATCGGCAATGGTATATCGGTATTCCTTCAAGGTTCGCGGCTGTTCGTATTGAGAAGAACCTTAATATCGATTGACAAGAAAAATAATGTTGCTTTCCTTTTGCTGCACCTGAAGCTTTAAACCACTAATCTTGCAACCATCTATCCTTATTCTCCACCACAGAATGATTAGCCTTTCGCCGGGAAAATCCTGTAACGACGTCCTCTTTTAACTCTGACACGATGCAGACTTAACAAGACCGGATCAATGGTTCCTTCTTTATTTATGTACACTACGTATGAATACTTGCCATCGGCAATCTTTCGCCGACAACTTAGCTTTTTCAGATTCCGTAATCTGACTTCGAAGAACGAGCAGTTCACTGTATGGGCTTTTATTTCCAGTAATACTTTTGCTGTTTTAGTCTTACATATTTCTATAGCTCACTTCCTTGCCATCGCGCACTTGTAATATACTGTACCGCTTCGTATACTTTTAGAGACCACTTTTCCAACCAAATTTTACTATCCTCCACAACGCATTAATCCAACTTCCGCTTGATTATCGAAAATCCAAGGCACATAGCTGCGCTGCCCCCAATCCTTGTCGTTAGCATAATATTTTAGCGATAGTAATTACGGATCATTATTATTTGCATTCATCAACCATCGCCATTTCGGTTCCCTGCACTCTCACCACCTTATTATTATAGTATGATCGTTCACCTATAAGATCCCGAAGCCTCATCTTTCTTTCCATATATGCCTTGAAACACTATCTACTTCGCTATCCAATAATAAGACGATGTAACTTGCACACATTAATATAGAAAGACTGTGCGCCACCGCCAGACTGTCCTGTCCCCACGAGAAACTTAAAGGGAAGTTACTTGCTTATATTCTTATTTACTACCGTTTACGTATGTTTATGTATGCTGCAAAGAGCTGGGGCGACGAGGACAGCCCCAACGCAAGCCTTAAACGGACACTAACGAGAAAAACGACAGAGAACTAGACAAGACAATGAAACCATATATATATTCATTGTCATAGGCGTGCTCAGGGGGAAGGGGGTGGAGGAGGGACAGGGGGGCGGCCGCCCTTCGGAGTCGCCTAAGAAGAGGGGGGGCGCAAAGTCTGCCACATACATTGACTTAATAGGGGGGGGGGGCACCGCGATGAACCGGAGAGGATGACCGTTCTGTCAGGATCTTTTCTAAAAAAAGTGGCGAAGCTTGGTTAGTCGCGCCAGGAATGAAACAGCGAATCTGGACGATTCTGAAGTCTAATCGGGTTGCTTCTAGGTTGTTGCTAAGATTTAGCTAGGTTAGTCACGGCACGGATGTCCAAACACCAGAATCGAGCGTTCGCGCCTCTCATATAGAGCGACCCTTTCTTTATCTCTCCTTTTTTTCTGTCTTTCTATCTCTTTATTTCACTCTTGATCTTTCTAATTTTTTCTACCTCTTTCTCTCTCTGCTTCTCTCTCTCTTTTTCTTTCTTTTTCTCTCTCTTTCTATATCTTTCTCGGTCTTTCTATCTTTTTTGTGCCTTTATATTCATTATTTATCCGAATTTTGCTCTCTCTCTTTATTTCTATAGCTTTCTAGCTCTCTCTTTCTATCTCTAAGTGAACCCGTCATGATAGTCGTTTTCTGAGCTAATTGTTGCCTTCTTCATTGTTAGTGAACCAGTGGTGAGTGGTGGGATTTGCCCAAATTCTGTAGCACATGCCCGTTCATGACGATGATAGTTTTCTGATGGGCCCCACGAATTACGGCTAGCTTAAACAGCTTCGCTGTTAAAAAAGTGCTGAAGGACCCTGGTGCTACATTATGAAACGCGTACGAGGTCGCGCCCTTCGTCAATATGGTCAGCCAGATTCCGCAGCGCGGATAGAATCGGTGGGTTTCTCCTAAGCATCTTGGCGAAGATGGCGTCGCTCTCTGCGCACTCGAGTTCCGGCGTTCACCACAGAAGGCGACCATACCATGGATGGGAGCAGCGCACAGGACAACAGCAAAGAGTGAGATGACAAGCGCGTTCGTCGGCTCGCTTTCCTTATCCTTCTCCTTTGGGCTGCTCCCAACCATATTCGGGTCTTCTCTTCTTGTTGAGAATCTTCTCACGACCTTCGCGCCAAGCTGATCTGAAAGAACAAAACTCGAATCTTTCTGGTGGCTCTGTCTATCCAGCGCTTAGAGCCACAAACTTGAAGATTGCTGGAAATTGACGCGGTAGCGTATGCAAGTACCTAGTTTTTATTGTCTTCTTTATTCGTTTTCGTTTCTATTTTCTTTCTTCATGACAGGGGGTAATCGGCGATTCGGGGGAAAAAAAAAGCTATGCTATATCTACTCGACGATCATTACAGAAATATCGTCAACGTCTGTCAAGCGCTCAGCACAGTCCGCCGAGGCTGAATAGCATTCAAATAGGCTTATTTTCTCACGCACTCCTTCATTCTGCAGCTCTCTGATCGCTTAGCTTGCTTCACAGAAAAACGATGCCATGTATGTCCGCACGCAAAGGAGTCGCCTTATGTGACACACCTGTGATTTTTGTAGCAATATTGCTTCCTTTGGTTTCTGTGTTGTTCTCTTGCCTTCTCTCCAGTGCTTCAATTCTCTTTTGGAGCTGGCCCACCGTGCGGCAGATTTCTATCCCGAAGTTTTCACACGCATAGTAGTCGCTCTATTCTTGGTCCAGTCCGATGAACTTTTGCAATTGTTTCCGGCGCCCGCTATACTCAAAAACATAGCATTGGAAGTTAATTTCCGTTTCTATGACACAACTGTTTCGTGTGATGATAATATTAACATTCTTTAATTGGCAACTTCTTTGAAACAAGGAGGTGACATATAGTCAGCTGCCGTGTTTGTTTTAAGGTTTTATTGCACCCGTTGCTGTCTCTATTTTATTTTCTTGCTATCCCTTTATGGTCTTCATGCATTCCTATGGTTCTGTGATGCGCTGTTACCCTTTAAGAGAAAAAAAAAAATATCTGCCAGTTGGCCGCCTCGAAAAGCTTCGGACAGCGAAGCCGTGAGCGGGCGAGTGCATGTCATTAGCTAGCGAGATCATGTGGTGTCGTAAATCCGCCACTACACTTGAAATGCATACGCTTCCACTCGATTCTGCAAGCACGTGTGTATAGCCCGGTGGTTATAATGCGTGTTCAAACCCAGCTTTGTCAAGGAAATGTATTTCGTTTTATTATTTCCTTATTCACTGCACCCTCTTGTCACATGACCTGCGTGACGCCTATACTACTACTACACTCTAAGAAAAGGTGTCCTCCGACTCGTCTTTTCTACACATGTGACTCTCACATGTATAACTCTCTTTAGAGAGTTACATTGACTCTCTTTAGGAGAGTCGTGGGACGCATGGCATTACAAAAGAGAGCTAGCACGTGTCTTTGAAGAGAGTTATACACGTGAAAGTCACATGCATAGCAAAAAAAAAAAAACAGTCGGAGGAGCATAGCAAGAAATGTTGCAGTGGCTTAGCTCGGCTGTACCAGGATAACGTAGCGTTAGCAAAGGTTCAGCTAATTATTCTTAGCTTTCCTGATTGTCTAGGATTATCTTGATTATCATGCTTACTGCTGCTCCAATGACATACGCACGGTATACGTATTATGTGGCACATGTATGTTTATTTTGCCAAGCAACTACTTCGGGATCCCGTGGTTAAGCTCCTCCGCTCTTCTGCGCTGTTGAGCATCATTTGCGCTCTCCTTTTCCATGGCTATACCACACTGGGAAACGCCAGTCAGAGGCGCTATCGAGCGGCTCCAGCGCAGTGTCAGACGGTGACTGCACAGCGAAGGCGAATAGCTGTGCGCGCGCCGGAGCCAATACGTCTGCCAAGGCTACGACGTCACTCCTATGGAAAGCGCAGACCGGCGGCGGCGAGTCGCGCGCGGCGACGGCGGAGTGTGCGGGAGTTGCTGACTCCGGTGCGTGACATCACTAATCCTCGCGCATGCGCAGCACGGCTCTTGAGGATCCACGCGAAACTGGCTCGGCTAGGCCAGTGTAGCTAACGCTACAAAGAGAGTCGTAGGACACCGTTTTTTCTTAAAATGAACTACTAGGACGATGATGACGGCACAGGGTATAGGATAAGACGGCTTCGCTGTCTTACGCGTAGTATGCTCTTTTGTACGGTTACGCGAATGCTCCCGGCAGACCGGGCCGCGGACCAGACGTGTCGGTTCGTGCCTGATCCACAGCCCTTCGCCTGGATGCTACATTGTTGGAGATACTTTGTCACGTTATAACTTCAACGTGTGCGCGACTTCACGCGCGCTCGCAGGAGGTGAAGCGCGAGGCTCCCGACGTGTACCCGGTGTTTCCAAGCTACAACTGCGAGAGCGACATGATCCTGCCTTCGACGCCGGACTCCTCGGAGGAGGAGGGCTCGGGTAGCCCGAGGAAGCGACCCGCTTGCCATCACAATTCAACCAGCAACGGTTCGCCACTCAAGCACTTCGCGCTCGGGTCAGAATCCACGGCGCTGACTCGAGATCCCGTCGTTTCTCCATATATGAATGGCTTTCGAACGGCGTCACTGCGACCTCTGCCGACAAAAAGGCTACGGCAGTCGACAGTTCCAGAAGTAAGTAAGTCATAATTTAGCTGGTGGTCGTGTGCACTAATGTGGTAACGGAGCTCGTATTTGACTGCGAGCGTCGTGGACCTGTTCCGGAGTCTTTCATGACTCTAAGACTTGCTGACTATACAAAGAGCCAGGTAAAATACTCAGGGGTTTGAGGAGAACGAGATAATGTTGAACAGCGATATGAAATGAAGGAAAGCGAAGAGTGAGATTAACAGGTGTCCGGTGCTGTGCAAGCGTGACCGCATCGGCTTTGCACGCTTCTACGAAGTAACCGATATTTTGAATTATTTCTTTATTTTTAATACGTTACATGTTTTTTGAGAAGCGCTGAACTATACGATGGAGGCGAAAACGATTGAGGCCCGCGTGCTTAGATTTAGCTGCACGTTAGAGAACCGCAGGTGGACGAAATTTCCGGAGCCCTCCCTTAAGGCGTCTCTCATAATCATATCGTGGTTTTGGGACGTTAAACCCCAGCAATTTTTAATTAGCACTGAACTGTACCGGCGCAGGTCAATAATAAAAGAAAATGATTTCGTGTAAGCTGGAACAAAACATAATACTTTCATCGTTGTACAGGCTGCACGGTCCATACAATGTTACGTTAGTGTGAGTCAATAACTCATTATACAATACTAAAATGTTATCTCTCTCTGAATCTTCAGTTGCTTTAGTAAGAATTCAGTGAGTGAGACAAATGATTGTTTTGGGAAGCGTATTCGAAAGTGTTACGGTGCATGGCGATGTGGATTAACTGAAGACTTACATCCCCGCCCCCATCCTCGCGACACGTGGTTTATGCTAAAAAGTGTCGTCGGCGTCGAAATGCGCGCACAACAGTGTGAAGCGAATAACCGTCAAGATACGTGGCTACCATATAAAGGAAGTTCTTTGAGATAATTAAGATATTTTTATAAATCTAATGACAGTAAGGCTCCCGTCGTTTTCGCACACGAACTTCACATCGAGGGGGAAATACTTTGCCGCAGCTGAAATAACACTCAGTTTGCGACTAATTAACAAAAACTCGTTAACTTTTTAATTATTCACTTGAGGGCAGGTGTTTATGTTACAAAGTTGTAGTGCGTTCCAATTTATGGCATAACCATTTTTTTATGAATCAGGAAAGTTACACGAAGTTCGAGATATTCGTCATTGAATTTTAAAGGTGATATCGAAACTGATCGCGCTCGGCGCGCACGAAGCGCGTCCTTTCTGTTACGTCAGACCGGAACTACCTGTGACAAGGAAGTGACGAAATTTGAATGAAGGCGCGCCGCGACTGATGGCACGATCTTGAATGCGTTCCTAAAACGGACGGAGGCGGTCCGTGCTTTACGTCACAAACTGGCTCGCGAGAACGAGGGGAAGCAAACAGCCAATGACCAAGTGGAAGCCTGCGTTTCAATCCAATCCAAGCCGTCTGGCAGCCATTTTTAATCCATCCGTTTCGTTTCGGACGGTCTCTCCGACCGTTCTTTCGCCTCCGTCCGAAAGCAGACACGTGACGCCACGGCTCGCGTGACAATTAACGTCGCGGCGCTCGTCACGGCTAACATTGACCAATCGCGTGCGACTCAAACGGATGGACCGCCTCCGTCCGTTTTAGGAATGCGTACAAGATCGCGCCGCCGGCGTTACGTAACAGAGGAACCGCGCTTCGAGTGTGCCGGACGCGATCAGTTTTGATTTCGCTCTTGCAATTCGATGATGAATATCGCGAACTACGTGCAACTTTTGTGATTTCTAAAAAACAATGGATACGCAATAAATTATTATACACTAAAACTTTCTAATATAAACAACTGCATTCAAGTCAGTAATTAAAAGTTAATTAACGAGTGTTTGTTAATTAGTCTCGCCAATGACATTGTAGTTGAGGCAAAGTATTTCCGCCTCGACATAGAGTACGTGCGCGGAAACTACTGGAGCGTGATTGTCATAGAATTTTTATTAAAAATCTGTGTTTTCTAAAAAAAGAAACACCCTGTATATACAGAGACTTAAAATGTATCGCATATAGAATGACGTCTCTGACGTTATAGACGACCAAATGAATCCAACAAACAATTAGGACAAGGGAAGCATGGGAGACATTATTGTTATTTTAAACTGTGGTGTAGTAATTATTACGTAAATAGAAATGTGCTAACATGAAAGGTAAAGTGCCCTTTCTGTAGCTGGGATCCGAATCCACAACCTTCGAAATGCGCGTCCGATTCTCTACCAATTGAGCTACGACGGAAGGCGCTGCCTTGTCCACTTCGATGGGTATTTCTGTGCTCGTAATCCTTGGGAGTGTTAGCTAGCGCCGCTCGTAACCAAGGCGGCGAGTGAGGAAAACACTTTTTGCCAAAGGGCGTCACGTGATATTTGCACAAGGTGGCAGTTGGCCAAAACTCAACGGGTCCCTTGTGCATTCGTTCAAGACGACTGGAAGGCGAAAGACATCGTTCTTTTCTTCTTAGTCGGTGTCTTGATCTTCCCACCCACCTCCGATAGCGTTCTGCACCTAACGTTGTTTAGCACGGCCTCTAGGATCGGAGGCATGGCAAGGGTTCTGCACCTCACCTGGTTTTGCACTGCCTCCGTGATCGGCCCACTTTTAACCAAGCGACTATGTCATGTGATGACGCCATCATGTGACGTCATGATGAATAGACAAATTTTGCCCATCTGTGATGTCATGGTGATGCCATCACGTGATGATGACTTTTTGCATCACTCGTGATGACTCCGCCGATGATGACGTCGAAGGGCGAATTTCGCATTTTATGAGGCATCTAAGACTATCGCCTTAATAAACCCTCGCATGCTACCCTAAGGCATAACGTTGTTGGTTCTTTCTTTTTCAGCGTACACACCCACGACAAAGCAACCATGTCGACAGTGGTAGCCACTCGTACGAAGCGAGCAGCCTATCAACCACTGCGTCACCGTCCAGAGTCGTAGGCCCTTCCATTAGCGCCGAGTCAGGAAACCACGCCGGGCCAAGTGCGAGCTCCAGCAAGGTTGCCCATTTACCCGCGAGTGACCTTACCGATGGCGAGGCTCTGTTCTGCCAGCAGATTACCTCCGAGCTACGTGAGATGGCAAAGTACCAGCGAGATCTGGCGAAGGTTCGCATCCAGCAGGTTCTCTTTGACGTCAAGTACATGAGCCAGGCGCACGCCGTCGGCTCCTCCGAAGAACTTCAGCGGATACAGCCGACAGGAGTTCCCACTGTACCGCACCTCGGCCAGAGAGCGGCAAGCATCCCAGCAGTCAACAGTTCTCTCTACTCGACAGAGTCCCTACTATTATCTAAAGGAGCCCGGCACCCTGCGTTTGAAAGGGCGGTTTCGAGCGTCTGAAGGGGTGCAATAAAGTTATTAGAGAGGAGACCGAAACGTTTTGTGATGTGTGGTGTTGCAAATCTGAGTAATCCCGCTAGGTGGAGGAAAGGTTGTAGCTCAAAGCTACACTATCCAAAGAGATTTCTACGAACAGCTTCCTAGTTGACGCAAGATTCTCTCTGGTCCGGGGATCGAAACGGGCACCAACGCTTTTTGGTAGAGGGGCGGTCCCTCTACCAGCTGAGCTAACCTGGGGGCAGCCAATGGCAGTGCGATGATGAATTATTCGACAACTTGAAGTAGTTATATAGCAGAAAACTTCATTTTTGTACGTTTTGCTTGTGAAGTGCAAGAGTCGCTCAGTCCAGGGCCACATTTTCTGCTGCTCTCCGACTGGCCCGGTCAATGAGTCTTCGCTGGTAGTCCAGGACTGTGCTGGAAAGAGCGGCCTTCCACTGGGAGGGGGAGGGATTGTGTATTCTGGGTGGGCCGGGCGGTTTGGGGCATTCCCACGTGGAATGGGTACAAGCTTGGGTGTCCTCAACAGAAAGGACATCGGCCAGGATACCGTGCAGGGTGAAAAAGTCACAGCTTCGCCGCAAGGGCGAAGCAATGAATGCGATAGCAAAAAACTAATGCTAACTGTAGCGTGCTTTTTTATGATGAAATGAGGCTCGCCAATGGATATTCTCAGTTTGAACAGCGCTCCTGTTGCAAAGGCGGTCAAAGCAGCGAAGGAAACTAGAGTGCTTCAAGTGTCGAGCTGTGACACGATAGTTCGCCCTCATCTTCTGTTTGTTCGTTTAACGACGTCCTTCGAGCTCGAGTGACTTTCGTACGCTCCGTAACATGAGCGCGCACATCACGGTGAAAGCGTGAAACATCCCTCTTCCCTTCAGCACGAGAAAACCGCGCGAGCAGACAGCGGAAGGGCAAGGTTCTCCCTGCGCAAATATAAGAAGAAGCGAGCGAGCTCGCCGACGAATTTTAAATCCGCCCGTCGCGCTCCTAGCGCCATCTCCTGGTAATGAAGAAACATTTATAAGCGCCTAGCGTCTCTGAGTCCGTCCAGCGGTAAAGGGTGTGTATATCACGACCTATTATACTCCTGACCTGCCCAGATGTCTCCTTTCCAGGGCCCACGTTCTAGTTCATACCTCCTGCCGCTAGGGATGTAACCTACGAGCGTTGTGGCGCTAGTCAGCACCTGTTCGCTGACGTCAGCTTTAACGCTCGTGATGATGTTTCGCCAGCGCAGAGCGCTCATATCATGTAATTATTATTCATAAATGCAAAATACTTTGGAAATAAAAATACGGAAAGTGAATTAGAACTTTTTTGCATTTAAAAGGACACAGCCGTCCTACACTATGCAAGTCTACGGCTTCTCACGTTAGTCAACCAGTGCGCAGTAAATACTTAACCGCACAAAATAGCTTACTTGACCCTCGGTCTAAATTTGCAGAAACAGTCACATAATGCCGGCAGTTCGTCACACAATACCGGCGTTCTTACTCCAGCGCCGTCCAAACGGTCGCAGAGTAGCAGACGGATGGATGGATGCTATGAGCGTCCCCTTTATAACGGGGCGGTGACATGTCTGCCACCATGCTCGAAGAAAAAAGACGAACAGGTTATAGGAAGCGCCACCTACGGCAAGCGGTTGAACGAGAGCGGGGACGCGCGCTCCCATAGGACCCCCGATATCTGGGCAGGTCAGGAGTACAGTAGGTCGTGGTGTATATAACGCTCGCCGTTAGCTACGCGGACGATCTGCGTTACGTGGCGTAGTGGTTAGCGACACTCGCTTCGGAGCAAGAGGTCCCTGGTTCGATTCCGCGCTTCGGAAGCATTTTTCGGAATTATTTTTCTTTGGGGTTTTTATATATATATGCATACTTATACATATACGGTGCAGGACGGCGGTGACGGCGACGGCAAAATTCAGCCGAGACTGTCCATCTAATTGCTATCGCAATAAAAGTGTGGCCGAGTGCAAGCACATGAACACCGAATCTGACAAATCGGATCTCCATTGTCCCGCGAGGTGGAGCAAGAATTACGAAAGGAAAAATTGAAGTTATGTTTTGTTACGTTCAGTCAAAGTTGTGGACGGATGGCAAAGTTTGTATTCAAAGGTCGGGAATCTGCCTGCAACTATCGTGGTTCTATCCTGAGCAATATTTTTCTGGCGTTGTGGATAATGCTTTGGAGAGCTAATAATATCTGGGGTTTAACGTCCCAAAACCACGCTATGAATATGAGAGACGCCGTAGTGGAGGTCTCCGGAAATTTCGACCACCTGGGGTTCTTTGACGTGCACCTAAATCTAAGTACACGGGCCTCAAACATTTTCGCCTCCATCGCAAATGCAGCCGCCGCGGCCGATGCTTTGGAGAGCTACAAAGGTGTCTCGGTATATAGACGACTTTATTGTGCTCGTTGACAGAGGACGCTGCACCAGGAAGGTTGTGTACATGAGATTTTCAAGGAAGTTGGCAAGGGATTAAAGTTCATGTTTGAGCTAGTTAAGCCTGACGAATTTCAGTACTCTTAATGAGGCTATGGTTTCTTGGAAGACAATGTTGCATCATTTGCTCCGCTCTACCAAACCTTTGTCACATGTCACATTGTAGATCTGACCATTCAAGTAGCCAAGAACACTGTCCGGCCGGCGGTCAGCTTTAGGGAAGTCGCGTCCACACACGGCTGATATGATCGAGGCCTTCTTACGTCAGGTAACCAGGCTTCATGGGCGGGGGACCCAGACTATGCAGTTTCTAGGAGCTCTAAAAAGTTTTTTACGAGGTCGAAGGGTCCCTGAAGAGAAAAGAAGTATCAGGGAAAAAAGAAACCTTCTGGTCATGCCCTATGTGCAAAAGTTCTCATTGCCTCAAGAAAGTTGCTGGTGGGTATGGGGTGGAAGTGGTTTCTTTTTTCGGGCAAATGAAGTTCTAATTGCCCGGTTGTCGAAAGGTGGGTTAGTTGAAAGGATGAGAAACTAGTGTCTGTGTGCAATGTTTAACATGTTAACCAGATTTTAACTGTAAGAAGAAAGTTGTTTACTCTTTTCCGCTGTCATGTGGCAAAGTTTATATAGGGCAAACGGGCCGCTGCGTCAACGTCAGGTTTAAGGAGCATCAGTTGTCTTTCAAGAAGAATAAGTATGCGCATGGCTCTAGTCATTGCGGCCATTGGAAGTTCTCCCCTTTGTTAGGTAAGCTAAGATTTTGTATAATCATAAGGTCTTGTACGCAATGTTGGTGGTTGACGCAGCTCAAATTGATAGAATGGGTAACGGGTGCATAGACCAGCCTTCAATCATGCTATCACAGCAAGAAATGTCATAGGTGTCTTTCACGATCAAGCATGTTTTATCACGGTTGAATAAAGTTGCGTATGGTTGTATTTTCATCGTCAATGGTAAACCTATAGACTTCCGGAAGAGGAAGTATCTCAGGCAGCGAAACAAGGCCGACTTGAGTTTGACCATATGATGACAAGTGTCTGCAAAAGAGTATGGCTGAAATTTGCGTTAACACAGATCCTACAATGGCTCACGACCGGTTGCGGCGGTATTGCGCTGCCTTTAGTAGCAATCTAACGTCCTTCCTTCTCAATCGAAATGAGATTATTTTCCAAATTAAAAATACGGCTGCATTGAAGCAGTGATAACGTTCTAATAATGTTTAAAAAAATATTGGCGAAGCTTGCACTGAGCCGCGCAAGGCTTGAAACAGCGAAGCTGGATGATTCTGAAGTCTAATCTGGTTGCTTCTACGTTGTTTCTAGGCCTTAGCTACGTGATGCAGGTCGTTTCTAGGTTGCTTCTAGGTCGTTGCTAAGCTTAGCTAGGTGATGCTAGGCTGTTTCTACGTTGAATTCTCAGCTCAGAGAGGTTCGAGTTAAACCACAGACAGTCACAGACATGACACGGATGTCCGAACTCCAGAGAAAGAACCTAACTGTAATCAAGCGTTCGCACCTCTCATAGATCTACGGGCACGTCGTCGTTGGCGTAGGCCTTCCATCGCTTCGGGGTCTTCTCGCAGCCGCCGTTGCCTTTCCTGTTCCCTAGTATTCTCGTTGTGCGTACTCACGGTCTTCGGCTCGCCGCCGTCTCTTCGCAGCCATTTTTTGTTGGGCTCATTGTTGCCTTCTTCATTTTTAGTGGACCAGTCGTGAGCAGTGGGACTTACCCAATTTCTGTGGCACATTTGTAGGGATAACTGTTGCCTTCCTCATTTTCATTGAACCAGTGGTGAGTAGTGGGATTCACCCAATTTCAGTTTTACATACCCTTTTATTATGATGATAGTTGTTTGGTTTGTTGGACAAGGAACGATTAAGAGAAACTCATAAGAATAATAATAGAGGCGCGCTTCAACCAACATCATCGCAGCGGTGAATGGTCGATGCACAGCGCGTTATACCGTTGCGCCACAAAACCTTAGCGGTGGGTGAGTGTAATAGGCGGCATTTATTAAATAACAAAGAATTTCTATGTCAACTAAACGAGCAAACTGTGTCCTTTTGTCCGTGACCCATGACACTATGACGTGACCCGTGACCCATGACGCGCCAGTGCTTTGCCGACTAGACCTTACAAGCGCGCTCTATGCACAAATTGAGTATGTATGAACCGTATGAATTCCTGGTACTGGTGATGCAAAAAAAAAAAAGGAAAAAGAAAGATGTAAAGAGAACATTCTCCACGAAGGCGTTTTTTTTTTTTTAAATCTCGCGATTGTGGATATGTGACTGTGATTGCTTTTGGAAGACACTGACGCTCGCATTCGCAAATGTTGTAAACTGCTGGCTTCGCAGTTAGAACAAACTGTCGAGGTTTAGTGTCGGGTCTTTTGCTTCCTTCTATTTATTTCTTAAGTCATTCTTTTCTTGTTTGCAGTAACATGGATCCCTTAGATGAAGGAGCATAGCCAGAAATTTTTTCCGGGCGGCCGGAGGGAGGGTGTGTTCACTCCCCTTTGTACTATTGTTCGGATATGTGTTAGTATGTTGTGCAGTATAGCATATATACACATACATAATGTCACTTTCTGTCGGTGGAGGGGGTGGTTTGCAACCCCGAAACCACCCACCTGGCTACATGGGTTTCTCTGATCATGGGATGGGCCTTTCTTGCGCCTGTTCCATACGCTGACCAAACCGTCTAGAAACAAGAAGACGCCCTGCCCGTGCCGCCCGAAAACAAAGCTCCAGGAAAGGCCGGAACCGTATAGGTTACTACGGTAAAGCTCTGCGCGTACGCGTTACGCAAATTAGGCTCTGCTTAAATAAATTCGTTGACACTGTGCACGCAACTTTAACAATAAAACGTGTAGCCGGGCGAGTAGGTTCACACTTGAAGAAAAACTGGCATGCGCTAAATGATAAACAGGGACATGAGCTGTCGGTTAGGAATAACTGGAATGCGCATTTGCCAACGCAGTGTCAAGCTTACATGAGCACGCCGAGTTTCTGAAACATCAAGATATTGGGCAAGAGGAGTGGTATACCAAAGCCCGGGAGTTGATGGGGGCTTTTTATAGATCTCTGAGAGGCAATGCTTGCGTAAGCGACACGCCCATTTCTTTATGTAATGGCAAGTTGAAATTCTTGCGTGTAGCGTTATGATTTGCGAGTTTGTGACAATGTAACCACCTTTGCTTGCGCATGTCTGTTTATGCGTATATGTAGAAGAGTGACGAAGAATAAATGTCAGTTGAAAGTTTGCGCTCCTTCGCGTTTGTCTTACTGTGTCCCTGTTTATCATATAGCGCGTGCCCGTGTGTACACGTATATGTGATTGTTGAATATGTTGTTTTGACTGTTAGGCTATGTCTTGACTGTTACGCTAAGTTGTATATGGTATGTACTGCGGGTTAATTTTGATTATTAGAAATTTGGACGCTATGTACATTATGTTTATGGACCCTATGTACTCCAAGAGCTAAGGAGTAGCCAGCGCTTTATTTGTACGCCAACATCTCCTTACATCATGTCAGTAATAAAGAAAAAGCGCATGCCATTTTCCCTTGAGGTAACTTTAACAGTTCTTATCATTATAGCTGCATGCATAGGAGTGCGCAGTGTTCTCCATTATGGTGAGCCAGGTACCACCACAGCACCCCCTTCCTCTTCGATTGGTCGAGTACGAAAGAAAACAAGATGAAAAAAAAAAAGAAAATGAAAATGAATCAATGACTTGCTGCTCACAACGGCCTACGTCTGGTAAACGGCTTTCCGGGGCAATGGTGGCAAGTAAACAGTACTTGGAATGCAACATGCGCACGTGCAAAATAAGTAGTTTATTCTTCAGTATAACAAGTTCCGCAGACTCCAAGGGAAGACGCTTTTCATGGTATGTTGGTCCTGGAATCGCGTACCCTATTCTTGTAGCTGATTAAAATTGCCATGACCTTCGTGGACCGAATAGCTATCTTTTGTGTTGAGTTGCGTTCTTTAATAACCTGTGCTACCCTGTAGATTAACGACTGGTCTCTTAAGCTGCATTGAAAGGCCTTTTTACGTTTTTTAGAATGCTCACTGCGATGCTGTTCTTCTTAAGTACGCAAAATTTGACGCTGGCTGCTTTGTTTCGTGTTCAGTCTGCCTAAGCTCGTGTGAGCGTCTTAAGCACTTATTGTTAAATTATTTGAATTTATCAGATACTTAAGTCCAGCTGACATCGCTATTGCTCCCAATATTGTCTTGTGCGGTCGGCAGCGGTCTGTAAGAGAAAATAAAAGAAAAAAAATGAGAACAAAGGCCAACGCGCACGCACGCACTCATGCATTTACCCCCCCCCCCCCCACACACACATACACACACACTCACACACTGCTGCGTTTTTTGCCTATGCTTCTCTGTTCAGTCAAGGGACCGGACAGTGGGTAATTCAATTAAAATACACCCTGAACTCACCTTCCAGTCGTATTTCCGCTCGCTTGGTCCTGGCCGGTTTCCTCTTGAAAGCTGTGAAGGATTGTGCAAATAGCTGTCACCAAAAAACTTTCTGGCAAAGAAGGCTAGTGTGATGGAAAATCCACGGCAGTTGGAATATTACAGGGTCTCGTAAACGTGCCCTTCTTTCTCCGTTACTTACAGCTAATCCTACTTAAGAAATCGGCGCACTATGAGTGTTCGGGTCAGATAAATATCCTTACTTGTGAGCGGGTCGTCGACAATTTCCAAGGAGTCCGTAAAGCAACCGTCCGCTCTCTGCCAGCTGCGAATGGCGCGAATCCACTCCGGCTTGTAGAACTCTGGAAAGCCGGCCAAACCGCAGAAGCCGACTAGAAGAGAAAGAGAGAGAGAGAAAAAAACAACAACAGTGCAAATGAGTGAAGCGAGAAATACGGTCCTATAATCGGTTACAACTTTAGAACTCCACGGCATTTCCTCCTCAAAGGCGGATGAACACAAGCCTGCGCCAAAGGGCGCGCACTCCAGACTGGCGTCATGAGTCGGACCCCGCCTTCGGAGAACAATGCCGAGTGCATGAGCGCGACTATTTCTTCAGTCGCAGAAGTGATCGGCTGCAGCGCTTCGGTCGTCTCTGGCGGAGCCTCTACAAAATTCTTAAATTGTATCTGACTTTAGTTGTTTTTCTTTCAACTTGCGAAAGGCTAAAAATAAACACACCAAGAGCTAAAAGAGTTGAAAAATTCGTGAACACGGGCTGTCGCTTGAGCCAGCACTTCGACAAGTGGACTTACCTTCCTCAAGGCTGCAAGAGCTAAGTACAAATACTCAACGCAAAGGAACACAATAGGCTACGGAATGAATAGCGCAATAATGAATTGCATTCCTCGTTTGTGTCTTGTGTGTTATTTTGCGTCGAACATTTGTACCCAGCTTTACTATTCGCCGCGAGATCGACCTATAGGAGGCAGCACCGTCGCCGCGTTAGTGTGGATAGGCGGTCGGCGGCGCGTATACAAATGCACACAGCGGCGCTTTGTTGTGAGCTGTTTGGGCCGATTGTCGGCAAATAAAATGCGTTGATTGCAGCTTACTGGTAATATATACGCTCTTCATTGTTGAATCGATGCACGAATATCATCAAACGTTACTATTACTCGTTAGAGAAGCGCAATCTGCCGATGAAAGGTATGCTCGCCTTGGGTGACAGTCTGCGCTTACGCACTACACGACGTTTTTTGTTGTTTTCTCTGTACTAAAGTCCCTAGATTTTTCCCTCTTCTTTCTTAAGTACCGACAACCATTGAAGCGCCGGCGACGAATCTCATTGGCTAACGCTCGTTTGCGGTAGCCGTGTTCTTCCTAACTCTTTTCCAGCACCTGGTGAAACGCGTCCCCCATTCACTAATGGCAGGGGGTTGACGGGAGGAGAAAGGCGTGTCGCGGTAGCATATTGTCCGCTGAAAGATGCGTGGCTAATGTACTTAGATGCACATGGCTTTGTAAATCTTCCAAGTTAGGAAGAAAATGGCGTCGGACACCAGCTGCGCGTGAGAGAGGGCCGTGAAAGGAGGCAGTTGTCGGTACTTAAGTAAAAAGGAAAAATCTAGGGACTTTATGTACGTGTTTACCTTGTGTTCTGTGTACTACGCACTGGTGTAGCACGCCTGAACTACTTAAGTGTTTACTTCTTCTTCATTTATATACCAGCCCATATACCTGTGCAATGAGTTCAATAGCAATGTTCGCGCGAATACGCATACGCATGTAAGAGTGGTTAGCACAGAGTTTTCATCGACTGATTACGTGCACGACAGTGATGCAACAAGGGTCCGGTTATTTTATGGAATAAGCGTTTTTTTTCTCGGACTAATCATGTCCGCTGCCTTCCATCAATTTATAACAACTCCACACAAACGCTCAAGATAATGTAAAAAAAAACGATGAGGTTTTGCGTGACATTATACGACAAAAATGTAAGGCACGCCGTTGGAATTAATTTTAAACATTCGGGTTCGTCAAAGCGTACCTAAACCTAAGCACACGGGTGTTTCTGCATAAATTTCGCCCAAAGTTAAAGTTGCGCGCGGGAACTCCGTTTTATCACTGCCGTGTCAATCCATTGTCTTTTTTTTTTAGGGGACAGTTTGGGTACCGAAGTGCCAGACTTCACTTGATAGAAATATTTCGCTGTAGTGGGACCACGACCGTACAATAAAAGGACATCTTAAGCACAACTATAGCTCATCATGAACTACAGTGCCGCAGTTATACACTTAACAACAACGCGAAAGTGCATGAGCCTCGCTTTTGTTTACCATCGAGTCGCTAAAACGCGGCATTCACACACTATTTAACGCTCCTTATGTTTGGGACTATGCCAAGCGCACTTTACGACGTGCTTGAACCAGAAAGCGGCATCAGCACTGAAATGATTCTGGCGAACGAAGGGTATGACACCAATACACAGCCCTCTCGACAGTCGCACTGACTGATCTTATTACAATGCGCATGCAGCCGAGCAAGCCCATTTCCTTCTGTACACCATGCTAGGTATACGTATGAGCAGTTAAACTCGCGCTAACATAACAGAACAAACCGCCCTTTGAGAACGTACAGCGTACGCGCATATGCAAACACGACGTGGCTAGCAGACGACGCAGGGAGCAATCCACACTAGGCTCGCTTCAGCCAGTAGCCGCCATGCGGCGACTCTGCTCGATCTCGCGGCCAATAGAGGTAAGAAATATGGGCGAAGCGATTGCGAGGCTCGTATGTTAGTTTCTTTACAAACGCTCTCAAAATGCCACTTCCTAAAATGAGGATTAAGTCCACTTACTCAACCCGTGTTTCAGTGCTTTTTGCATTTAAATGTACTCTAATTTGTCATACTTGTGATGCCCAGTCCTCGATTACTTGGAGTAGAGAAAGATACCTATTCATTATAAACGAAAGTCTACGAAGCGAGACTTTTAGCCCGTTGTTCAGCATTAGGATTGAATGGCAAAAGAAGTGAGTCTCGGATGAAAGCGTGCCGGAATAGCTGTTTGTCCCCGACAAGCCCAGGTCTGCTACAAGGAAAGAGAAAGCTGGAATACCGAGAGTGCTGATTAATATATATATATTAGGAGGGATTGAGGGGTGGGGTAACAGGTGAAGCGCGCCTCTGGTTGATCTCTGCTTTTTCTTTCACAGGAAACAATGTGCCGGGTCACAATTTCGTTGTCATTATTTTATGTTAGTCGATGCTTCATTTCGGATATATTTAAATTATTGGCGTTGTGAGAGGGTAGTCGCACGTTGCATGTGTCTGTCCGCGCTAGTTCCGAAGAAAGATTATAGTTTGCACCGAGTTGGGCCGAATGGACAATCGATCTTCCACTATCATATCAATATGGCCCAGTGCCACGACGGAAAAGCTTCACATCCAAAAAGTTACATTATTCGCTCTATGCGCAAGTGCCTCAAGTTTACTGGCCTTCATGTTGGACATTTAGGAGCGCGCCTGCTGCCGCTGTGCATTGTACGTGGCTAATCATTTCCTTCACATGGCCTCCGAGATTGCGCGCCAGCAGAAGAAAAACCTGCCGGCGCGCAATTTCGGAGGCCATGTGAAGAGAAGCTTGTTATGAGAGATTTCGGTGGTGGCGTTGTCGTACGCGGGAAAGCCGGCGCCGGCCGGGTAGAGAGATGCGGCCTTCGAAGGTGCACCGGCCACATAGGTATTTGTATGAGCCGCTTTCCAATAAATGATGCTCTTTCGATCATAGGCGATCAACCGTTTCTGATATGGCAATCCGATATCGGGGTCGCTTGACATTTCACGCTGCCACAGCTGATTCGTAATAATAATATCCTGAGTGTTACGTCACCAAACCACGATATGATTATGAGGGACGCCGTAGTGGAGGGCTCCGGAAATTTCGACCATCTGGTGCTCTTTAACGCGCACTGACATCGCACAGTATACACGGGTCTCTAGCGTTTCGCCTCCATCGAAATGCGACCGCCACGTCCGGGTTCGAAACCGCGACCTTAGGGTCAGCAGCCGAGCACCGTAACCGCTACACCACCGCTTCGGACACATCTCATTGTTGCCTAGATATGAACGCGTGACAGCACGATATGAGTGGGAGTCATTAGGCACTATGCCAAGTACGTAGGCGCGCGCTGAGGCTCACGCCAAGCCAGCAACCAGTCTGACCCGTTTCGCTTACGTAGGGGATGGAAACAAAGAAACAATGATAGAAACAAAGAAACAAAGAAAATTCACCGACGATTACGATACTGCCTAATGCGAATTCTGAGCGCAGCTTCGTGTTGGGGCAACGCCTACTGTGTTCGAAGTTTTGGTTATCCGCAGTTGTAGCTATGTAACATTCGTTACATATTGCCGCAGAAACTACCAGCGCTCGAGTGCTACGCACACCACTCTGTGCATTGCAGGCGTCGCGAAACAAGCGAAACGCCGACAGCCCCATTACGACAAGCGACGCCAGCCGCAGTGCACGTGTCAGCCCTTCATCAGCACGAGCTCCGATTGAGGGACCAGCGCTTGTGACGGAGCAAGAAAGCGAGGTTAGAGGCCAGTGGCTCGCGATATCGACAAACATCCGCGTTCGCTCTATTTCGTCCTCGCACACTCTATCGGTTACGCCGACCCCAACGGCGACGCCTCTCAACGCAGGAACGGGCGCCTAAGAGCTGCGCTCTAAAACGCCAGGCCTGCACGGAACGCGCAGCACAGTCCCTGCAAAAGGTGGAAGAGCGGGCTTTCTAGAGTGCGTTCTGAACTCTCTTGAGGCAACTAATACAATTACGCATGCAAGGTATCCACTGCGCCATAAAACATCTTTGTGAAGTAGGAAAGCACCAACTTCGTCTTCCTGCGGATAAGCGAGGTAACCGTTACACATCTGTAAGGCGTTATGCGCACTTTGTTGGGGCTGCATGTGGCTGATGACGATGAAGAATTATGGCTGAGCACATTGCAGTGGGTGGGAAGATTTAAACCACACACTCGTTGCGTAATTGGCATTGTGTGATGCCTGGTTCTTATTTTACTTTTCTGCCACGAAATATTACATAGGTTGACGGGATTCCTTGCCCCACATTACGCCTGTATAGGGTCTTTTTGCAAATGAGTTCCAAGCAGCAGCGTAGCTCTGTGGTAGAATACTCGACTGTCACGCAAAGGGCCCGGGTTGAGATCCCATTCGTTCGTGGATACGTTTTTCTCAATTCATTTTTTTTCATGTCTGTTGGTTACGCCGACGCTGACGCCGCTCAGCGCAGGAACGGGTGACTAAGAACGGCGCTCTAAACGTGGTAGGTCAGGCACGCGTACGCGAAGCTTCGCTTGCCCCCAGTTTCTCAACAGGGGAATGGCTCCTAAATATTTTTTAACCCGTCTTCCTTGCTTTCTCACCGCTACTTGTCTTCGCTGTGTTTCTGTTGTTATTCCACTACTGCTTCCTTATACCTTGCGGAGCGGCCTGCCGAAACCACTTCTGGTTAATCTCTGCCTTTCTATGCACCCTCTCTTTTCTTCTTGACTGTGTGCTTAGAAAAGTGGTTGACGACTCGTAGTAGTGTGTGCTCTATTACGAGAGAGCAGTAAGCCGTTTAGAAAACAAAGAACAAAATTCACTCGATGCAAATAAACAACGGAGTAACGGCGTTATACGCAAATGAATTTTATAGCTCTACTTAATTGTGCTTTTAACAGCGAAACTGGTTAGCAAATTGTTCCTTGTGAGTCGATTCAGTGGATGTAGAAAGCTATCGTGATCATCATAAATGGGCATGTGCCACAGAAACTGGGTAAAATCATACTATACTCAACACATGGTCCACTAAAAATGAAGAAGGCAACGGTTAGCCCAACAAATGGCTGCGAAGTGACGGCGGCGAGCCGAAAACCCGGAGTACGCACAACGAGAGAACACTAGGGAACGGGAAAGGCAACGGCGGCTGCGAGAAGACCCCGATGTGATGGAAGGCCTACGCCAACGACGACGTGCCCGTAGATCTATGAGAGCTGCGAACGCTTGGTTTCAGCGCGAGGTTCTGTCTCTGGAGTTTGGACAACTGTGTCGTGTCTGTGACTGTCTGTGGTTCAAGTTGAACCTCTCTGCGCTGAGAATAAACGTAGAAACAACTTAGCATCACCTATCTAAAGCCTAGATACGACCTAGAAGCAACCTAGAAACAATCTGCATCACCTAGCTAAGGCCTAGCAGCAACCTATAAGCAACGAGATTAGTCTTCAGAATCGTCCGATTTCGCTGTTTCCAGCCTTGCGCGGCTTAGTGCAAGCTTCGGCAATTTTTCCTTTCTCTTTTGTTTTTAATCCCTCGACCCCTTTCCTTAACGCAGCGTAAACAACCAGGGGCCGAGTTCGCAATGTTACTCGTATACCTAAGTGCTTTTTGTTATTGGCCGCCGCCAGGCTTTGCTTGAGATATTTCCAGCACAGGACAGGATTGGTTGAAATATTCTCTTATGACATTTTTTTAACGTATAAGGCTTTGTTGTGAATACGGGTTCAGGCGTCCGTCCATGTATGTACGTACATGACCTGCATGCATTTCCTTGTTTCTTTCTCTCTCCATATTCTAGCAAGAACCTAAAAAATAAATTCTAGAGTGTCGTGTGCCAAAACCACGATATGGTTATGAGGCGCACCGTTCTTCTAGTAAGATGATACACGCGTGAGTGTACTCAGTGGTGCTCCAGCGATGACCCGTACACCTATGCGGTTCGCTTGTTGTTTCGCAGGTGTTCATTTACAGTACCTGCGAGCTTGCGTTCTGCGCCCGCCGTGTGATACACCGGGTTTATGGGCGCTGCCCCGTTCCAGTTTACTGCCCCTTTCTGTTCCTTTTATGATATAAAGTGAAGTCATCGGCCCGGATATTGCACGAACTGTGCGACGGCGGCGTTTCTTCGCCAGGTTATACTGGTCGAGTTGCTTCCCCGCGTCTGTATGCCTTCGCCGTCGTCACGTGGTACATCACGTGACCACAGTCCTTTAATATTATCGACGAAACCACCCCGCTCATAAGCAGGCTCAGAAGCAGGCATGCCCGTGCCATTGCAGATCGCCTGTTGTTTGTACAGGTAGCAAACTATTACTGCCTTTATTTGTTGCATCTCACTCTTTGGCACTATACGCTTGCAGCACCCCAGAGACCAATCTGATGGGTTTCGATAATGTACAGCAGCTTCCCACGTTATATTGCACCAATTATTGCCTGGCGACTTAAAATAGAACAAAAAATGTGCCTGTAGACCCGTTTTGCCAGTAAACAAACATCTAGTGACATGTCGGCATTGAGTGAAATTCAATCCCGGCATTCAACAATGTTAGCGGAAATGGAGCTGATAGATGTCAACCTAATCTAGAATGATAAATCATTTGACTCTCTAAGAAAAAAAACATGGCTGATCCCTCCGTCATAGGAATCGGTATAACACGAAAGTGAAACGTGTCTTCACAGAAGTAGTGCTTATTGTGTAGTGATATATGAGAGCTTGTACAATGTCTATTCGTGTTTGGCAGCTACAGCACCGTTTTAACGTGGATGCACCTATGTTGACGGCATGTCTCTATCGCGACGACTAACGCCCATGATCATGATGAAACCGTTGTGGTAGCTGACGTTGTGAACATATATTTGGACACAGCAAATCGTGAATCCCGCGTAAGGATGATATCAACAAGCTCATAATCAACATTGGTACGCAGTATGCACTTCTTCAAAGCGTCGTCAATTAAGGAGAGAAACGGCACCGTGTGCGCTTTCTAGCAATGGGTGACCGACGCCTGCGCTCATGCATACACTACCACACACTACGCTTCAGTAATACGGGAGGTAGAGGTTCGTAGCTTGAACCGCAAACGCGTGCGTCCCGCTGGCCTCTGTCTCGCAGGCGCTAATCTCGCTCCACCAAGGCAAGACATTCGCCCGTCGAAATCGCGTCCTTTCTGCAACGCGTATTGCAGCAGTTTTGTTAGTCGGTGCTCTCGCAATCGAATCAGTCGGCGGCGGAGAAATCCCGATGGTGCATGTGAAAGCTGCACTACTCCGATGAGCCGACGCACGCTAACACGAAGCGAAAGGCAAAGAAAGAACGTAACCAACGTAACTGCGTCTAGGTTCCCTCCGCGACGCCAGCGCAGTCAGTGTCCCTCGCTGGTATCGAGACGCTTTAACCATGACCTCCGATATCGCGCGCAATCTCGGAGTAAGCGCTAGTAAGTGTCGATCGTGAAGCATTACTTCTTTTCACCTCTCACAGACGGCGGCACCGCCCCGCTCCGCGCCGCCTACCTACACCGCCAACAGAGAGCAAGGTGCGAAAGAGAATGTGTGAAAGATATAAGGCGCGTTCGCGCCGTGTCCGGCATCTGCCGAAGTAGCTTGGTCGGTAGGGCGTCGGGCGCTTGTCGTCGCAGCCGCAAGATCGTGGGTTCGATTCCCAGCGGGGGATCCTTTTCTTGGTTTTTTTTCTTTCTCGCCCGTTGGCGTCCATTTTATCGACGTCATATCCGTGACGGATGTACTTGGTGGACCCCGGCATAAAACACTTTCGTGTTAATACTTGCTCACAAAATAAACCTTGAGGCTAAAATTTGTGTTCTCTAATGGAAGAGAACGTAATCTGGCGTCTGCCACGAAGTGTAAGTAACCTAATTTCAGCAATTTCAGCAACCTCAGCAGCTGCAGCATTTGTGTGACACGTAAGTGCCTTGTATTGTACAATTCCACAAAAACACCTCCATAACCTTTCATGTTTCGGCGCAATACGCTCGTCATAATTAGCGAAACTAACACTTTCGACCATCAAATTTAAATAGTTTTTAAACAACCCCGATAACCATTTCCTGCCGTTTCACTCCTCAAACAACAAGTTACCTAAGACGCACCACCAACGCACTAACTTATACCTACTTATCGATAATCTATACTAACATAAGAAGCACTCAATCTAAACGGGGTTTGTTACCCCTTATTATCAATACCACTTTGCGAACACTTGCTTGTATGTTAAACATCGGTTTATCTATCTTGCTTATTACTCGCAACTTCCTTGTGTTGCTAATTTTGGGCCTTCCGTCGCGAGCGTGGCTACTAAGCGATGCGGTAAGACGTTAATAGCTACTCGTACACTCTATAATGTAGTTTCATTGACATCACTGCAACGAGAGAATACTGTTTACATGCTGCAGCGCAGCTAACCCACCCGTCGGCGTTGCATTGCGAGAAAAAGCTCACTGGCCGCAGCTCTCATAGTTACATTGGAATATTGTAACGAGAAGGCTCTGAACGTGTTAATCTGTGGAACAGACAAACAATGCAGTGTGCATTTGCTGCGAATGTATACGGATCATTAGAAGGAAGTCCTGAGCCCTTTCGATTTCACGAGACCGCTGCCTATATACTGAATGCACGAAACGATCACAGCTGGCCTGTTTCCCAGCGCTTCGGCTTAACCGAGAAGTCACGTCAGCTTTTTGCCAGGCGAATCTAATTGAGAAGCGTTAATATTAGTGACGTATCTATGCAAAATGGAAAGAGGGAGCTGAAAATGGTAAAACGCTAAAGGAAGGGCAGGAGAGGAGAAAAAACACATTATGGAACATTACATTTTATTTCGTGAGTTTTCGCGCCAAACCTACCGTATGATCATTAAGCTTACCATATAGTGGGGAGCTGAGCAGCTGCGAAATCACTTTAACCACGTCGGGGTTCTTTAGTCCACATCTAAATAGCGCTTTTGCTAATACGCTTTTTTGAAATTGCGATATAGATTTGACTTTAAGGCATAATACTTTGTGTGTATATGTGTATTAAATGCGTGCCGTCAGACCGGTGTTGTGTACGAAATGAAGCAGTGTCTTGTGGAATCTGTTATGTGTCCAGTGGTCATATCTGGTAGTGTCACTGTAGCGAAGGCCGGCTTGCAGTAGTACACGGGATAGTTCCGAATCTTTGTAGAAACAGCGCTCACTAGACGACGACGAAGCAAAAGAAGGCACAGGACAGGCGCTGACTCGCAACTAAAGTTTATTAGGAAAAACACGCAATATATATAGGTGATGTGCAACAACAAAACAACAAAAGAACACCAAAAGCGAATAAGACCCAAACAAGTCTCAAGCAAGTAAAAGCAAAAAAAAAAAACAGGCATCATAGTCTGCAGGTGCTGCAAAGGTACGAAAATTCTGCGTCACTCAGCGAAATCGATGGCATGCTAACACACTTATCTCCTTTTCTTCTAATGTGGAAGGCCTCGATCACTTCCCTTGCTACCTGCTCTTTATGATGCGATAAAATCATTGTGTCACTGAAGAAGGGTGCGCAGCCGCATTCGTGGCAATGAGCGGCGAGAGAAAATGGCTTTGTTTCTGTCAATGATCGTTCGTGTTCACGAAGACGAACGTTAACGCATCTTCCGCTTTGGCCAATGTAAGTTTTTCCGCATGATGATGGTATTTGGTATACTATGGCCTCCTTGCAATCAGTATGGTGGTAGGTGTGGTTAATTGCACAGTTGCCAGGAACACTTTCCCTGTCGTTCCTCTGCTTATCAATGCTTTGCTGTACCTTTGCACAAATGGACACCAGCTTATGAGGAGATGAGAAAACTACGTCAACGCCATATCTTTTGGCCACGTTTTTTAAACCGTGTGCCACTCGGTGAGTGTACGGTATCACCGTGTACTTTTTTGCTCTGGCGGTCCGCTCATCATTTCCAGGCTGCGTTCCATTTGTTTTTAGGTGTTTGCGCATCTTCTCGCACGCTTGCGCAATTACGTGTTCCGGAAACCCCGCTTGCCTAAGTCTAACTACCTGTTCATCAAAGCTTAGTTGCAATCTATCCTGGCAGGACTTCTGCAATGCAGCACGGACACAAGAAAAGGCTAAACCGTGCTTTATTATTTTTGAATGATTTGATGTGAAGTTCAGAAGTGGATTCAGTGAACGAGGATGGTAGCGCCAACAAACATGAGTGGGTAAAAATTCTAACTGCAGGTCTAGGAACTGGAGGGCTCCGTCCTTCATCATCTCAACCGTGAAGTTCAAGCCACTGCCGTTCTCGCGGAACACCTTCAAGATATTAACTGAATATCGACAATAATCGCCAGCTTCGAAAAGCACTAAATAATCATCAACATAGCGGAAAATGTGTTTTGCCATTCCATCTAAACCTTGTGCCAGCTTCCTGTCCACAAAGCTCAGAAATATTTCACACAGAATGGGCGCAGCTCTAGAACCAATACAAATTCCTTTCTTTTGGATGTAGATATCTTCTTCGTGTTTAACAAATCTGGACATCAGGTATAATGATACTAACTCTAGAAAGGATTCCAGAGGAACTTGACAACTACTAAAAAAGGCGTGTTCATCGTTGAAATCACATACGCACATTTTCACACTTCTCATTAATTCATCATGCGGTATTGAGTAGAATAAGTCTCCTACGTCAACACTGACAGCCTGACATTTACAGGGGTTATTTTGCTGCAGGAGCTCTACGAGGGCGTAGTTTTCTCATCTCCTCATAAGCTGGTGTCCATTTGTGCAAAAGTACAGCAAAGCATTGATAAGCAGAGGAACGACAGGGAAAGTGTTCCTGGCAACTGTGCAATTAACCACACCTACCACTATACAGATTGCAAGGAGGCCATAGTATACCAAATACCATTATCATGCGGAAAAGCTTACATTGGCCAAAGCGGAAGATGCGTTAACGTTCGTCTTCGTGAACACGAACGATCATTGACAGAAACAAAGCCATTTTCTCTCGCCGCTCATTGCCACGAATGCGGCTGCGCACCCTTCTTCAGTGACACAATGATTTTATCGCATCATAAAGAGCAGGTAGCAAGGGAAGTGATCGAGGCCTTCCACATTAGAAGAAAAGGAGATAAGTGTGTTAGCATGCCATCGATTTCGCTGAGTGACGCAGAATTTTCGTACCTTTGCAGCACCTGCAGACTATGATGCCTGTTTTTTTTGCTTTTACTTGCTTGAGACTTGTTTGGGTCTTATTCGCTTTTGGTGTTTTTTGGTTGTTTTGTTGTTGCACATCACCTATATATATTGCGTGTTTTTCCTAATAAACTTTAGTTGCGAGTCAGCGCCTGTCCTGTGCCTTCTTTTACTTCGTCGTCGTCTAGTGAGCGCTGTTTCTACAAAGATGAACGCATACCAACTCGCTCAAGCTTCCATTCTTATATAGTTCCGAATGTAACCCTTATGTCCATATAGAATGGTATGCATCTGCTTGCGTCACTGGGACACAGTGGTACTTACACGTAGCACCCAGTGGTAAGAGGGACCACTTTCACGTTGACATGACAGCCAGTGTAAGAGCCACCACCGGCTAAAAGTTTTATTTACCATTAGTCTTAAAAACATGAACATTGAAAAAAGAAGCTCTGGAAGGGACAGAAAGCACCGCCGATGCAGCTGAAATAGCTTTTTTTGGTTTTTTAGTGGAGCATAAGGATTTAATTATGAAATACAGAGCTGTAGCCAATTGCTTGCGTAATTTCTGCAAAACGCCTCAACCACGGCATGCGTAATAGGCGCACGAAGACAAAACTTATCTTTATGACAACAATCAGTAATCGATTATGAGCAGGTATTGCACATGTATGCTGCGACCAAGTCCAGATAAGTGAAGGAATGAAGTGCGAGAATCAACTTGCCTTGTTCGATAAAAAGGTCTTGAAACAGCTCCGACAAGCCCTGCTTGCTTTCGAATATGGCGTCCCTGTAAATGTTACTGCAGGTCTGGTGGAGGAACGTTTTGATGTTCATTTCCCTATGGTCCCTCAGGAGTTCTTGTAGTCGCTGTCTACAAGGGCTCTGTAAAATAGAAATAATATGTAAGATAAAGATTGTCATCGAGGAATTATACTTTTTTGCAAACACAGTGGACATCTTAAGTAATCCGTAAAAACGTCAGAGCTGGACGCTGTAAAGTTAAGTTGATTCCTTTTTTTTCTGCAGAAAGAGTATATGGAACTGTATCGGCCATCGAATGTCCCCTGTTCGAATGATAAACAAGTTGATTAATTTCTGGGGTCTTATACGCGCCAATACCGCGACATGATTATGAGGCACACTGTATTGGAGGACTCTGAATTAATATGGACGACCTGGCGTTCTGCAACGTGCACCTAAACACAAGTCAACCACATGCTTATATAACTGTACCAGGTGTCAGTATATTGGTTTTTTTTAACACAATAGATCTATACCTATGACTCGTTAAGGCACAAGGAGAAAAAAGTGAAGGAGTGGGCACAAAATGAACGAACCTAGGTTTTTCTCGCGAGTGCCGCTGTCGTTGTGAAATATTTTGAGATATACAGCATCATGGACACCCTCAGTGGAGGATCAGTGTTGCGGAGTTGCCACTCCGGAATTGGAATGACTCCGGAATCATTCCACGTTTTCGCGACCCCGGAGTGGAGTGCGAATGGAATGGGGACAATGCTTGGAGGAATGGAATGGGAATGGAATTAAGCGCCTTTTGCACGGAATGGAATGGGAATGAAATTACGTCTTTTTCCGAAAATGGGGCACGTTTTCGTCTACGCGCTGTTTTTCAAACATCAAACATTAGCAAGTCAGAGCCTCGAATTCAACGACAAAGCAGTATTTTTAAAACGGCTTGGCTGATTACAAGCACGGTACATTTATAAGCAACGCGCCTACTACAATTTTGTCCTTATATAGACTGTGTTGCTCCGAAGTTTGTCTCTATTTTACGCGTAACCGCGGCTCTATGCCGCCCCAGCCGCCTGCTGCCTCCTCATCCATCACTTCATTGTTTTTGCTTTGCATTAATCTTGCATACCTGCGCACAGGCGGACACAGAAAGTTCTCCTCATCCCAGGCGCGCTTGACAAGTGCTGACGAGCACTGCGGCCGTATTCGATATGCACTGTTCCAACTAATACCAGCGGATCTAGAGGGTTTTGTTCCGCATTAACCAAATCTTAGTTTTCTCCATATTCCCGACCGCTCCAGACGCGTGACAGAACTGCTTAGTCTTCTTGAGCACTGCTTTTGTCAGCATAAAAATACGCTATGTCGTCATTTTAGCATTCACACATTTAAGCTTAAACAATACTAAAATATCACCACTCGTCCAAACATGCTGAGTATGCAAATACTATAGCTAGCGGGAGAACTGCCCCTATGGGAATTAGTAGGGTGCTTGTATTGCACGAGATATGTCACCAAGCTACTATCCCTCGACCTCGGTAACGTGTTTTGTGTACTTTTGCAGTTCTTAATGCATCTCATGACATCAGCCTTATGCGGCGTTCATTCTTAACTTGATCAAACTATCAAGATGCCTCTCCTACGTTGAGGAATTACATGAATGGAATTGAACTGCCCGGCCACTCCCTGAGTGGGAATGGGCTAAGTTTTTTTCATTCCGAGGAATTGAAAGGAATGGAATTGTGGCAAGTTCTAATTCCCCGGAATGGAATTGGAATGGAATGGAGGCGCCCATTCCGCAACACTGGTGGAGGTCAAGAAATGTAAGCACAATGTCATAGTGGAAGAACAGCAATACTTCGCGCACTCCTTTAAACGCTGCGAGAAGTGACCGCAGTGCATGAGTAATTGACAAGTTGTTACTACGGAGGGGTGTGTGGCGATTGCAAGCATTTGCGTATTCGAGTAAAAAATAATTCGGGACTGCGCAGTTGGAGAGCGCATGCAAGCGAAAACTGTTTCCCCGTAGAAAGAAATTCGTAATATATATATTGCCTTTCTTACTGCGAGCTTTTTAATGAGAACCAACAAACAATCAAGCTAAGGAAAGTATAGGGGACGTTATTTGTTGTAATTATGATAGAAATGTGAAGAAACGAAAATGGACGAAAAGACAAATTGCAGCCAACAGGGACCGAATCTGCAACCTTCGATGAACTCGTCAAATGTTCTGCCAATCGAACTACGGCGGCGGTCGTCCCACCTTGCACGTCATCGGTTATATCTGAGCATTTAAACCATGGGAGTGTTGGTCAGCGTCGCTCGTTGCCACGACGGCGTGTGTAGTGTGGAACACTTTTTTTTTTCTCGGTGACGTCAAGTAGCACGTGATCTGTATACGAGCTGGCAGACGACCAATAATCCCTCGCACGCTACCTGAAGGCGCGCGCGCGCACACACACACACACACACACACACACACACACACACACACACACACACACACACACACACACACACACACACACACACACACACACACACACACACACACACACACACACACACACACACACACACACACACACACACAAAACTTCCATGCAAGTCTGGCAACATCATTTCGTCGCACTCTTTATAACCCGGGATACTGATGCTTGACATTATAATCTTAAGGCCGCATGCGTGCACTTACGACGTATGCGATTAGTGCGTAGAATAATTCGTGCGTTAGCCAGTATCCATCTCTATAAGGATCCGTCATGAGATCGAAACACTTTGAGCTGATTCTGCACTCTTCCGGCTTTCTGCAAAGAAGAGAGAAGATAATAAATACACGTTTCTTATAAGAAGGTAGATCATAACAGCAACAGCAACAGCAAACAAAGAACAAAACAAAATAAAAAAAGTTCATTCGTTCATCTTACGCTGAACTGCAGACTCACTGTACGATACGAAAGCGACCGGCCGTTACAGCTGACGCCACCCGCATGCGTACAACGAGCTTGCGGTGACAGCCGTTGCGGCCAACGCCGCCTTTCTCCCCGGGATCTGAATACTTAACCGCCGTCATCGGTTTCCTATATCGTTCTTATCCGAAGAAAACAGTCGTTTCGAGCCACCCAAGGCAACGATAATAGACGAACAGATGAAAGAAGAAGCAGACTACACACCGCTGTGTTTGTGCACGTGAACTTAGAATCTTTTTAGACTGGCCAGTACGAGCACCACCTATAGTTTATTATATTATTCTTGATTTCTAGCACCTCCAGATCTGGTTTCCGAAATCATACTTAGCGCCGGACTTTCCCTCCATGTTTAGCGACATGCTGTCTGTCGTGCGATTGCTTAATACCGAGAATGAATCGGCAAAGTCACCGTTCTGTCTGGTATCACTCACGGGGCCCTTGGAAGGTCCGCGCGCATTTAGGCTACCGGTTCATCTACAGCGACGCAGCGTTTCCTTCTTTTCTCTTTGCTTTCGGTGACGAAAGTTGTTCGGCATACTGAAAGGACAGCACCAAGTGATATGAGTGAAATATTATTCTTAACGACAGTTACCTCTTTTCTCGCACGCGCACGAACGAAAACAAAATGTTAGAAAACTGCACTTACAGGTGTACTCAAGAAAACGCGATGCAAGCTTCTGGATTCCCCGACAGAATATGCAATGAAACTGCGCCTATTAACTGCACACAAGATGCATATGTAGACGCGGATGTAGATGTAAATCCTAAAATTTCTGGCTCACAGCCATCCTGGGGTATTGGCTGAGAATCGGGTAATAAAAGACTCCAGGTTGCCCTATTTCACTCCTTATCCTTCTAACTGTAGACTGCTCGGATCGTTAAATATAAACTAGTTACGGCTTCCCAGTGACTACTGTGCATAGAAAAAAAAAACATATACTGTGCACGCATGTATCGCTTAAGGCGGCTCACTAACAAACACAAATGATTCTTTATCATGCTATCGAACATTTTTTTTACAGCGGAAGCTGTTATGAGATCACTTCACCAGCCGTTTTTGGCGCCGTAGTTGTCCGCCGCCGCCGCTGCCGCCGCCGCCGGTGTCCGTAACCAGTATCGCTCGAAATAAGAAAATAAAACGAAATAAGAAAAAAATTCCAGGATGGAACGAGCTTCGAACCTGGGCCCTCTGCGTGGGAGCCCGGTATTCAACCTCTGAGTCCTGCCGGTGCTTGAAACTGCTTTGCAAAAAGGTCCTATACAGGCTTCATGTCGGGAAGGAACCACATTAGCATATGCAATATAGCGTGGTAGAAGAGTAAAATAAGCACTAAGCGTCGCACAACGCGAATTCTGTAACCAGGCGTCACACAATGCGAATTGCGCGACGAGTAGGTTGTTGAATGCTTCCAACCCATTACAAAGGGCTCTGCCATAATTCTTCATCGTCATCAGGCACAGCATCAACAAAGTGCGCATAATGCCTTACATGCGTTAGCAGCTACCAATGCTCTCCGTAGAATGACGAAAAATGGCACAGTGCTTGCTGCCCTACTTCTCAAAAATTACAATGATTTATAGCGTAGTGGGTTCCTCGCAAGTGCACTTGTATTGGTTGCCAAGGAAGCCCATAAGCGCATGATCTATTTGCGCATGTCGTCGCTTCAACAAGGTGCACATGCCTTACAGACGTGTAGCTGGTGCCTCGCTTCTCCGCAGAATGACGAATAATGGCTTAGTAGGTGCGTCGCAACTTCACAAAAATTGTGATTTATGGCGTAGTGGGTACCTTGCTAGTGTACTTTTATTAGCCGCAATAGAGCTTACAACGGGCTCTAGAAACGCCGCTCTTCCAGCTTTCGCTGTGACTGTGCTGCGGTTTCAGCGCAGGCCTGGCAATTTTTTTTTCACAATACAGCTCCTGAATCATTTTTTGTGAGCCACCCCCAGGTAAAATATACTTGCTTACAAATAGGGCAGTTAACCATTATGCTTTTCGACAAAGAACTTTTTCTCACTCTCTTATAAGTAAGGCAGATAGATGGAAAGCAAGCGTCCTCCTGCCGACTCTCATATTGATCTTAAAGGCGCAAGGAAATCTATCTCGTTACTGCAAGATGACGGTAGATAGTAATGACGTCGGAAGTGATATTTCTCCCCATCTCTGGAGCATATTCATGCAGGTAAAACTTTACAACCTAAGCAGATACCCGAGAGATGTCAAATATCGCGAGATGTGCAATGACGATCGCTACGCGAACAGGCAGGACTGAATCGTCTGCTTGCCATGATGGCCTCCTTCTACTCGCAACGATTATGCGGCAAGTGTACCGCAGTAATATACCGCAGCAGGTACACTGCAGTAACAGATAGTGTTTTTGTTTTCATGCTGTAAATAAAAATTCTGCTACGAGTCCTGAGGCTTTCATGTCGTAAATAAAAAGTTCTGCTACGAGTCCTGAGGCTTTCGGTAGAAGCCTTCGTGTCGCTTCCTTATAGTTGAATTGTCGCAACGGTTTTAGAAGGTGAATACATATGAACTCGCAGGTATATTCGTCCCATCAGAAGATGCGCTTCGCGAATATTCGTCAACTTATCTTATTTATGTCTGTATATCACGTATAAAGAAAGGACCGATATGAGGCCTATCGGAGACATCTGCCAAATTAATTGTACATTCACGTCGTACTTCAGTTGCTATGTGTAATTAGAACATGAAAGATTACGTGCTTCCTGTTGGGGATAAGGCGGCCTACAATGGTGGACTTTCAGCGACAAACATTTATTTTATTTATTTATCTACGTATAGTGCAGCCATATTGAAGGTCATAGCAGGAACGGGAACATTATATAATGCCGGTAAGACGACAAACAATAAAAATGCAAGAAAACACTACTAATGGTAATACAAACACATACAAGAGAACAATAATAAAAATGATGTAGTTTACATGTCAGTGAGATGCTCTTCAGTAGTAACTAAAATATCTTTTTGTGGTAAGGAGCGAATGTTACCGGGAAGACACACTTCAAAACTCCATCGTACGCGGAAGGAAACTGTATTTAAATGTATTAGTAAGAGCAAAGACAGGTGTTACGTTCAAGGCATGGGAGCTACGGGTACAACTTAGTAAATGTGATGAAGTTACCGTATAATATAAAAATTTTAAGGCTTCAAATCGATATCGCGAGAGTAGTGATTTGATGTTTAATGATTGAAGGGCTAATGAAAGCGATGTGAAGATGACGCTCATTGCGCTTACCGTGGCGTTGATAACTCCAAGATACAAAAATCCGAGAAGTCCTCCAGGAACTCTTCGGAAGAACGCGGTACCTTCATGAAGTCCGAGCTGACTCGTGATGGCGGGAAATCGAAAGCCCAGTTTCCGAGCCGAATGATGGGAAGCAGAGCTGCGATAAAATTGCCGCGCTTAGCTGTGTCTATACAGTTAACGGAGGCTTATCTTTGTAGCCGGTGTTGCCATTGAACTACAGCAGCCAGAGCGACGGTATGATAATAAGAACGGCGTAAAATGTAAGCAGTAAGATATAGCAAAAAACCTTTCTTGAGTTGCACAGTGTCTAAAATATGGTTGCATTCAGGAGCACTTATTTCAAGAAACACTCGCTCAATCGCTCTCGTAGAGGTCGTACAGAAGATATTGTTGTAGTGAAGTGTATCGTATATCGACAATAAAAAAAAAAGATTAATGAGCAGGCTTCCGTAAATGTTACCGCTCTCGTATCACTCAGGCGCTGGCAGAAGGGTCTCATGCCAGACATTACCGTTTCGCTGTTTTTGCAGCCACATATTTCATCTTACGGCGCATACAAAGGTTCTCAAGAACATATCCCTTGTAATGCCCGCAGACTCGTGCGCTTGCACTGCTGCTTACTGTGCCCTCCAGGACGCATGCACTGACTCCGTCGCTTTCATTGTCTGCATGGCGCACAATACCTTGGAAAAATTGCTCCTAAATTTCTAGCCAGAATTTTCGGACGACCACAAACACAAAAAACGAAAGGTATGAGCACTTGTGACTTTCGTCTTGCGTGTTTGTTCATCGTCTAAAGATTTCGCACTCAATATATCAGGGTGGTTAAAGTCAATATTTATTTTTAATTTAGATTTTCCTACAAACTATCGTCAGCTCTAACTGGCGCGTAATACTGTTGACTAACATGATGTTAACCATTTATAATTTCAGAGGTTGTTTTGTAATACTGTTGGATCTTCGCAATTCAAGTGAGAGCATGGCTTATGACAATTTCCCAGGCAGATGGATTGGCAGCCGGGGACTGACAGAATGGCCTTCACGCGACCGTGATTTAACCCCCTGCGACTTCTTCCTTTAGGGACGGGCTAAGGGGCAAGTGCGCAAGTGCGCAAGTTAAAACCAAGTGATCTTAACAGCATTGAACACAATAGCCGGAGGTGTTTGCAAATGTCCCAATTTGGATGGCACGAACAACCGTGCAGTGTGTTCCTAAAAGGTTCTGGTAGTGTGCGCAAAATCCGGGTGCATACGTCGAAATGTAACGTAATAAAGTAATGTATTCAATGACAGTAAAACTATGCTCGGTTTTTTACTTTCTGGACTATTCGTTGTTACAAACAGCTGTTCGTAGCATCCTATAATATGTATTTGTTATAGACTATTTGGTACCCCCACAGTCGTATATGAGTTGTGGGGTACCAAAGAGTCCGAACGAGTGCTCTATTGCCGCGCGTCTTATTTTTCATGAGTTGAAGCTTCATCCACAAAGCCTGTGGGCAACGCGCTGCGCAGGCCGCGCCGCAATGTGTAACAAGCTTCGCGACTGTTTTAGAACGTTCCGTTAAGATTGCGCGCAGCACGCGAATGTTCCAGCTTTATCAAGAGATAACGCCGCCACCAGCGATATCGCTGGAAAGTTCGATAGCGCCTGTATAAAAGCCAACGCGCTTGACCGCTTGGGAGTTGATCGACGGACGCTGCTTTGTTCGTCGCAATCCGTGCTCATTGCGCATCGCTTGTAAAGTGACTATTTCGTTTCTTGGCACAAGTTCGCCAAATAAAATACTCGTTCTTATCCTGCTGACTTCTGCCTTCGTCCATATCACAACCACGTGACAATATGGGTATTGAATATTATCGAAGACCACGAGTTGTGAGTTATTGCCGGCTTGCCGAAAAAGTACGTGCTTACTGACTATTACGTCACCTATAGGCACATGTATATATAGGTATGCATGCGACTCACCTGCTGCTGATTCCATGGTGAGCGTATCTAGGAACAAAGCGGCACCCCTCTGGTAGATGTCCAGGGACAGCTTGAACAGCTCCCGTGTGCGGTTGAGCGCGGCCGCCGCCTTCGTCAGGCTGAACTGCGCCTCCCTCGACTGCGCTCGTAACTGGCGTGCCGCTGTGAACACAGCGACCACGGCATGCTGAGCCCATTCAAGTGCTTAGTAATGTTATGCACAGGTGTCGCAAATGATGAAAAAGAGGAAATATTTACAATGATAACATCAAAATCAATGGCAAAGGTTAGACATGCCCGGTGCTGACAACGAAAGCCTTATGGTGGCATGTAGTGTTCATTTGACATTAATTATTTTAGGGTAATTCAGCGTGACCCGTTAGAAACACACACACACACACGTGTGTGTGTGTGTGTGTGTGTGTGTGTGTGTGTGTGTGTGTGTGTGTGTGTGTGTGTGTGTGTGTGTGTGTGTGTGTGTGTGTGTGTGTGTGTGTGTGTGTTTATAACGGGTCACGCGTCCGTACTTTCGTGAGCTGCGCGCGCGCGCAGCTCACGCAAATACGGACGCATCCAGAGGGAGACAATCATACTAATAGAACAGGGCAGTAATATGAACATGGAGGACAATAAAAATGCGGACTACCACACACAAAATGTTTTCGGGAGTGATCCCCAAGAAATGGGGAGGCTAGAGAAGATCGATTACTATCTGCCACTATCATCCTTTTTCAAAAAAATTAATAAACTTCGAGGTAGCGGTAGACAGAAAGCCTGTTTGTGTAGATTGTATTTTTTACTTTAAATATTGCCGCTGCGGCGCTTTTGGACCGCTCAGGAACGCTTAAATGATAAAGAAATTGCAGAGACACCAATATTGTTTTTCCATTTGCCGTCTGAACGCAAGATCGACAACAACTAGGCTTCTCAGTCTCTTCTTGTGTTTACAAATACGAGGGGAGACAACCAAAACTTAGAGCATGACCGGACAAAAAAAAAATAAAGCGTATCGCTCACTGGCTGACACTTCGACTGTAATCGCTCGCTGTCAACACAAATTGGAGAAATCCTACACTTTGTTCTGAACAGGCAAGTAACGAGAATATCAGTTTTCGAGCTGGTTCTGGCACCACACAACGAGCCACGAGACTAAAGCGCGTTAAGTTTCCTCCAGAGAACCATCCCATCCCGAAAGGCAAACTCGAGCTCTTCAGAAAAGTGTCATCACACCCGCGGTTTAACCATTTTTATTATCTGCGTTTTGGGCGTCCGCACCCGTGCGACCCAGCGACTTCGGACGAAACGCGTAGCACCAGCCGGGCTGTAGATCTGTTGTCAGATCGGATAATACCAGCAAAAAAAATGTTTACATGTGCCATGATGTCTTTGTAAAAAAAAAAGAAACATGGAGGCGACCCTAATCCCTCACTTTGGTGTCTGGTATAGTGGCAGACGCACATGGGCGTTCGTGTACCCTGGTGTACTCCTTGGGTCAACATTCTGTTTCCTCGCGCTGCCGAAGGGGATCTCAGAGGCCATGTAGAAAGCAGCGCGTAGTTGAGATCTGCTCCGCCAGGGGCGCAACGATCCTAGCTGCTCACAATCAAAGTGGCTGCTCTCTCAGTTAACTAATTAAATTAATTGTCATTAATTATCCTGACAATTAATTGACCGTTATCCTAAGTAAAGTTATGCTCCAATATCATATGTATACAATATAACTCTTCATTTGAACCAGAATCACAGAGTTCGGACCAGTTTTGTTTTATTGTTTATATTTAAAAAACACTTTCTGAATATTCAGAAAACCGAAAGTAAGTGCTCGACCGGAAGTGCTTGGCAGATAAACAAGAATGTCACTCGCCGCTCGTGCCGCTAATAACAAAAAAAGCAATTGTGCGAATTAAGCGCTTAACAGAATGACACAACAATTAACTCCATGCATTAGCAAGCAAGGACGCTTCGTTTTCTAGATTTCCAGAACTTGGAGAAACATGTCAACACACTTGCAAGGTCATAATAAACATATGCAAGGAGAACTGTAAGAAAAGTCGGTGCTCGGAATGTTTTTAGAGGAAGAATACATATTTCACTTCTTGTTCGCCATCTGTTTCTGGTACGTTTAGGGAATGGTCAAGACATCAATAAATAATTCAGATTCTTTGAGGTTTGTTTAATGACGTACTTTTAAGGTGTGAGGAGATTTTTTTTTTTTTGAGAGAGTCATTTACCTCTTAGTGCAGATTCCAGTGCGGGTTGAAAGCGACGTACCTCAAGACGAAGCTGATCTGAAAACGAGAGAAATTTAATTAGTTTTTCAAATTTTATGGACACGCACGCCGGCTCCGTCTTTATCAGTCATTTGCACATCATTCTGCTGCTATAATTTTATGTAAATGACATACATAATGTGTTAGGTTGGGAAACTAGTACGGAACACTCTCTATGCAACTTTTCGATACAAAACAAAACGCAGTACCGATCTACGAGAGCCATGATATGGGTATGCACAGCAAGAATGTGACAACGTGATCTGTTCATGCGTGCCGCAAGAGACAAGGCATACCATATCAATGAGAACTAACAGACTACCAAGCCAAGGAAAGTAGAGGGGATGTTAGTTGTAGTAATTGGGATATAAACGTGAAGAAATTAAAGTGGACAAAAAGATAACATGCCGCCGGCAGTGATCAAACCTTACAACATTCGAATAACGCGTCCGATGCTCTACCGGTTGACCTACGGCGGCACGCCATAGCTCAATTAGAGTCGTTAGAGTCAATTAGAGTAGAGCCGTGAGTTCCACACTATTTTCTGTAGCTAACTAGCGTCGCAGCACTTAGATAGCCAATGTATCAAGCATATCACGACAGAAATGTCAAAGTAAAGAAAACATAAATAAATTATAACTTAACACATAACTTAACAATTAACCTGGAAAACTTTTATAAAGTGCTCGCGCGAGCACTCGCTGGTAGACAAAGATCCTAAGCCAGACTGGAAAAAATTTTCCTTACAGATGATTTGAAGGTTTAACTTGAAGGAGACTTACGGTGACCCATATGACATGTGTGACTGTTTCTAGTAGACTGAGGTTGGGGTTGCATTGCCATCCCAATGCTTTCCGCATTGGGATGGCCGACACCGCAACGTGTGACCACTGCGGGAATGAAGAAAGAAGCGCACAAATTTTCGGGGGTTGTCTGATCGGGGTTCTCCAGGACCAAATAAAGTTTCTTCCATCCATCCATATTTTGTGCGACGGCCCGCAGTACAGTGCACAGAGACTATCCCTCCGCAATGCGCTCAACAGGTTGGACGAGCGACCTCTGGCGGAAGAGAGAATTCCACGCGATCGACAGGACTTAACGCTGAAGAAGAAAGACGTGCGCTACTTGCGATGCACGGGCTTTTCTGGACGACTGTAATTACAACGCCCTTCCTGTGTTTTTAACCTTTCTTTATCTTTTTTTTATCATTGCGTATGTGTGTTTGCTTCTCCCTCTCTCTGTACCCTCTTTTCAACCCCTATATCCTCACCTCAGTGCGGAGTAGCAAACCGGGTGCTAATATCTGGCTAACCTTCCAGCTTTCCTCTTCATTTCTCTCTCTCTCTCTTTTTTTCTTTCTAGTTCAATGACCAGCGCTTAAACGTGTGAGTGCTCCCGTGGGCATCCTTAATTTTCATCATCTCCATCTTTTCATTTCTTTTATTTCTCTCGCTTACGCTGGGAAATTAAACGTGCTTTTCTCTTACATCTTCTACCTCTCTCGCCTCACTGCCTAACTTCGCGATCATCAGCTTGCGGCCTTATGCATGCAAACGAAGACGTCTTGTCTCTGCGATCAACAAAGAACGGTCTAACCGGCCGTGGTATAGGGTCCGTTATCTTCCCCAAACGACACCCACAGGCACAATAAGCGCGAGTCGTTTCGTATATACACTTCTCGCCATTACTGGTCCCCATGTCTTTCACGTGCATTTTTTTCGACGCTTCCGCCAGTCTCTGTCAGCTGACGTAAGCGAAGTAAAGTTCGCGTCTTCTTCGACCTGTCGAGAACAAATCCTTTCTTTGGTTTCCCCTCTTTGCTGGCTACTCCTATGGCTATAGCGATGCAACTCGCAAGTGCTGGGCATTCTTTTTCTTGGTGTTCTCGCCACATAACGATCCGTGTGTTGTTTTCCCTGACAGAGCCGGTAAGGCTGTTTGTAAAGGAAAATAAAGCTCTGGCCATCAGTGAGGACAAAGACGCGACTGCCAACTCCAGAGACGCCCTTGCCCTCGGTCGTGTGCTTTGGGATGGTTACAGCGACGGTTGCAGACTTAGTTGTATTGCAGGAATAGCGTCTTTTCCTTCTCCCCCTGCTCCTCAGCAGGTAGTCAGCAAGCGGCCGCACAGAATTTGTCGCTATCAAGCGCCAATGAAGGAAAAGGCTGAAGGAAAAGGCTGAAGGAAAAGGCAATGAAGGAAAAGGCTGAAGAAGTAACCACATGCTTGGGCATGGGGCTTCTCGGCTTAAACGAATGGACAAACGAAGTAAGGAAGGCAGAAGTCGTAAACGACGTCCGTCTTGTGCGTAAATTGGCAATACAAAACTTGCATTTACAATTCTATAACGAAACTTGAACCAATTTATCTGATAACATATACAGAGTGACCGTGAAAGCAAAAGCGTGTTGTCGCTGAATATGCAAATCTGGTATCGGAACGAGCATCCTCCACTGACGGCAACACTTGCAAGTAGTTCTAGCCAGTTTTGCAACACGCCGTCTCGAGGTTTGCTTTCTAAGCTGTAGTGTGCGCGTATCTCACAGGACTCGAGCGCGGCGCCACAAAGCCCAGCTTCGTTTTGGGAGCCCAACCGAAAAAAGCATCCCTCTATATCAATAAAGCCACTTTGGTGCAGAGCTATAGCTCCTACCCCGGAACGTAAGAATTCCAGCTTTTGAAATCGGGCAGTAAATTCAGCCCGATTGCATTTCAGTTCTTCAAGAGGAAGCAATGCTTCAGAGTTTAAAAAAGAATCGTTACGTTTTCGGCGCCTCATACGAAGTCAGTATATGATTCGTTTTTCTCCTTTCGAGCAGCGACTATTGCTCGTACGCTCAGCATATGAGAATTCTCCCGTCTCTATCGCATTTCACATGAGCGAAAAGAAACGGTGCGCGAGTTGTTATTTTTCCTGGTGGATGTTATTTGTAGCGCAGGCTTTTTTCCCGATAACGTTGAATAAGGAATGAAGTGAAGCACTGCCATATGACGCGATTGTTCAGTGCGCGAGGTTCTCTTCGTAACGCGGGCGAACAAGTGGGCCGTTCGAAATGGGATTTTCATTTTCTTCAATAACGCGGCTCTTAAAACGAGTAGAGAGCCGGTCCGTGTATTCACTTCCATTGAATTCTTACAATATTTCCCAATTCCTGCAGGACACGACGTCTAAAACGATCTTATTCGACGAACACGAATTCCAAAGTGTCTTAGAATAAGCGAATCCTAAAGCGCTCCCTGTCGGAGCCTTACATCCCGCTGAGAGTGTATTGTTCGACTGCCGATGCTAAGCCGAGGCTTTTACGGATCCAGAATTGCTCGAACTGCGGAGCGGCGCCGCAGTGCCATTTGTGCCTATGTACTCACACTGCCTATCTCTTTTCTTCGGCCTGCGTTCTTTTCAGCTGCCATCATTGGTGTTCGAAGTCTGTACCTCAGTACTCATATCATTGTTTGTTCAAGTATGTTGCGTGCTTCGCTGTTCTTGATGCATTCTATTCAAAACTGAAATGCACGAAAGCCTGTTTGTGAAATATGGGCCTAAAAAGCACAACAAACGTGGCAGGAATTCGGAGGCATGTAAAAAGCATCAAGAAAAGCGTTCTCCGCGTGCTCCTATATTAAATAAAGCATTTGAGGCGTCTCATTGTATAGGACATTGCTGTACGACCCGAGTATGGTGCAGATCACAAAGCTTTAACGTTACGTTTATGCTCACAACGGCACTATTTGACTTATTCCTTTCTTATCTGGCTACGCTCTTTATAACTGATGGCACTGTTCTGCAAGTAGATAAGATTGATTACGATATGGTCAAAACCGATCACGCCAGGTGCCTGAAGAAGAAGGTTGAGAGTTGATGTAATCAAATACTTTTTTCTTTTTATTTTTTTACGGGCAACAACCACGCGTCTCATTATGAAGCACGCATTCTGGTGGAGGGCTCAAGACCATTTTGACCACCGGCGGTACAAGAACTTACGACTAGGGTTATGTGTCACGAAATTCCGTGTCCGTGTGACTGTATTCTACGTGAACTTTAGTGTTCTTGTGGGGCTGGAGTGTATTTTGCGTCAACCTTAGCGTCGTCGTGTGACGGGGCATAACGTTCATGTGAAGTATCTTACGACTTAACTGTAACACTTATGCGAGCTAATTTTAAGTTAGATTTGAAGTAGGTTTTTGCGGCGAAAGCCTTAGATGCCTCATCAAATGCGAAAATTGACCGCCAGCGTCGGCGGCGTCAGCGTCCCGCGGCGCCGGCGTCGACACGAATGACGAAAAATAAAATCATCAGCACCTGATGATGTCGTCATGACGTCACAGATCCACAATAATTGTGACGTCATTATGACTTCATCATGACGCCACCATGACTTCGCATGACGGGATGTCACATGATGACGTCACCACATGACATGGTCGCTAGGTCAAAGGTGGACCGATCACGGAGGCAGTGCAAAACCAGGCAATGCCTCCGATTCTGGAGGCAGCGCAAAACCACATTAGATACCGAAAGCTTTAGGATGGGGGCTGGGCAGGATCAATATGTCGACTGTGAAGAAAAAGAAGGTGGCTTTTGCCTTCGAGTCGTCTCAAGCCAATGCATAGGGAGCCTATGAGTTTTATTGTTTTTTTTTCGTGTATGTCATCTTCGTTAATTTCATTTTCTGCGAACAGGTGTCGCCGGCGCCAACATCTCCGCAAAACGTCTTTGAAAACAAAACACAAACACACACAAGGTTTTTCCCTTATTTCTTTTTTCTGTCGCATTATTTTCATTTTGACCTTATTACGAGTTTGACGATATGCAATATTTAACGACCTCCTTCAAGCGAATAGAGTCGCGTTATCCAATGCTGTCGCTCCAATTCGGGGACTCACTTGTTGGGTAGTGTGCCACTCTTGCACCCCTGTTGATTCTTCGATTCTTTGACCTGTTTCTGTGTAATCTGAGGCTGTTCGTTTGAGCTTTTTCATCACTCTTCATAGACGAAACGTTAGCTGAAACGTGCTAGGGGGATATCGGCAGTGTCGGAGTACAGTTGAGCACAAGGAGATAAGATGTCTTTTGTGCAAGGCTAATTTATCCTCTCTGAGAAGTCAACGTCTCTTTTGAGCACCTATACGAGCACGTGGATAATAGGTATGTGGGCTTATGTCGAGAGATTAATTACTCGCATTGTCTTGTGAAACTGTCATCCTGAAATGCGCTGGAATGAGGAGTCAAAGATTGAAACATAAAGAACAATTCCTTGATGTACAAGAGCAACATAGCCTTTCATCCCGTCCTGCTCTGTACTTTTCCATGTCTTCAATTCGTAATAAAATGTAGCACGGAAAGCTTTAACGGAAAACGGAATGGTGGTGAAACACAGTGAGTATGAGCAGCTAAGCCGTAAGATATATATATATATATATATATATATATATATATATATATATATATATATATATATATATATATATATATATATATATATATATATATATATATATATATATATATGGTAGAAAAACAGGTCGACAAACGTGCGAAACACAAGTTTTACTAACGTTTCGGCAGGAGGGCCTGCCTTCGTCAGAGACTCTGACGAAGGCAGGCCCTCCTGCCGAAACGTTAGTAAAACTTGTGTTTCGCACGTTTGTCGACCTGTTTTTCTACCGCATTTTCCACCGGATCCATTGAATTTCACCCCACCATATATATATATATATATATATATATATATATATATATATATATATATATATATATATATATATATATATATATATATATATATATATGCACATTTTGCAGGCACATGTATTTCATGCCAGGCCGCTTTTGATTATTCGAAATTCTCATGTGAGGTCTATACAGGTCAGATACAGTCATGCCTATAGACCACAGAGTAAGAGTGAGGTACCATAAACCAACGTTGCCAGAACACTCACTTGAAGAAACGTCTATATCATCGTTAAGCTCATTACTTACGCAAATGCGCACCATCTAGTATTTGAGCTAGCCGGAAAATCATACACAGCCCCTGTTACGATTAGCTCCGCGTTTCTCGAGGCCGTCCTCGTCTCGCAAAACGTGAGCGGACTTGCCTATCCGTCGGCCTCCTTTCGCATCATGTTGTGATTAGGACTACACTTCGCCGGGTATAGAGACTCAAGAAGACAATCTCGTTTCCAACACTGTTATTCTCTGGAGATCTGTCACGGCACCGTCTATCTACACTGACGAGGCGCATTAGAGCACGCGGGCCGGGCATATTATACTGACTCAGCCATATACGTAAGTCTGTACATGCACATCCTGCGGCGAAATGCTTTTGAGTAGTGAGCCTTTTCGGGGCCGCCTAATACGTGGGGCACGCGTGACCCATCATAAGCCGTATCTTCTCGGTGCTGGCCTCTAACTGTTCTCCTACGCCCCCGGCGGTTGTACGTGCACGCTGTAAAGCTGCCGGGCAGGATGTAAAGGGGTGGAGGTATGAAATAAACCAATGTAGAATGAAGAAAGACGATATTTCAAACGGCTAGAACGAGGCGCATGGGCGTGCTCGATTTGGATACGCGTGAATGTGATTTCACGATTTGTACACCCGCGGACTCTACGCAGCAGACGGCGCGTTCCGCCGCTATAGTGCAAGTGCGTTAAGAACTGCGTCGTTCATTTGGTTGGCGCCCGTTTTAAAGAAAAACGAAACGGTTGCCCCACGACGGTTCCGCGAATGTGGTTTTTCACGGGGAGACGCGTTGATGTAACGATGAAGCGAATCATGACTCTCCACATTCGCAGCATCACCCACTCATGCACACATCAAGCCCAGAATAAGAAACACAGCGTGGCATGAAGAGTGAGTAGCGAGAGAAGGAAAAAAGCAACCATCAAACATTTCAATTGTTGGACGAAGGGCGGTGCCTTCTTTCGAGCGCCTTAGCATTGTACATTTGTACGTGTTTTTTACTACGAATGCTTGTAGAAGGGCTATGCTTCGGGTGTTCATCTTTTATCATGGCGTTATGCGAGCTGTTCCCACGTAATTTTGGCATTCCTAGTCGCAAACACGTACAGAAACAAGTTATGCCAAAGCCCATCAGTTGCAGCCGCTCAGCTTCTGCCTCCATCATATTTCCGTCTCTTCTCCTCCCTCTCTACACTGCCTACCAATGCTCAGGCATCAGGCGCGCAGCGTTGCGGCGTGGTCACCTTACAAATTGTTGTGGGATCGCATAATTTCCCATGATTTACGCTCTATGTGTTAAGAGGAGTACAAAACTGGCGACCTTTTCTGTACTAACAACGCAATGTACCAGCGAATTTCCACGTGATACGCTTTTATTCCACGTGAATTTCCACGTGATACGCTTTATTGACTTGAGGGTAGGCGTGTATACTAGGAAGTTGTAATGCGTGCCAATTTATGGACCTACTTATTTTCCAGAAATCACGAAAGTTGCACGTAATTCGAGATATTTATCATCGAATTTTAAGGGCGATATCGAAACTGACGGCGCTCGGTGCGCAGTAAACGCTGCACCTCTGTTACGCAAGACCGGAACTACACGCGACAAGAAAGTGACACAATTTGACTCAAGGCGCGCCGAAGCAGACTCTGGTCTGGAAAATCGGCAAGCCTTCTAAAATACACGAGTATATAACTTATTCTTTGCGTGCGACCTGTAGTGCTTGTCTGTTTATTTCTTGAACTATAAACAGGTGCGAAAACTATTTCGCCTGTCAGCAAGAAAAAGTGCCGCAGTGGCTGATATTGTGGCTTTCTTGCGCACAACTCGAAAGAAACAGATAAGCAGCAAACACCACACGCAAAGGTAAGGCGATGCGCTGGTGCAAGTGAAATGACTTGCCGCTTTTGACGAGAAGATACGGCCACGACGCGCCTTCATTCAAATTTCGTCACTTCCTTGTCATGGGCAGTTCCGGTGTGACGTAATAGAGTGGTCGCGTTTCGTGCGCAACGGATGCGATCAGTTTCGATATCGCCCTGAAATTTCGATGATGAATATCTCCAATTGCGTGCAACTTTTGTGATTTTCAAATAATGGGTATACCATAAGTCGCAACAGTGTAATTTCAGTTGGGGCGAAGTATTTCCTCCTTTACGTGGAGTTCGTATGCGAAAACGACAGGAGCCTTACTCTCATAGGATTTTTATAAAAAAATGTCTTAAAAATTCCGGCAGATCCCACGTACCGCGGGAATCGATGTTTGCGAAGCAGTCAGCGAGGAGATGCATACACCGCCTCGTTTGTGTTTGAGTGAAATGAAGTCATTCATATCATGACACGTAGTTCACTATCGCATGTTTGTCATGTGTGAATGCATGTACAATCATATACCATGCTAATGAAACGTATGTTCGGTATACACAGTGCATGACGTCCCATTTATGTTCGTCACGCACTCATGTCATGCCATACCACTTTTGGTATATATTCAGTTAATAAAACGGCCAAAAGTGCTCGAAGACAGTGTGATGTAAATCACGCCGTACCTGACATGCATGTCATGATTCGCATGTTAGGACCTGCCATTTATATTCACCATACAGCCATGTCACGCCATAACAATTTTGGTACAGATCCAGTGAATGAAGCGCCCGCGAGCGCTTCAAGGCTGTATCTCAAGTAAGTCATGCACGCGTGTCATCATTCTCATGTTACTACTGATCATTCATGTTCGTCATACATGCCACGTTGCACAAAACCAAGACCCACATCCGAATGAAATCTACTGCTACAAATACCACTATCACCGACACATCACGCTATAAGTCTTTTTTTTTTGCAAAATATGTATAGCGTTGTTTGATTCTGCTTTTTTATTTATATGTCATGTTTTCTTCTTTTCTGGCTGCTTTTTTGCTGTTGTTATTTGCTTTGGTTCTTGACCATGAATTACATGCGTTATCGTTACCGCTACATGCGTTCTTTTAAGAGCGAAGCTCTTTAGCAAATCGTTCCTTCTATCAACATCATAAACGGGTATGTGGCATAGAAATTGGGTAAATCCCACTACTCACCACTCGTCCACTAAAAATGAAGACGGCAACAGTTAGACCAACAACAAATGGTGCGAAGCGACGGCGGCGAGCCGGAGACCCCGAGCACGTACAACGAGAGAATACTAGGTAAGGAGGAACGCAACGGAGGCTGCGAGAAGACTCCGAAGAGATGGAAGGCCTACGACAACGACGACGTGCCCGTAGATCTATGAGAGATGCGGACGCTTGGTTTCAGCGCGAGGTTCTGTCTCTGGAGTTTGGACATTCGTGTCGAATTTGTGACTGTCTGTTAGCGCACCATGAACGTGGCATGTAAATCATGCCGTACATGACATGCATATCATTCTTTTCATGTTACGACATGCTGTTTACGTTCGCCATACAATCTTGTCACGCCATACCAATTTTGGTATATATCAAGTTAACGAAACGGCCGCAAGAGCACTAAGGCCGTGGCACGTAAATCATACCATTCACGTCCTGCATGTCATGGTTTTCATGTTATGACCTTTCATTTGTGTTCGTGGTGCAGGCATGCCATGTCATACCAATTTTGGTATACATTCCATTAACGAAACGGCCACGAGAGCGCGAAGTCGTAGGCGGCTAGATGGATTGATAGATACGCTCAGAGTCGCAGAAGTTCGTTAAGAAATGCTTCGCATTTAAAAAACACCCTGTAAGAGCCCTGGGTCCTAATCCAATTCCTCAAAAAACATTGCTATTACTACCGCCACCGACCCCCCCCCCCCCCCCCCCTTTGCTGCATACGCACAAGCACATGCACACACTCCTGAGTTCGTCTCTTACTGACGCGTTCTGTATTACCTTGTATAATTTTCCTTCCTTTGCAAAAGAGTCTCTAATCAACGGTGGTTCTTAGAACCAATCAGTTCCTTTGTATTGTGTATGCACAATGTATCGGGCGTCACAAAGGGTTTTAGGAAGTCTGATGTCGCCTTAATACGATTCGAAGAGCCAGTCGCGACACACGAGACGCAGCTGAATAAGAAATAACGAATGCTGAAAGACAAACCTGGCGTTAAACCTTGTTACGAGACCTTTACACACATAACGAGCCGTCTTACAAGTCAAAGCTTTCCGCATGCGTCTCATCCCTGGCGGTAATAACACTTTTTTTTCTTTTTTAAAGCGAATTATACGGTGCAATGTGACACGCATGAGACGACGACGGGATGGCCTGACCCATGGAAGGCAATTATTTTAGAACGTGTCCTCTGGAGACTTACGGGCCCGACAAACTTCCTTTATGATGCTAATTTAGTTCCGAGCCTGTGCTAAGCTCATTTGCATAACGACGTGACGAAATTGTGTTTGCTCTGCCTGCAAACAAGAACGCGTCGCACGTTATGCACAATGAAAGGCACAAGGCGGCGATGTCGACATTGAGCAACGCAAACAGGAAATTAATTAGTTCTCGTCGAACTTAGTAGGGCCAAAAGTAACACCACGCGCTGCGCAATGCGGCAACTTAGTGCGCGCTGCCGTAAATAGACCATATAATGACATTTCGTATGGGCTCTTAGCGTTAGTTAATGTAGGTGCCCGCGTGCTCGTGCAACCGTTCAAACAGCATAACAATCGATCCTCGCATAGCCATATGACATATTCACCGTGTCTGCATGACACTGCATTACAGTTAGTTTTCCGCCACCAGGGTGCGAACACGCCACTGAGCTACACGCGTATGACAGTTTTGAAACTTTCTACTAAACCGCAGGGGTTACAATATCGAAAAGTCGCGCAGCCCCTCAAGCATTCGCCTATGGGGACTCGAAGGCTAAAGCCATCTTCTTTTTCTTTTCAGTCGATTATATTGATCTCCCACGAAAGTTCTGTGCACCTAACGTGGTTTTGTACTGCCTCCGGGATCGGAGACATCGTAAGCTTTCTGCACCTCACATGGCTTTGCACTGCCTCCGGGATCGGCACACCTTTAACCAAGCGACGTTGTCATGTCAGTACGTAATCATGATGTCATCGTTACGCCATGACGACGTCGAAAAACTTGTCGATCTGTGGTGTCATGATGACCACTGGGTGACGTCACCACATCATGATTTTTTGCATCACTCATGTTGACGCCGACAGTCACTTGTCGCGTTTGATGAGGCATCTAAGGCTGTCGACTTAAAATATTTGACAAAAAAAGTTGCCGGAAGGACACTGCGCAACATGCATGTTAGTGCGTGAAGTACTGCTACAGCAACGTGAAGGAACTAAAAGACGTACTTGTAGAGCACCTTGTTGGAGGAGCGAATGGGCGTTTGTGGCCGATTGAATGTTCCGTTGCAACATAATCATCTCTTTTTACGACAATGGAAAGTTGTTATGACTCCATGCGTTGTGCCTACCCCTTACCCCTCCCCCTCCACTCGACCCCACCACTGTCTTTGAAGTTTCTGTGTACCAGGGATAGCTGGGTTAAAATAGCGTGCGGCAACATCAGCTTACTCGTAGCTCTCAGAGTTGTCCTCATTGTATACTTGCTCATCAGTGCAAAAATGTCACCCTCAGCACCGTTGACAACGTCCAAGATGACTGCCACCGTCGCGAACATCGTAATGTTCCATGAAAGCGTCGTCAGACAGGTTCTGCTTCGACACTCGGTCCCCTGTCGTTTTCACTGCAGCGTCCGGCATGCAACGTTACAATCGGCCAGTGTGCATACAGTGCGTGATAGTAAACCGCAAGGGTACCGCAATAATACGCGTACGCGCCTATATAACACGGGGTTAGTAATTCCTCGGTCGCATAATTGTAAAAGCGTGTTCGCCGAAGGAAAACTGTGGGCGAGGGTAGTCTGGAGAGAGAGAGAGAATGAAAGTGGGGAAGAGGAGTCAGCGGAACGAGAGATGCGGAGGGGCGGCGAAGGTGAACGTTATGCAGCGGTCCGGCATCGCTAGCGGTTGTGGCGCACCTCCGGACGGGCCGAGCACGCGCTCGTGATCCCACCCAGGGCGGTGCTGCGTGGTCCGAGGAAGGCGAACGCACCTGTCGGCCTCTCACGCTTCTTCTCGGGGGAAAGAGAGGGAGATAGGTAGAGAAAAGAAAGGGAGGGGGAGGTCCCGTTTTTCAACGGTGATTGCTGTCATGCATCTTTTTGTTTTGCCATCCTTCCCCCGTTAAAATGGCCGGGCTTCGGTCACTCTCTCTTTCCCCCTTTGACTAACCTTCCGCTGACTTCACTCTCACCCCTCTTCACAGAGCGACGCTTTGGAACTATAGGGTCCGCCGTCACCTTTTACATCTGGCCTAGAAGCAGCCCCGCCGTAAATCTCTCGAAACGCCGCTGACCAGTGTGCCTCGTTCTGACACGAAGCCGCTGTTCGGTGACAACTAACTCTTGGTTGTTGCCGAAGTTTACGTGAGTAATTGTTGTTCCTATGCTTCAAAACGAGTGAGCAAACCTGCAGCCTTTGTTCAACGCCATCGACACAAGAAGTCTTCCCCGACCGCACTGAGCAGTACCTCTTACGGCGGATGCTCCAGAAAGGAACCTAACACTGGGCCGTCATGCCAACGGCGTCGAGCAAGAAAGTGTCTAAGAGTGAGTCTGTTCTCTTTAGACGTTGCCCGTCTTTGATAGGTGCCACAGTCTTAAGTCAACGAATCAACTTCCACTGTAGACTTTTCACTAGAAGCTGTTGGCTATATAGCCCTAGCAGGAGCTTAAATAAACTGGGTGAAATATGTGTTAGCGCACCCTCTATTTTGCTTTCGAATGAAGAATTTGATTGGCCTTGCGGGGCTTTAGGCAAAAGTGACTGTAGCTTGTGAAGCATGTCCACGTGATTGGCGTAGTGAGTGACGTGCGTGGCTTTTCTCCCTTGGTCCCTCCCTTGTATATGTGCACCTCTAACCCGATAACGTTGAAGAGCTCGTTTCGTAGAAATTCCGGTATTGGCGTCGGTGTCGGCGTCGTTGGTTGTGAGCGAAAAATCATCATCTTGCCGTGACCGAAAAATCGAGAAAGATGCAAATAAAATAAATATAAAAAAACATGGCTGATCCCTCCGTCCTAGGAATCGGTATAACACGAAAGTGAAACGTGTCTTCACAGAAGTAGTGCTCATTGTGTAGTGATATATGAGAGCTTGTACAATGTCTATTCGTGTTTGGCAGCTATAGCACCGTTTGACGTGGATGCACCCATGTTGACAGCATGTCTCTATCGCGACGACTAACGCCCATGATCATGATTAAACCATTGTGGTAGCTGACGGTGTGAACATTTGGACACAGCGAATCGTGAATCCCGCGTAAGGATGATATTAACAAGCACATAATCAACACTGGTACCCGGTATGCACTTCTTCAAAGCGTAGTCAATTAAGGAGAGAAACGGCACGGTGTGCGCTTTCTAGTAATTGGTAGCCGACTCCTGTGCTCATGCATACATAACACACACTGCGCTTCAGCAGCACAGGAGGTAGAGGTTCGTAGCCTGAGCCGCAAACGCGTGCGTCCCGCTGGCCTCTGTCTCGCAGGCGCTGCTCGCGCTCCACCGAGGCACGACATTCGCTCGTCGAAATCGCGTCCTTTCTGCAACGCATATTAGTTTTGTTAGTCGGTGCTCTCGCAATTGAAGCAGTCGGTGGCGGAGAAATCCCGTTGGTGTACGTGGAAGCTGCACTACTCCGATGAGCCGACGCACGCTAACACGAAGCCAAAGGCAAATAACGTAATTTCGTCAAGGGTGCCTCGGCGACGCCAGCGCGGCCAGTCTACCTCTCTGGTATCGAGACGGTTTAACCACGACCTCCGGTATCGCGTGCAACCTCGGAGTAAGCGCTAGTAAGTGTCGATCGTGAAGCATTACTTCTTTTCACATCCCACAGACGGCGGCACCGCCCGCTCCGCCCGCGGCGAAAGAGAGTGTGTGAAAGATATAAGGCGCGTTCGCGCCGTGTCTAGCATCTCCCGAGTTGGCTTAGTCGGTAGCGCGTCGGGCGCTTGCCGTCGCGGCCGCAACGTCGTGGGTTCGATTCCCAGCATGGTATATTTTTCTTGGTTTTTTTCTTTCTCACCCGTTGGCGTCCATTTTATCAACGTCATATCCGTGACGGATGTACTTGGTGGACCCCGGCATAAAACACTTTCGTGTTAAAAAACTTCAGTTCAAGTGACAACCGAACCCATGTCGCCTGCGTGGCAAGCAGGTGTTCTACCACAGAGCTACGCTATTGCTTGAAACTGCTTCGGAAAAAAATAACACTTTATGAATGTAATGTAGTAGAAGGAGTCTCCTTAACGCATGCAATATTGCGTGGCAGCAGCGTAGAATTGCGCCAGGCGTCAAAACATGGGAACTGCGCGACGAGTGGGTGTTTTAAACGCCCGCCCATTACAAAGCGCTCCAGACATTTTGCCATCATCAGCTTCAAAATCATGAACAAGTGAGCAGCTGTGTATGTTCGCGTGTTGCCTTACGGGACGCGTAGTGGCCCTTCGCTGATTCGCAAAAGGAATAACTATGGCATGGTGGGGCATTTAACTGTACTTGCAGTAGGTATTCTAGGATAGTTTTAAACAGCTAATGTTGCGCGCACAGTCACTCGTTTCCTTACGGCACGGTTGAGGCACGCACCGAGAACCGAAGCGAGGCTGAAAAGGCGATGCGCACGGGACCCGATTACGCTATCGCGTTCTGCTCTGGAAGGCGCAGCTCAAGAGCCCTCCAAGTTTTTTCACCGAAACAAATCTAGTTGGAACTTGGCGCTCTTTGTCTCTGCTTGTTCTGTCCCGTTTCCCGTTCTTGTATGCGCTGCTAATACTTTCTAACGGGACTATGCAAGCGCATAGGCGTGGGGACAATAAGCAGTGGCCTTAGTTCCGCGTTTACGTGTTTGCATTGGACAGGAATAGCAGGTAGTATGCTATTTAGCTTTACTTCTTCTAGATCCCTTCAAGTGTCGTACAATATAAAGCGTACAAAAGCTATCAAGTTCTTCGATTCGTACGTTTGATACGTAACATAAGAAAAAAAATGTACCCTCCAAGTATTAGTTCACTTGGAATAGGCCTGTTATCGGCGGGTATACGTCCACACCACATAGCGGGGATCACAAGCGAATTCGGTAGCGTGACGCAAAAATAACACGCTCGTAAACTATACACACTCGCTGACTGGTATTCGTTCGGTTAATCTAAGCCGTTAACAAGATATGGTCGGGTCGATAATTCTCACCAGCGTTGCAATTCTGTATAAACTCATTACAGAACGCCGGAACACTTGGATTAATCTAAGCGTAATCCTCTCACTACAAGGTTGCCAGAAAAACCTCCCAAGGCGGTTTACATCCTGGTTAGTACAATTTTTTTGTTTTCTAACTGCATCTGCCTAAATGCAGACGCAAGTTGCTTACTACGAAAACAAGAAAGTTGTAATCGCATTTTTTTCCTTATATATATATATATATATATATATATATATATAATAATATATATATATATATATATATATATATATATATATATAATATATAATATCGTGCAAAGGTTATTTACCTTCACTATAAGAAAAGAAAGGCGTGGACAGAAAGAATCTCGCACATGCCACGAAGGAGAATGACAAGACGTATAATTAGATTTGCGACGTCAAGATGGCGATTATCCGACGCCAGCGACTCGCTGTGGCACCTTTAACGTCATTAACAACAAGGGCAATATCACAAGAGCCCAGTGATCTTGTTACCAGCAGAACAACACAAAGGTTATTAAGAAAAAAAGAAAGGGCAAGTGATGCACTTCTAGCGCCACGGCACTGAAGCACAACGGAGTCCATTCTGACTTCTTCTGCCGTGTCTTGTAAACATCGTGGCAATCATGGAGGAAGGAAAATAAGGAGAGGCCCTGACGTCACATTCGTGAAGCCTCCACATCGCAAACACCCGCATCGCCTCCTAGCGAAGGAGCCTCGAAACATTTCGCGATTTCCGCCGTGTCGTTTGCAAGCGCAATGCGCGATTCGAGCCTTTTTTTTTTCGCCGTGCAAGTGCAAGCGGCGCCGCAGCGCAGGCGATTCACGCATGCTGAGGCTGCCCCTTGTGTGTGCTCTTTAGGAAAGCTACGCAATGCCCAGCTGTTGCGTATGGTTGCGTATACCCGGTGCAAATCGCGTGCACTGCGGAAAGTACCGGGTGTCACTTTCATGTGTACGTAACGTTCGCTTCATTGCTGATCACTAATGCATGTATTTGCATGCGAAGCTCTCGGATGTGCGCTCTGTTGCTTCTTACTCATTATGTCAACTCAGAACACCACGTGAACTTTGTTTTTGGCGTCTGACGCGCCGTACATACATGCGCCGAAGGCATCGTACGTTTTTAGAGACTGTGTCGTTCAACGAAAGGGCAATAAACTTATGTTGTTATCGGACTACGTGATGTATGTATTGTGCGGTGTGCGCTCGCTGCGTGCTTGTTGCTGTGTGCGTACTGGAATTACAAACTTTACGTGCACGATCGCGTATACAATACAGCGGTGTCCTATTTTCAACGTGAAGTTACGTCAACTATAGGTTGCATTGCGCCGAATAGCTACTACGCTCACTCCATATACACGAACTAAGAACCGCTAATCCGGCAACAGATCGGGGAATCGGGCTACGAGAAAGGGAAGGCCTAACGCCCAGCAGAACGCGTAAGTCACTGCTAGGTGAGTTCGAATACGATGATGCAGGGGCTGAACGTTTTTGATCACCGCACGTACCGATATTCTGTACTGTTGCACAAAAACGCTCCACGAAGAATTTCAGCACGCAGCGCTCGGGCCTGTCACGCACGAACAGCCTGGTAAACGTCATCTTGCAACATTTTACTGCGTGCGAACCGCAGAATACACGCTAAGTTTACGCCGGGACTACAAATCTGCGCAGAGGCTAACCACCGCGGAGAGCACCCGCGGGGCGTCTGCTGTTTTGTTTGCCCCATACCGGTTTTTGTTTGCCCCATAAATCTGACGTCACTTCCGCCACACTTTTCGCAATGCATTGAAATACGATAGGGCCTCTCCTTAGTATTCCTTCCTCCATGGTGGTAATGAATAAAAAAGTTTTAGCAAGTAAACCGCACAACAAAGGCTTACGAGTTCCAAATCTGCTTTCAAAGGCGCCTTCCTCTATAACGGAAGTCAGAGAAAAAAAAAGTTTTATTTCTGGAAGATAACACGTGTAAGAGATGATAAACGTACCTAGAATATTGCATGACAAAATGCTAATGAAGAGCATCCCAATTCCCAAGTACTGCGCTGAGAAATTCGCGAACACGGGGTCTCGCTCGAGGCTTCGTTTCGACCAGCGGACTTTTCTTCAAGGCTGCAAGTTGGAAGAAGACAAGTCCGCTTGCCGAAACGTCGGCTCGAGCGACACTGCGTGTTGACGAATTTTTCATGCCTTCAAGCTTACCATATTCCTCTTGAACTTCTGCCTTTTTTCAAGTACTGTGCTGTGTGATACAGATGACCATTTTGAACAGTTCAGGCAATCTGTCGAAGTTCCTCAGCGTCATTACGCGGCTGGGCTCGATGTCGCGAGCTCGGCTCATGGAAACACACACGTATATTTATTTAGATTTGAGTGCACAGGTTAAGGAGCCCAGGCGGTCAAACGGAGGACCCCTTCCCACTAATCCGTCTTTCACAGCCCGTGATTAAAGTATCATGGTTGTTAATAGTGAATTAGTTCATTAATACCCTATACGATCCACAGATTAAAATCAGAGACTTGAGTAAGACAGCCACGCGAGTAGCCAAGTACTACGCGCCTCTCGAAGAAAAGAAACAAAAGTTTAGGTTTTCAAACGTTAAAGGTCACCAGATATATTTTAGAAGAGGCAAAATCATATCTCTCACGTAATAAGTTTCCTGAAAGCAAACTACCACGACTCCTATTGGCGCCTTAAAGAATGAAAAGTTTTTTAGGCTCTCTACAGCCACTCGACTTATTCATATTTAATAGAAATAATGTACACGATGCAATGAGCTTCCGCATCACAATTAGATTTGAAGCGCGAACGGAAAGGACGTGATCAGACATGCAAATAGTCGCGCATGTGTTTCAACCATCTCCAATTATTCGAAGGGGCTTCCTTACTGAAAATCGTCTGATAATGCGAGTAGCAACTGTAAGTCGGGTTTCCAATGATGGCTTATTTCTCGAAGTAAATTTTAATGAAACGAATGCTAGAAGAGCGAAAAGAGAGAAAAAATTGTGGGCAGCTACGCGCTAGTGGTGTGAAGGGTGAAGGAACAGCGGCGCTGGTGGCGTTCCCTTCCTCCTTTCCCTCCTCCTCAGCCTCACTTCCTTTTCCCACCCCTTTGTTATAGTATACTATACAAGGCTATGCTATGCTTTACTCTCCTCCTCCTCATGCTCAATTCCCTTTTCCACCCCCTTTATACACTAAGTCTATGTATGCTCTACGAGCGTGTCTGAATAGCCGAGTGGTTACGACGCCTCGCCTTCGGATCGTGGTACGCGGGTTCGAATCCCGCCTCGCTACGAAACTTTTTCGCCATGAATTTCGCTATTTCCCTATCTTTTTGTCCTTCGCTCTCTCTATGTTTCGTTCTTTCTCTCTTTCTTTCCCTATCTCTCTACTCGTTGTCTCGCCCATCAGAGTTATTGCGTCCCCACGCCGGACCAATCAGCGCACGTGTTCTAGGAGCGAAGCAGAAGATGAATAAGACGACGAAGAAGAGGATGAGGAGAGCGCGTTCCGGATCATGATGATGATAATTTATGTTCACGGACCGACGGAATTTCTCCGAGCTTAAGCAGCTCTGCTGTTGAAAAGTTAAGCCGGGCGAATACAGCTACTAGTGACAAAAGCCGCCGATATTCAACATCTCGAATAAGAATTGGTAGACGTACTAAATTCGTGAAACATTCCTGTAATTTGACATCATTTCTCATTGAATCTACAATGAAAAGCAATAAATCAGTATTGATATCCTAGGAAGTTCGAATAATATGAGAAAACAGTATGTCGACGTTCATTTTAGAGCGCAGCTCTTAGGTGCACGTTCCTGCGTTGAGCGGCGACTGCGGAAAGCCAAAACTTCAAACACAGCTGGCATTGCCCCCACACGAAGCTGCGCTCAGAATTCGCATTAGGCAGCTTCGTAATCTTCGGTGAATCATTCTTACCATATTAAGCTGTACAGATCAATCAAAACTGTTATTACTTTCATGACTCATGAACGTGTAGGAGGTCCTCGCACCTTAATTAGATCCTTCACAGGAATCTGCTGTCTTATACCGTCTTAATTTACCTTGTCATCGTAACTAACGCTCTTTACTACCATCCTCACCGTTAGGGCTTATTACCGTCAGTTTAAGAGATACTAGGGATGACAGAGTGACTGAGTTAACGGCATGCTTTGGCCGGCTCTGACTACAGTGGTCTTGACTGAGCAATTCTGATAGCAAGGCAGGTTTATCGCCGGCTGCCGAGAAAGTGACGGTCACATAATAATTGAAAAATAAAAGTGTTCCTGAAACGCTCCTGTTAATTACCGCGATTCAGTGTTGCACTCCCTCCCCACACTCCCAGACTGCAATATTAAGCAAACTCACTAACTCTTCATCAAGTGCTCTATGTTCACGGCGACAGAATATCTGACGCTTAAGACAGCAATGTTGATAATAAGATCACGGAAGAGCGAACAAATCACGGTTTTGGGATTAGGTACACTGATGGGCAACATTAGCATAAAGTGCAGGCGTAGATATATGGTATCGTGTGTAGTTACGCATGAAGCCAACAAATGAAACGCATCATTGAAAGATCGCGACAACGTCCTTTGACGTTAAAAGCGTGTTCAAGCAACTGCTGTTTGTTGCCACGGTGACGTGAAACACGCACTTATACTTCATAGTACGCGCCGTTCGCTTGTACAAGTGTCTGGCTCGCGTATTTTATGTGCGGTACGTGGATGGTAAGGCTGAATATGGACAATAGCCGGTATCACGAAATGAGCGTCGTGTAGTTTAGTCCTCGTGTTCGCATGCGCTATAGCTAAATGGCAGGAGTAGCAGGGGACATTTACACGCAAGCTCTTTGTCGCCATAGTGCGCCGACTCGTGGTAAATAACACATGGCACGAGAAAAAGGGTCTTTGGTCATTAGTTACGCAATATTAGTTCGATAATCAGATGACAGTAGATGTGCAATAATTTATATTTGAACAGGCACCCTTCCGCGTCGGAAGTGTGGCAAGGATCCGCCGTATCAAACAGGCACACAAGGCGTCGTAATCTTTAAATAGGCGTCTAAACAAGAATACAGCTGCATACGTAAATTGCTAGCAGCTCAGATCGTCAGTTATATTCTTAAGTTCAATAAATTTGATTTTAGGGATGTTGAGCGCATATAAAACTCAAGGAATGTAAGTGTTTTTTATCTGCCATGAAGGTCACGTCTGTTGCAGGTACATGGAACAGCATGTTTACCAAGTTCGCTTAGCATCTGCTGAAAAAAACATCACGGCGCAAATTTGCAGTGAAAGGGGCGGATAGATTGCCAGTTTGGCCTAATCGTGTAACGAAGATCTTCCCAACAGTTTATTTTCGACAAATCTCACAACGTGATCAAGGGCAGCAAAAATGAACTGCAGCAAAATTCAAGTATGGTGTCAATCATGATACTTAGCTTGCGCCGAATACATCGAAGTCGCATGCAACCGGTGCTCTGATGTAAGATACATGTTCGATCGCGTGCTGGTGCGCAAAGAATGCCTGGCGGCAAAGGGGATGAGTGTGACGAATAGTAAAATGTACTAACAACAGTTCGACAAGAGCGCAGCCGAACAATGTGGAAGGAGAAGCTACTGCGGGAACGTGGAGTGCTGCACTAACAGGAAGAGCTTGTTAAGAGTGCAGACGCAAAGGCGGCACCGGGGCGACTGATTTCTGAAAATTAAGAATAAAAACGATCACCCAAAGCGGCAGAAACACCAGGCCCTGCTTATTTAGACAGAGAAGTACGTCTTTCATTGTGAAGCTGTGTATGGGTGGATTTCGCTTTTTTTTCCCTGTGCGCCGACAAAAACGAACGTGTCACAGAAATTGGGCAAGCTCCACCAGTCACCACCGGTCCGCAAAAGATGAAGAAGGGAACACACGGGCGACAAACAAAAATTAAAACCGTGCGCGAAACGCCAAGCGCGTCCGGCGAGTCGGACAAGACGACGCGTATCGCGAGGCGGAGAACGCTGCAAAAAGACTCGAGTACCATGCTGCTAAAATGGACAACTTCAACAGGAGCATACCTTAAATTCAAAAGGGACTTTCTGGACAGACATTTCGGATTTAGTTGCAGGATGTGTGACCGGCTGAAGTTCGAAATTCTGTGTCACCTCCGTGCCGTGCGTTAAACAGCTTCGCTTGTCATCTACTTTCATAGAGTGAAACGGCTCATATTTTTTTTTTTAGTCCTTTGGCTGCATGGATCATCTGATGAGCGAGTACCAGTTCGTTTGCTATTGTCACATACTTTTAATGGGACAATATCGTTTTTAACGACAATATATTTGACGTCTTTTGAGGGGCCCATGTGTTGTTTCGTCCTTCAGCACACCATGGTCAAATTTAGCTTATCACGGCCCCTACTTTCAGCGTACCTGCACTCGGGGCTAGCTTGTATTCGCTTTAGCATAATCAACTGTCTTCGGAAGCATTACCATCCGAAAGCTTTAGCAGCAAGCAAGAAATAGTCGAAGGCATAGGGCCCTTCGAAATAAGAGGTTATCTGAATTGGATCCCGAGGCAATTGTACTCCGACGATGTCGTTTGCAAAGACAAGTGCTCAGCACTCGTGATAACTAACCATAAGCCAGCAGGGATGGCCAGTGGCAAACATGTTATGAACCGAAAGCTTTTATGAATGACAAAAAAAGAATAATAATTTAGTAAAGAACAACGACACAGTAGCTGGGGGTTCGCAAATCGAGTTAGATGTTTCTGGAGAATCTATTATGAAGATCGAGTTTCAAGTATCGCTAAGAGTGTTGCACGTACGCCGCAGAAGCTCTGAGTAGCGAGAATTATGAATATTCATGCCTCGTTTAGGGCAAATAAAAGGCGCTCAGCGACAGGTAGAGGTCGTCCAGGAACGCGTTGGAATAGTTCGTGCCAGCCAGATCGAGTAAGAATTTTTTTTTTTTTTTCTCGCCAAGTGAAGACTTGATCACGTTTAAGGTGTGCCTCATGAGTTGAAGTACCGGAGCACTTTAATCGACTTGTACGAAGAGAAAAGCGCGATTAGTATCTTCGTCTCATTAGCATTCTGGATAGAAAAGATATAACGGCCTCCCGTGACTACACGAGAGCAGGTGTTCAACAACAAAAGAGGGTGCAAATGTTTTCTTAGGCATACAATGTAGCCACCGCTACCGGTACATCGAAGGCCGTACGCGTCGTGTTCCAGCCCTTGTTCTTTGCTTGTTTTTTGTGTCTGTTGTGGCGCATACTTATAGGACAATGCTGTTTACGTTGAACCTTCCAAGGTGATGGGAAGCCTGTAGGTACGTGTGTTTGCTGCTTCGGACTTGTAGTATGGTCGTCGTTTTCACCCTCAACTACAATAATCAGGTGGATGAAATGGAATGTGTTTACTATGAACAGTGTAGGTTTCCAAACGCCTAAAAATATAAAATAAACAATTAAACAAAATAACAATTAAGCCATACAATTAAGAATAAACAATTAATAATAACAAATAAAAGCTAAGTAGATGATGGCTCTCCCTTGTTGGTAAATCTGCTAGCCGGTAGACATTAGTGTCCGAGGATTCAACAGTGGCTTACAGAACCACCTTATGGACAGTTGAATGTGTTCAAAGTGCATCGAAATCTATTTCGATGCGCATTGAGGGCACTGAACGGATATGATGGTTATTAAAGATAGAAATTTCGCGCTGTATATTGAGAATTTCGCCTTCGCAAGAGTTCAGCTGTCATTTCCTGCAAAGGAAAACAGTAGTCTGTGCTCTAAAAGAGAGCGTCATAAGAGCTCCAATGGTTATTCTTAAAGGGACACTAAAGGCAAATATTAAGTCGACGTTGATTGTTGAAATAGCCGTCCAGAAACCTCGTAGTGCTACTTTTGTGCCAAGGAAGTGCTTATTTTGAAATAAAATCACGTTTTAGTGGTCCGCATCGCGTTAGCGCACTTCAAATCACCCGCCTGAAATCAGTCTTTCACACGTCACTGCTGCCGTGCCCAACGTTGCCCGCCTTTACTGCGCGGCGGCGTGCAATGGCGGCATGCGCCATTCGGGCATCTGGCAACATGACATGCATGCGGCATTTTGGTGAACTTTCTGTCAGAGCGACTTTCACGAGCGCGCAAAACACACGCGGCAGTACGCGATACCGAAACTACCATTGAGACACGACCGCGTGAGCGAAGCAGGGCGCCGGGCGAATCGCAGTTCGGCGATAACGGAACCTTTGAACCACGCGCGCCGTTCCCCGTGGCAACGCAAAAGAGGTTCTTTTTTCCATGAATCAAACAGAAATGAACAAACAGCATTTTATTACGTCTCTTGATGCACGGAAGGTTCTTTTTTTATTGCTGCTAGTTTGATTACTAGTGATTAATTGTAGGCAGACTCTCATACGTCATCGGGATCATTTTCAAAATGTGCCGCTCGTGGCGCTCATCGTGTGATACATTTAGCTTAATTTCTTGGTAAGTAGGGCACTGCTGTTGATAATATTGCCGTTTTAGTCGCTATCATACATTGAGCTTTCACTCGGACATAAATTGTTATTTGCGCCTTTAGTGTCCCTTTAACAAGAATTGTTCTTTAGCCCATCGCTAAGACCTTGTTTATTAATTTCTGCTTGCTGACAGGGACAAAAAAAAACGCAATTATTTTCTTATCCTACTAAGAAGAGACTTGAGCGCAGGTACAGAAACGTTCTTGTCATTGTAGGCCCTGATGCGAGAAGCCATGAAGCAGTCATCGAACAGTCCAACTTTCAACGACTCTGGAGCCGCTTTCTGGAGAGGAAGAAAAATTCTCCGAAACGACAAGGTTAGTGTTCGTTATTCAGCGATAGCCGGAGCATGTAAAACAACACGCCTAACATTGTAGTTGGCGTTGTATTTGCGACATGTATTTGCAAACATGTGAACATCGGCATCTTTATGCATAGAAGTGTCATTGATTGTTATTAATGAGACAGAACATCAACGTCAACGTGACAATAGCTGGCGTATTTAAGCCTATTTGTATAGTTCATACACGCCTGATGATGTTTTAAGGCAGCTCGGCAGTTGTTGATGTTTTTTTTCACTCTGCCAAATATTGCACCTCGAAACATATTGAAGAGAATTGAGCCAAAGGAAACATTGGAACCATAGAGTTTCCTACAATACTTACTAGAGGGAACTCTGGCTCTAATGCCTATGGGAGCTGCAACGCATGGTGCTTCAGCCAGCATGGGAATGATGGGTAGTAAACGGATTTGTGTAAACTTCGTTCTTTCGGCTCCGTTTGGCTCCGTGTCGCCTGCATCCGCTTTGTCGCAAAAACAAAGTTCAGCAAAAGGCAGCAGTTCCACTTCAATACTTTAACCCTTTTATGTTCACCAATTCAAATCTGGTTACCAAGTTCACAACGATCCATTCTTTTATCCGAAAGAAAACCAAAAGAAAACAAAACACAGCAATAAACAAAGCCACAAGTGCGTCGAAGCC